>NC_134895.1:37863857-37883857 GCF_041734735.1 Babylonia areolata | reverse complement strand
TATTTTCTATTTATTTCTTTTTTTTTTCTTTTTCTTCCCCTTCAAACACTTCTTTCTTGTATCGAAAATTCCACTTCAACATAATTATTTACATGACAGGTCTCTGTACGTTCACTATCATGTTTTTAGTCTTTCTTTCCCAAATTCATTTTCTTTTCTTTTTTTTTCTTTTTTTTATCTTTCTTTTCCTTCTCTTTCTTTGTCTTTCTTTCTTTCCTTCTTTCTGTCTTTCTTTATTTCTTCTTTCTTTCTTTCTCTCTTTTCATCCTTCCTCAATGTGTATTCACTCGAACGAAAAAGAAATGAAACTGATGCATATGCTAATTTCCATGTACGCATTTCGATTCTTATAAAAGGATAGACAAAACGACTTGGAAAAAAAGAGAGAAGTATATGAGGTTAAAATGAATAAAGAAGGAAAAAGAGACAGACAGAAAAACAGAGAGAAAAAGAAGAAAGAAAGAAGGGTAGTGGAGAGAGAGAGAGAGAGAGAGAGAGAGAGAGAGAGAGAGAGAGAGAGAGAGAGTTGTAGTAGGAGCGAATGAAGAGCAGCTTCCAACAACAACGAAATCAAAACCAGGCAGTTTTGAACTGACTGAATTTCGAACTGATCCATACGTGCTGCATCACATCTTCCTTTTACAAAGAAATGGAGTACCTGCCTGACTTATCCATACATCGGACGCGTTGATAGGGCCTGGAGAGCATTTAAGCCTTCCAATAGACATACCTAAAACGCTAAACTAATTAAAAACAAAATAAAATTAATAAGAAAATAACTAAATACATTGAGAGAGAGAGAAAGAGAAACTGACAGACAGGCAGACAGACAGAGACAGAGAGACAGAGAGAAAGACTCACCACACACACACACACACACACACACACACACACACACACACACACACACAACACACACACACACACACACACACACACACACACACACACACACACACACACACACACACACACACAATCCACAAGAACGTTACGATCCCACACCCGACCCAACCTACCCACCACACAAACCAACCCAAAACAACAGTCATCATCATCACATTATATCCGCGCCATATAACCGTGTCTCTTAGACGAAGAGTCCAGCAGAGAGGAGTTCTTCAAGGGCCCGTTGGCAGGGAAACCGGAGGACAAGGAGGTGGACACTGTGGGGTGAGAGGTCACCGTGCCACCTTCACCTTGCCTCTGCTGCTGTCTGGCCTTTGACCTCCGTCGTGCTGCACGAGCCCGCTGCCTGGGCTTGACGAAGAGGAGGAAGTGCCCCAGCTCGTAGAAAAACTGCAGCACCTGCCGGTTGAAATGAAGCATCCGATGTCACTCAACATACATCTGTTTCGTTTCTACTGACAAACATTCCCTACCAGTGGACACATCAGTCACCCAACATGCTTCTGTTCCTTAAACACTCTTCCCTCCAATGGAAACGTAAATAACCTAGAATGTGTTCTTTTTTTCTTTAACTCTCTCCATACGAACGGCGAAAGAGACGACGTTAACAGCGTTTCATCCCAATTACCATCATCAAAATATTACAAGCGGAACGCTCTTATACTGAATAGGTGAATGTTGACAAAGAATACCACAGTTCTGACGACGGAAGCTAAAGGTTGGGTCATTCAGACACCCACTGGACATCCGAGGGGTCTGTGTAGAGGAGAAGAGAGGACTGGCCGTACTGAGTGAGTTAACATCCTGCCCTCCAAAGGAAACATCCAGTGTCCCTCAAAATGTATCTTTATCTTTCTTTTTTTTTTCTTCTCACAAACAGTCCCTCTGGTGGAAACACCCTTTGCCCAGCGTCCATCCTAAACCACTTTCTCTCCAGTAAAAACACGCGTCACCTACAATGCAATAATTCTCCCAACTCCAGAGTGCGTGGGATTTCCCCTGAGTGACGTAACATCAACAACAGCTCCCAAGAATCGGATGACAGTGAGAGAACCCTGTTGACAGGAACCCGACCAGCAGTTATGGAAATGTTGAGGAAACTGGAATTGCGATCATCACTGGGACACAGCAGGACGGGAATACAGTCAGAGGCGGGTTTGTTTGTTTGTTTGTTTGTTGTTGTTTACTGTATTCTGTGGTAGAGTATGAGTATGTTATCGAAAATGTTTTGCAGGCCCATTTTGAATTCAGACTACGACGGGCGCAATAGCCGAGTGGTTAAAGCGTTGGACTGTCAATTTGAGGGTCCCGGGTTCGAATCACGGTGACGGCGCCTGGTGGGTAAAGGGTGGAGATTTTTACGATCTCCCAGGTCAACATATGTGCAGACCTGCTAGTGCCTGAACCCCCTTCGTGTGTATATGCAAGCAGAAGATCAAATACGCACGTTAAAGATCCTGTAATCCATGTCAGCGTTCGGTGGGTTATGGAAACAAGAATATACCCAGCATGCACACCCCCGAAAACGGAGTATGGCTGCCTACATGGCGGGGTAAAAACAGTCATACACGTAAAAGCCCACTCGTGTGCATACGAGTGAACGCAGATGAAGAAAAAAGAAGAAGAATTCAGACTACAAGACTTTGCTTCCTTTCTGTGCAATGTGTGTGGCGTGAGCTAGTGAGTGGGGGTGGGGGATAGACAAATCGAACCCTCTTGAAGCGTCCCTCTGTGAGACCATTCAGGATTCTAAAACATCGCGGGATGCCCTCCCATTCTGATACACCATCCCCCTCCCCCCCCCCCCCTTCTCCCCTCTGACTTTACGAAAGCACCCAACCCAAAAATGACCCAGCCATTCGGATGAGACGATAAACCGAGGTCCCGTGTGCAGCACGCACTTTGCGCACGTAAAAGACGGCAACAAAAGGGTTGTTCCTGGCAAAATTCTGCAGAAAAATCCACTTCGATAGGAAACACAAATAAAACTGCACGCAGGAAAAAAAGTTATATAAATATAAAAAATTTTTTTTAAAATTTAAAAAATGGGTGGCCCTGTAGTGTAGCGACGCGCTCTCCCTGGGGAGAGGCAGCCCGAATTTCACACATAGAAATCTGTTGTGATAAAATGAAATACACACACAAATACAAAACGCCCACCCCTCCTCTCTCCCCTCTGACTTGACCAACAACACCCATCCCACCACGCCCCCCCCCCCCTTCCCCCGTCCCCCTCCTCTCTCTCCTCTGACTTGACCAGCAACACCCATCCCACCACACACACTATAACATAAAATATGAATAATGCGCTGCTTTCAGCACGAACTGTCACAGCGATGCAGTCTGCAAGATTTGTGAATGTACATGTTCACCCAACTAGCCAGCTTTAAAGTTGATCAGTGTTGTTAAATGTTGCATTGCATTCAAGCCCATCGTGTGGTGGTGACTCACCTCAAAGACACCGAACAGTGTTGGTTGTTGCATTACAGTCATTGTGTGACTCACCTCAAAGACACTGACCAGTGTTGGTTGTTGCATTACAGTCATTGTGTGACTCACCTCAGAGACACCGAACAGTGTTGGTTGTTGCATTACAGTCATTGTGTGACTCACCTCAGAGACACTGACCAGTGTTGGTTGTTGCAGTACAGTCATTGTGTGACTCACCTCAGAGACACTGACCAGTGTTGGTTGTTGCAGTACAGTCATTGTGTGACTCACCTCAGAGACACTGACCAGTGTTGGTTGTTGCATTACAGTCATTGTGTGACTCACCACCAAAGACACCGAACAGTGTTGGTCGTTGCATTACAGTCATTGTGTGACTCACCTCAAAGACACCGAACAGTGTTGGTTGTTGCATTACAGTCATTGTGTGACTCACCTCAAAGACACCGAACAGTGTTGGTCGTTGCATTACAGTCATTGTGTGACTCACCTCAAAGACACCGAACAGTGTTGGTTGTTGCATTACAGTCATTGTGTGACTCACCACCAAAGACACCGAACAGTGTTGGTCGTTGCATTACAGTCATTGTGTGACTCACCTCAAAGACACCGAACAGTGTTGGTTGTTGCATTACAGTCATTGTGTGACTCACCACCAAAGACACCGAACAGTGTTGGTCGTTGCATTACAGTCATTGTGTGACTCACCTCAAAGACACCGAACAGTGTTGGTCGTTGCATTACAGTCATTGTGTGACTCACCTCAAAGACACTGACCAGTGTTGGTTGTTGCATTACAGTCATTGTGTGACTCACCTCAAAGACACCGAACAGTGTTGGTTGTTGCATTACAGTCATTGTGTGACTCACCACCAAAGACACCGAACAGTGTTGGTCGTTGCATTACAGTCATTGTGTGACTCACCTCAAAGACACCGAACAGTGTTGGTTGTTGCATTACAGTCATTGTGTGACTCACCACCAAAGACACCGAACAGTGTTGGTCGTTGCATTACAGTCATTGTGTGACTCACCTCAAAGACACCGAACAGTGTTGGTCGTTGCATTACAGTCATTGTGTGACTCACCTCAAAGACACTGACCAGTGTTGGTTGTTGCATTACAGTCATTGTGTGACTCACCTCAAAGACACCGAACAGTGTTGGTTGTTGCATTACAGTCATTGTGTGACTCACCTCAGAGACACTGACCAGTGTTGGTTGTTGCATTACAGTCATTGTGTGACTCACCTCAGAGACACTGACCAGTGTTGGTTGTTGCATTACAGTCATTGTGTGACTCACCTCAGAGACACTGACCAGTGTTGGTTGTTGCATTACAGTCATTGTGTGACTCACCTCAAAGACACTGACCAGTGTTGGTCGTTGCATTACAGTCATTGTGTGACTCACCTCAAAGACACTGACTAGTGTTTTCTATTTTGTATCACTCTTTTTGTCACAACACATTTCTCGGTGTGAAATTCGGACCTTTCTCCACCCCTGACAGCGCCACCCCCTTTTTTGTCTTTTTCTTTTTTTTTTCTGCCTACGATTTTATTTGTTTTTCTGTGTTGGTTGTTGCATTACATTCAAGCCCATAGTGTCACGGGGGTGACTCACCTCAAAGACATTGATCAGTGGTGGTTGTTGCATTACAGTCAAGCCCATAGCGTCACGGGGGTGACTCACCTCAAAGAAACTGATGACGGACAGTCCGATCCACAGCCCTATGGTACCGCCCACGTCGGAAATAAACTGTGTGTCCTGTTCCACGATGAGACAATAAACTGACAATAACCACATTGACACAGCACCGCTACTACTAATAATAATCATGATAATAATAGTTATAATAGCGCTTAAACGATTTATTTTGCTCCTGGCCCTTTGCAATTATATATATATATATATATATATATATATATATATATATATATATATATATATATATATATATATATATTGTATATAAACGAACAAATAATATATATATATATATGTGTGTGTGTGTGTGTGTGTGTGTGTGTGTGTGTGTGTGTGTGTGTGTGTGTGTGTGTGTGTGCTGCAAATCAGCAAATATGACAAGACATTGCATCTAAACAGTTATGACAAATCAACTGCACAACACTTATGAAATAACCACACAAGTAAGAGTTAATTAGGATTCTTTTTCTTTTTTTCTTTCCTGTCAAACACAAGGGGAATAGATTTTTTTACTGTTCACTCCTTGCTGTGGAATGTTATCTTGGTCCTCTTCTTGGTGCGAAACTATTTGTATTTGTATCTGTATTTCATTCTATCACAACATATTTCTCGAGGGGGTGGGGGGGGGGAGGGAGCTGTTGTTGGAGGGACGTGGTGGTGGTCTTCACTCTGGGAGGGATGCTCACTCTGTCTGGCTCCGCGACTAAGCCATTATTGTTGTCAGTAGTAGGGGGCTTAGTATTTGGTGTCCTAAGTACGTTAAAATCAGAACAGGTACCACTGAACACGACCGAAGTGACTTTGCAGCAGTGCAGGGTCTCCTCTGGTGTGTGGCCTCCTGGCAACCTACTATCGATGGTTCCCTGCGGACTGCCGACTCTGGGACTGTGATGGACGAACCTGGGTGCGGCCGTACATGGGGGGGAGGGAGCTGTTGTTGGAGGGACGTGGTGGTGGTCTCCAGTCTGGGAGGGATGCTCACTCAGTCTGGCTCACTCAGTCTGGCTCCGCGACTAAGCCATTATTGTTGTCAGTAGTAGGGGGCTTAGTATTTGGTGTCCTAAGTACGTTAAATCAGAACAGGTACCACTGAACACGACCGAAGTGACTTTGCAGCAGTGCAGGATCTCCTCTGGTGTGTGGCCTCCTGGCAACCTACTATCGATGGTTCCCTGCGGACTGCCGACTCTGGGACTGTGATGGACGAACCTGGGTGCGGCCGTACATGGGGGAACTCGGAATGAGCGGCGTGGGAGTAATGCCACTGAAACGGTGCAGATGATGGGGCAGCAACAAAACGAGAGAGACAGACAGACAGACAGAGAGACAGAGAGAGAAAGGAAGGAGAGAGTAAAGGACTATGCCGAGAGTAACGGACTATGCCGAGCCAAAGTGGATGTATGACTTCACCGTCATGATGGTCAGTCATAAAAGCCTGTGGGACCTTCAACACTAGACTAATCCTCTTCTTTTTGCTTATGTATTTATGTATCTATTTATTTGTTTCTTTGTTGATTATTCATTTATTGATTTACATTGTGTCATGAAAGAAAACATGCTAAAAAGCACAAATGTTATCCTATGAGTACATAATAAGGAAAGAATTACATAGAAGCACACGAGTAAAAACAACAACTGCTGACATATTTGGAGAAAAAAAAAGCAGTCGATATCTACAAAACATTGTTTAATAATAATAATAATAATAATAATAATAACAATAATAATAATAATAAATAATGGTATTTATATAGCGCTGAATCTTGTGCAGAGACAAATCAAAGCGCTTTGGCACCAGTCATTCACACGCATGCTTGTCACCACACAGGCAGAAATTCGTCCCCAAACAAGTACTTACGGCATAAGCCACTTTTTCTGTGATGTTCTCGTAATTCAGATCCTCAAAGTAGATGACTATCTTCACGAAGTTCTTACTGAAATCACAGAATACAAGCAATATGTCAATAATGCGTGGCTGCGTTAATTTCATGGGTTCGATTTCAGAGTCTGTGAGACATAAGCAGATATCAAAGACGTCACCAAGAAGAAGAAGAAAGTTTTAGACATATTTTTAAGCAAGTAGTGAGAGAGAGGGAGATGATGATTATGTATATCTAAACCTTTGTCTTTCCATGTGAGACACGGGTCGATTTTTTTCATCGATGCATTTTGTTTTGTTCCCCTAAACTTTATCCTTTAAGGTTTTTTTGTTTTTTTTCCCTGGATGGTTTGCAGCTGGATTTGTGGCACAAAGGTCGGGGTTTTTTTGGGGGGTTTTGTGGGGGGAAGGCGGGGGGGGGGGGGAGTGTTGTTGTTTTTATCGGTGCATTTTTTTTTTTGTTTGTTTCTCTGAGATTTATTCCCTGGTGGGTTTTTTTTCTTCTTCTTTTTTGATTTTGTATGTTTGTTTGTTGTGTTGTTTTGTTGCTGTTGTTGTAGCTGCTGTCAAGTTGTTGTTTTCGGATGGTTTGCAGTTGGGTTTGTGGTACATTATGGATTAGCACACACACACACACACACACACACACACACACACACACACACACACACACACACACACACACACACACACACACACACACAGAGAGAGAGAGAGAGAGAGAGAGAGAGACTCTACACGAAACTGTTAACGGACAGCCTACATGTCTATTTGTTCCATGTAATAAAGTTTAATACAGAATGATTATAAAAAAAACGAACGAACACGGGCAAAAATTCTAATTTGTGTAACGGTGGTGTAAAAACAAAAGATATATATGATATTCATTTCGCAACTGACAACAGTTCTAACGCAAATATGAAAACAAGTAATGATAACCAAAAAAGCAGAAAATAGCGTTCTCCGTGACGTGCATGGAACTGAGGCAAAATATTAATATTTTTTAAATATTTTTTTTATAAAGAAGCAAATTGTTTCTAAATGCCAGACTGGACAGAAGGGATCAACCTTAACAGTGCAGTTGTCATATTTGTCATATCGTTCCGTTCCGTTCAGTTCAGTTCAGTTCAGTTACTCAGGGAGGCGTCACTGCGTTCGGACAAATCCATATACGCTACACCACATCTGCTAAACATATGCCATGACCTGCAGTGTAAACCCAAATCGCTTTGGTCAGGCCTTGAGGCAAAAAAAAAAAAAAAAAAAAAAAAAAAAAAAAAAAAAAAAATTCAAATTCAGAATTTAAATAAACCTCGGTCTATCGTCTCATACGAACGACTAGACGCTCAGTTTGATTTTCCAGTCAACATTGGGAGACAGGGCGAGAGTGGGAATCAAACCCAGACCCCCACAGACTTTCTGTAGTGGCAGACGAGCGTCTTAACCATTCTGCCACCTTCCTACTTAACTCATTCTACTCCAGGTAGGAGATAACTCGTACCATGATTACTTCCCCTGTGGACCAGGTATGTAACTGTGGCGTAGAATGAGTTAACACAATACAATACGGTACAATACGATACGATACGATACGATACAACACAACACAATACAATATAATGCAATACAATACCATACAATACGATACGATACGATACGATACGATACGATACAATACCATACAATACGATACGATACGATACGATACGATACAACACAACACAATACAATATAGTGCAATACAATACCATACCATACAATACAATACAATACCATACAATGCAATACGATACGATACGATACGATACGATACAACACAACACAATACAATATAATGCAATACAATACATACCATACAATACAATACAATACTATACAATACAATACAATACGATACGATACAATACAACACAACACAATACAATATAATGCAATACAATACCATACAATACAATACAATATCATACAATACAATACAATACAATACGATACGATACGATACGATACAATACAACACAACACAATACAATATAATGCAATACAATACCATACAATACAATACAATGCAATACAATACCATACAATACAATACAATACGATACGATACAATACAACACAACACAATACAATATAATGCAATACAATACCATACAATACAATACAATATCATACAATACAATACCATACAATGCAATACAATACCACACAATACAATACAATACAATACAATACAATACCATACAATACAATACCATACAATACAATACAATGCAATACAATACAATACAATACAATACAATACAATACAATACAATACAATCGCCAATAATTGCCAACTACTTGGGCTTTATCTCGATGCAGCCGGCATTGTTTCTGCTTCTTACGTTTCGAAAAAAAAAAAAAAAAATACAATGGATAAAATACAAGCGGTGTGCTGATTGTATCACAGTTTGAGGCACTGTTCACGTCAACTGAAAAAAAAAAAACAACTACAAGATGTAACTCTCTGTCGGAGTCACGAGTGACAAAACATGGCAAACAATGTATAACTGTATGGTGTGTGTGTGTGCGTGGGGGGGGGGGTTGTGTGTGTGTGTGTGTGTGTGTGTGTGTGTGTGTGGTTCTGCACGCCCCCAAAGCGTTTCCGGGTTAATTGTATCTTGAATCACGTGTTATCAACAATAACCTTCGCCTTCTTCATTAGCGTTCCCAATCAACAATCACCAAAAAAAAAAAAGGCCATGGAGCTTGTGCATGATTACAAATGTTCGGACATTGTCCCTTCCACTAAACCGCCTTTTATTAATTTGCTATTTCGTTGCTACTGCTTTTTTGGTGTGTTTGTTCTTGTTGTTGTTGTTGTTGTTGTTTTGAAAGGGCAACAGTCACTTTGAATCAGAGCATTTATCATTTCCCTAAAGCATCCAGCAATACGACAGCCGGGACTGGTTTGACGCTAGTCTTTATGACTTGAGACAGCGTGTTGCGTGTGGAGTTCGGCAGCTCGGAAAGACACATCGATCAATAATTGGATTCAGACAGAGCATCTGTCATCACCTTCATTGTTTCGTAGCTGGTTGTTGTTGTTGTTGCAAGTTGGCACAGTGGCTAAAACGGTTATCTGCCAATACAGTGTCCGGGAGGGACTTGGGTTCGATGACGCCATCCCCCCCCCCCCCCCCCCCCCACCTTTGACTGGAAAAAATCAAAGTAATCGTCTAGTCATTCGGTTGAAACAATAAATCGAGTAGTCCAGGGCCGATAGAAAAAAAAAAGGTCCAAATATGTGCAACAAAACCGTTCTTTCTACGATAATATAGAATAAATGATACTGATCACACTGATATTATAAGGTTATAAAGTTTTTCACTGTAGGGGGTAGAAGGGGGGTGGGGGGGACGGGAAGGTAATTAGAGTTTGATTTTAATAATTATTATTCACACTTCTGGCCATGAGAGAGTGCCGTAC
Source organism: Babylonia areolata (assembly GCF_041734735.1). Classification (NCBI taxonomy): domain Eukaryota; kingdom Metazoa; phylum Mollusca; class Gastropoda; order Neogastropoda; family Buccinidae; genus Babylonia; species Babylonia areolata. The sequence goes on along the minus strand of NC_134895.1, from coordinate 37,873,447 downwards.
AAAGAGTTACAAGTACTGAAAGAGTAGAGACAAACACACGGACTTCCACGGGGGGAAAAAAAACCCGGTGTATTATCAGTTGTCCTTGCTACTGCCACTACTTGCCCTGACCTTTATGCTTTATGGCTGACGGACCAAACGACCAACGTCGAATGATTATTTGCGCACAAGTTATATATATATATATATATATATATATATATATTTTTTTTTTTTTTTTTTTTTTTTTACGTTTCTTCGTCACCAAGTAAACAGTTCTGCAACAGCCGGTGTATGGGCCTTTTCGGCGTTCCCCCATCACTTTAAAATCTGGCCAACCCTGGGTCTACACAAACGTGCCTGGAATGACAACGCCCCACCCCCCTCCCCCGCGTACCACCCACACCCCCCTCCCCCTTCCCCCTCCGCACCCCCGGGTTTAAACTTCAACTTGTCAGAACTGACCCAACCCTTTTATTTGGATTTTGTCTCCACCACCGAACCCTCGAAATTGATATTTCAGGTTAGTTTTGAATTAACCCGGAAGTGTATTTGGCCCAATCAGAATCATTTCACGCTGTGAAAGTAGAACTCCGCCACGTTTGCTTCCGTTATGTAAGTTAAAATGGTGAGGAAGTTTGCTCAGAAAGACCCCGGGATCAAGACCAGCAAGGGGGGTAAGGGGGGCGGGGGCGGGGGGTGGGGGGGGGGGGTGCGGGTTAGTTTATGGCAGTTACACCGGGTCTCCTTTGCCTGGATGTGATGGCTGAGGGTGTGTGTTCCTTTCACAACGCAGGGGAAAAAGACGGGCGCAATAGCCGAGTGGTTAAAGCGTTGGACTGTCAATCTGAGGGTCCCGGGTTCGAATCACGGTGACGGCGCCTGGTGGGTAAAGGGTGGAGATTTTTACGATCTCCCAGGTCAACATATGTGCAGACCTGCTAGTGCCTGAACCCCCTTCGTGTGTATATGCAAGCAGAAGATCAAATAAAAAATAAATAAAAGATCCTGTAATCCATGTCAGCGTTCGGTGGGTTATGGAAACAAGAATATACCCAGCATGCACACCCCCGAAAACGGAGTATGGCTGCCTACATGGCGGGGTAAAAACGGCCATACACGTAAAAGCCCACTCGTGTGCATACGAGTGAACGCAGAAGAAGAAGAAGCAGGGGAGAAAAATAACAATAGTATGTGCAAATTCTCTCTCTCTCTCTCTCTCTCTCTCTCTCTCTCTCTCTCTCTCTCTCTCTCTCCTACTGTCACACACGCGCACACACATAGAAAGAGAGAGAGAGACACACACACACACACAGAACAAACGTACACACGCACGCACACACACGCACACACACACACACATACAGAGACATAGACATACACACACACGCGCGCGCGCGCGCACACACACACACACACACACACACACACACACACACACACACACACAGAAACAAAGAAACACACAAACACACACAAACAGGAACACAACAAAAGCAACAACAGCAAGAGCAACACACACACACACACACACACACAACGAAAATCAATGTGCTTGAAGGAAGACAGATACCTTAAAGAACAAGGGAGGAGAGATAACAAAGAGAGCTCAACCCGGAAGAAAAAAGAAATAGCAAAAAAAAAAAAAAAAAAAAAAAAAAAAAGAGAGAGAGAGAGAGAAACAGAAGAGAAAAACGACAACAGAAAAAGAAACAGCACATAACGATGTGCTAAGAATCAGGATATAGGGCCTGGAAGAAAGAAAACAGCACTCCTGGATGGGTAGGGGTAGGGGAGGTAATGAGATAGGAATGGGTAGGGGAGATCATCAGATCGGCATGGGTAAGGAGGTGTGTGTTGGGGGTGGGGGTGGGGGGAGGTGCGGGGGGGGGGGGGGGGGGTTGATCATAATATAGGGACAATAATTTGTCATGTTATGGCCTGGACTGGGACTAGTGTCAGGAAGACAAAAGGTGAACGAGAGTTGTACATTATATGAGTAAAAATAAAAGACTGGAGGACACACCGAAAAGACACACATCACAAGACAAGACAAGACAAGACAAGGGAAGGCAAGACAAGACAAGACAAGGGAAAGCAAGGCAAGACAAGGCAAAGCAAGGCAAGGCAATGCAAGATAAGGCAAGACAAGACAAGACAAGACAAGGCAAGGCAAGAGAAGGCAAGACACACCGAAGAGACACACATCACAAGACAAGACAAGACAAGGCAAGGTAAGGTAAGGCAAGGCAAGGCAAGGCAAGGTAAGACAAGGCAAGGCACGGCAAGGCAAGACAAACATCTCTGCCTCCGAGGATAATAGGTCAGCACTTGTGTGTGTGGGGGGGTTTTTTTTTTTTGGTTTTTTTTTTTTTCTTTCTTCATTTTTTCTCATCCAGTCCCTGTCCTACATAGGTACTACACTACATACTCGTAAATGATGAAGGCATAAGATTTCTGGTAATAAAATATGTGGTAGGGAAAAAAAAGAGAAGATAAAGGCAAAACAACACACTGATCAGAGTATGAGAATAATGTTGTTGGGTTGGGCAGGAACAACAGAATAAGAACACGAGAGAAAAAGGAAGAGAGAGAGAGAGAGAGAAATGGGGGGAACGAAAACATTATATCCAGGGTATTGAGATAAGCGCAATAAAAACATTGCTTTTTTCTCCACCCATTAAAGTGAAGAAATAAGATATTCAGGAACCAAAGAAGGAAAACGGAAGACAGAGAGTACAGATGGAGGAAGAGAGAGCGTGAGAGGGAGAGGGAGAGAGACAGACAGACAAACAGACAGATAGAGAAGATAGAAGAGAGGGGAAAAAAGAGATTCAAGTGTTAAAATACGAATGGTGGCATGACAAAAAAAAAAAAAAAAAGATAAAAAAAACCCGGAGAGAACAAGGGAGAGTGTTCCAATCTCAGTTTCAGTTTTTCAAGGAGGTGTTACTGCGTTCGGACAAATCCATACTCGCCACACCACATCTGCTAGGCAGATGCCTGACAGCAGCATAACCCAGCACGCTTGTCAGGCCTTGAGTGCATGCTTGAATATTTGTATACCTATCTGAGTGGATTTCTTGTGACATTATTTTGTCAGAGGACAACACTCTTGTTGCCATGGGTTCTTTTTTAGTGCGCCAAGTGCGTGCTGCACACGGGACCTCGGTTTATCGTCTCAGTTTGATTTTCAAGTCAAACTTGGGAGAAAGAGCGAGAGTGGGATTCGAACCCACACCCTCACGGACCCTCTCTATTGGCAGCTGAGAGTCTTAACCATTCTGCCACCTTCCTCCAGATTGAGAGAGGCACAGTTCATAATTATGCTATCAATAATGCCAATAGAAATGCTGAGAAAAAGTTATAGTCGTAAACAATATCATGAATGAGTTATGTTTTAAGTTCTTCGTGGGATTTTTATTGGCCGGTGGTTTTCTTGAGTGCAGGCAGACTTTTTTTTTCATGAATTTTGATAGTAGATAACAATACATTCGAAAGCATTCTCTCGAACTGATCAGACCAGATTTGAATAGATCGACTCTTGGGAGCAATGCTATGATCTTGTGTGTATGACGGACTTGATACGGATTCATTCTTTAAAGAGGGAACAGCAGTGCCAAACATAATTTTGAAACAAAAGGTGTGCCTTGTTGTAAATAAGCTTCGATTTAAATGGGAGAATACTTAACAGCGTGTCATCAGATATGGAAACAAGAGAGGCAAGGCCTTCAAGACTCACTTGTGATACACTTTTTTTTTAAAATCCAAGCTTTTTATGTATTGAGTATAATTTCAAAATGTAATGTTTAAGATGAGAAAGATCAGTTTAAAGCAAATTAACTCCCCTAGCATTACAGAGTAATTTCCCTTTTTTACTATCTGCACCAAAACGTTTGCAAAATAAATAAAAATTCCATGCTTAGCAAAAGAAGTTCCTGTTTGAACAAAAAATGATAATAATGACTCCTCTAGCTGTTGGGTCGAATATCAGATCAAAGTGCCAAGTTTAGAGAATACAAAAAATATAAATATAACAGTAAATGCAGTTTGCATATAATTAGGCTTCATTCTTTTGTGTGTGTGTGTGTGTGTGTGCCCATCCCAGAGGTGCAATATTGGTTTAAACAAAATGACTGGAAAGAACTGAATTTTTCCTATTTTTATGCCAAATTTGGTGTCAACTGACAAAGTAGTTGCAGAGAAAATGTCAATGTTAAAGTTTACCACGGACACACACACACACACACACACACACACACACACACACACACACACACACACACACACACACACACACACACACACACACACACACACACACACACACACAACCGAACACCGGGTTAAAACATAGACTCACTTGTTTACACAAGTGAGTCAAAAAGGCGATGATTTTAGAAGAATTGATTTTATGGCATGCGTTTGAAGGGCTCAGTGGTGGTTTGAGAGTGTTGTCGCTAGCTGATTCCCGAATAGATGAAGCGTAATTGATAAGGGATTCATTCAAAGTAGGCGTGGCATTAAAGAATAGTTTTCTACAATGCAAATACAAGACAGAGAGAGGGAGGGAGAGAGTCAAGACATGTATGCAAGGAGACAGACAGACAGAAAAACAGAGAGAAAAACAGACAAAAAATAAAAGAAACAGAGACGGAAGGTCTCTCTCTCTCTCTCTCTCTCTCTCTCTCTCTCTCGCTCTCTCGCTCTCTCACTCTCTCTCTCAGATGTGAGCGATGTTGTGTCTCTCAGTTTGACGCTGTGTTATACTTGTACATTATACATGTATTAAGTATTAAGCATAACAACATTTATATGCGTACATGTTTGTGTGTCTCTTACAACAACAGCAGATGTGTAAGTCGGCCAAAGTGCTAATGTCTTCACCGTTCGAAAATAAAGATTCATTCTTTCATTCATTCATTCACTCTCTCTCTCTCTCTCTCTCTCTCTCTCTCTCTCTCTCTCTCTCTCTCTCTCTCTCTCTCTTGTTGCTGGTGGTGATTCTTTGACATTATTTTTATTATTTATCACCTGCAAATGTCTATTGACAAGGGGTTGACGAGGGTTATTTGAAAAAGCACCGCACGTGTTATACAACACACACACCAGCATATTCCAGCATAACCACACACACACACACACACACACACACACACACACACACACACACACACACACACAAATCGTTTAATTACGACATCCCCACAATGCAAGAAATAAAACAAAAGCAAAACAAAATATTGCATTGCAAAAAAAAAAAAAAAGATGCAGTGCAACTCTACCATCCATTCGCATAGCGATATTCTTCGGTATGTTATCTTTCTTCTTCTTCTTCTTCTTCTTCTTCTTCTTCTTCTTTATGTAAGATATCAAACATTACGCATGACTTCTCTCTCTCTCTCTCTCTCTCTCTCTCTCTCTCTCTCTCTGTGCGTCTCTCTCTGTCTCTGTCTCTCTCTCGATATATATATATATATAGACAGACAGACAGATATATATATATATATATATATATATATATATATATATATATACATAGATAGATAGATAGATAGGTATCAACCTTCCCTTCAGGTGACTGTAGATGATACACCTACCTCAGTTCGTCAGGATCAGTCTGCAGGAAAGTCTCGCAGGCCGAAGAATCCAAGTTGCACATTGTTTCAGCCAGAATCCCCTGCACAGCGTAGACAGAAATGCAGTGTAGTGTAGTGTAGTGTAGTGCAGTGCAGTGTAGTGCAGTGCAGTGCAGTGCAGTGCAGTGTAGTGTAGTGTAGTGTAGTGTACCGATCCCTGCACAACATAGACAAAGATGTACAGTGTAGTGTGGTGTAGTGTAGTGTAGTTTAGCGTAGCATAGCATAGTGTAGCGTAACGTAGTGTAGTGTAGTGTAGTGTAGTGTAGTGTAGTGTACCGATCCCTGCACAAGATAGAAAAAGATGTAGTGTAGTGTAGTGTAGTGTACCGATCCCTGCACAAGATAGAAAAAGATGTAGTGTAGTGTAGTGTAGTGCAGTGCAATGCAGTGTAGTGTAGTGTAGTGTAGTGTAGTGTAGTGTAGTGTACCGATCCCTGCACAACATAGAAAAGATGTAGTGTAGTGTGGTGTAGTGTAGTAGTGTAGTGTAGAGTAGTAGTGTAGTAGTGTAGTGTAGTGTACCGATCCCTGCACAACATAGACAAAGATGTAGTGTAGTGTAGTGTAGTGTAGTGTAGTGTAGTGTAGTGTAGTGTGGTGTGGTGTGGTGTGGTGTAGTAGTGTAGTGTAGAGTACTAGTTGTAGTGTAGTGTAGTGTAGTGTAATAGTGTAGTAGTGTAGTGTAGTGTAGTGTGGTGTAGTGTAGTATAGTGTAGTGTGGTGCAGTGTAGTGAAGTGTAGTGTAGTGTAGTGTAGTGTGGTGTGGTGTGATGTGGTGTGGTGTGGTGTGGTGTGGTGTAGTGTAGTAGTGTAGTGTAGAGTAGTAGTGTAGTGTAGTGTAGTAGTGTAGTGTAGTGTAGAGTAGTAATGTAGTGTGGTGTAGTGTGTGTGGTGTAGTGTAGTGTAGTAGTGTAGTGTAGAGTAGTAGTGTAGTGTAGTGTTGTGTGGTGTAGTGTAGTTTAGTGTAGTGTAGTGTAGTATAGTGCATCGATCTCTGCACAACATAGACAAAGATGGAGTGTAGTGTAGTGTAGTGTAGTGTAGTGTAGTGTAGTGTAGTGTACCGATCCCTGCACAAGATAGAAAAACATGTAGTGCAGTGTAGTGTAGTGTAGTGTAGTGTAGTGTAGTGTACCGATCCCTGCACAGCATTGACAAAGATGTAGTGTAGTGTAGTGTAGTGTAGTGTAGTGTAGTGTAGTGTACCGATCCCTGCACAACATAGACAACGATGTAGTGTAGTGTAGTGTAGTGTAGTGTAGTGTAGTGTACCGATCCCTGCACACCATAGACAAAGATGTAGTGTAGCGTAGTGTAGTATAGTATAGCGTAGTGAAGCGTAACGTAGATTAGTGTAGTATAGTATAGTGTAGTGTAGCGTATCGAAGCGTTGTGTAGTGTAGCATTCTGTAGTGTATTTATATTTGTCACAGCATATTTCTCTGAGTGAAAATCGGGCTGCTCCGCAAAAGAAAGTCGTCGCGTGTGCGCCATCCTTTTCTTCTTTTCTACTTTTTCCTTCTGATTTGTCTACCTGCAAGTGTGTGTGTGTGTGTGTGTGTTCCTCTCCAAGTGGATTTTTTCTGTATGAATTTTGCCAGGGAAAACCCTTTAGTTGTCGTGGGTTCTTTTTTGACGTGTTTTTAAAAAAAAGTGCATGCAACAAACGGGACATCAGTTTATCGTTTCATCCGAATGACTAGCGTCCAGACCACCACTGAAGATCTTGCGGAATGGGGGGAAGGGGGGGGGGTGTGGACGGGGGTTGAGGAATATACCGGCGAGTGTGGAATTCGTCCCCCCCACACCATCAGATTCTCCCGCTTTCCTTGGCGGACAGATAACCATTGGGCCACCGGGCCACAGACAACTTGCTAAACTTTACAGCGCAAGTACAACTTCAGTTTCAAATCCACATGCTTTATTATAATCGCTGCTTGCCAATTGAAGCAGGGCAGGCCCGACTACACTACTTAACTTGTCCATTGCTCAGCGCAAGTATAATTTCATATTCAAATCAAAATGCAATAATCACCGGCTAGCCAACTGAAACAGGGCGGGTAGATTAAATTCCAAGAGAATACCGCATTTGTAATAATAATAATAATAATAATAATAATAATAATAATAATAATAATAATAATAATAATAAAAACCAATATGACACGAATACTTTTAGGGATGAATGTCGTTTCATTATTGAGTGCCCAATTAATTTTCATTAATTTCCTAGAAAGATTCTGAACCGATAAAATATTTACGCCCAAAATATGTGTATACTCTCGTATTGTAAATTGTTTTCAGCTGGCAAACGCCGTGGTTCTATTAATATTCGGCAAATTCATTGAAACTCGTAATGCTGCTCAGAACACGCCAATGCAGAAAATGTTAAAAACCTGTTTTAACTTTGATTCAAGCGTTCTGATAAAATCTAGCTATTGTTGTGTTGTTGCTGTTGTTGTTGTTGTTGTTTTCATTAAATCATTAACAATTGGGGTCAAAAGTTCATCAAATCTTGAAAATCTTGTGTGCGTGTGGAGGATGGGGAAGACTCTGTGTGTGTGTGTGTGTGTGTGTGTGTGTGTGTGTGTGTGTGTGTGTGTGTGTGTGTGTGTGTGTGTGTGTGTGCAATGAACGTCGGAACCGAACTTATCGCGATATTCACCAGTGGACAAGTATTATATATATAATACACCTTTCAGACTGACATATATGACATCATTTCAGATTGGGTTAAACAAAAACAACGAAAGAATGAAAGAAAAGAAAACCAAGCAAGAAAGAAAAAAATGAATGTGAGCAATGCGAAGAAAAAAAAAGCGAAGGGGAAGAATTCCTCTTTAACGCGTCCACAAGGTTACAGCCAGTTGCTTCCCTTAGACTAGAACTTGCTTCAAAAACACCATCCATTCTACTCTCAACTCACAGCGTAATCTGTTGATGGCCACGTTCTGGATGACTGCGTCTTGGTGTATGTGGTCTCTCTGAACACACACACACACACACACACACACACACACACACACACACACACATACACACACACATCATTATCATCATTAACATAATCATCATAACAGCCATGAAATGATGTTTTCAAAGCCAACACCAACATACTCGTATCGTGTTAAACTTAACAAATCCAGGCTCTGGTCGTTTCCCATCAGAAAGATTGAAAATCGACGTCAGAATATATAACCTGCAAAAAGTCCAAATAAACACAGATCCGGTCGGTGTGTGTGTGTGTGTGTGTGTGTGTGTGTGTGTGTGTGTGTGTGCGTGTGTGTGTGTGTGTGTGTGTGTGCATGATGACAACATCCCACATTATTGCATACTAGCATGAACAAATATGCACGCGTAAACATGAGGAGAAGCAGTGAGATGTGAACAGACAGACAGACAGACAGACAGGCTGACAGACAGACTGACAGGCTGACAGACAGACAGACAGACAGGCAGACAGACAGGCTGACAGACAGACAGACAGACAGGCTGACAGACAGACAGACAGGCTGACAGACAGACAGACAGACAGGCTGACAGACAGACAGACAGACAGACAGACAGGCTGACTACTGGACATGGTATCAACAAATCCACTTTCAGTACTGCACATAGGTGGTAACAGTGACAAACTCACGAGGACGCGTTTTCACAAGGGCACTGCACAAAAGTAGTAACAGTGACACTCATGAGGACGCGTTTTCACAAGGGCACTGCACAAAAGTAGTAACAGCGACAACCTCATGAGCACGCGTTTTCACAAGGACACTGCACATAGGTAGTAACAGTGACAACCTCACGAGCACGCGTTTCACAGGGGCACTGCACAAACGCTACGACTGTGACAAACTCATGGGGGACGTGTTTTCACAGAGGCACTGATACCGTAACAAACTCACGAGCACGCGTTTTCACAGGAGCACTGCAAGTCGCCACGAAGAAAATCCGCTTCCACCATGGTCAGAC
>NC_134895.1:37833857-37853857 GCF_041734735.1 Babylonia areolata | reverse complement strand
TGTGTGTCATCTCAATCTGATGCCCCATTTCAACACAGTTTTCCCGTTCCTCAATACTGTCAACCAACACCACCAATGTCTGTGTCATCTCAATTCAATGACCAATTTCAACACGGTTTTTCCCTTTCTCAATACTGTCAACTGACCTCACAAAATGTCTGTGTCATCTCAATTCAATAACCCATTTCAATACTGTCAGCTAACATCACCAATGTCTGTGTCATCTCAATTCAATGACCCATTTCAACACGGTTTTTCCCGCTTCTCAATACTGTCAGCTAACATCACCAATGTCTGTGTCATCTCAATTCAATGACCAATTTCAACACGGTTTTTCCCTTCCTCAATACTGTCAACCAACCTCACCAATGTCTGTGTCATCTCAATTCAATGACCCATTTCAACACAGGTTTTCCCTTCCTCAATACTGTCAGCTAACATCACCAATGTCTGTGTCATCTCAATTCAATGACCTGTTTCAACACGGTTTTTCCCGCTTCTCAATACTGTCAGCTACCATCACCAATGTCTGTGTCATCTCAATCTGATGCCCCATTTCAACACAGTTTTCCCGTTCCTCAATACTGTCAACCAACACCACCAATGTCTGTGTCATCTCAATTCAATGACCCATTTCAACACAGGTTTTCCCTTCCTCAATACTGTCAACTAACCTCACCAATGTCGGTGTCATCTCAATTCAATGACACATTTCAACACGGTTTTCCCCGCTTCTCAATACTGTCAGCTACCATCACCAATGTGTGTGTCATCTCAATTCAATGACCCATTTCAATACAGTTTTTTTCCGTTCCTCAATACTGTCAGCTAACATCACCAATGTCTGTGTCATCTCAATTCAATAACCAATTTCAACACGGTTTTTCCCGCTTCTCAATACTGCCAACCATCACCACCAATGTGTGTGTCATTTCAATTCAATGACCAATTTCAACACGGTTTTTCCCTTTCTCAATACTGTCAACCAACGTCACCAATGCCTGTGTCATCTCAATTCAATAACCCATTTCAATACGGTTTTTCCGTTCCTCAATACTGTCAGCTAACATCACCAATGTCGGTGTCATCTCATTTCAATGACTCATTTCAACACGGTTTTTCCCGCTTCTCAATACTGTCAGCTACCATCGCCAATGTGTATGTCATCTCAATTCAATGACCCATTTCAATACGGTTTTTCCGTTCCTCCATACTGTCAGCTAACATCACCAATGTCTGTGTCATCTCATTTCAATGACCCATTTCAACACGGTTTTTTCTGTTCCTCAATACTGTCAGCTACCATCAATAATGTCTGTGTCATCTCAATTCAATGATCCATTTCAATACGGTTTCTTCCGTTCCTCAATACTGTCAGCTACCATCACCAATGTGTGTGTCATGTCAATTCAATTACTCATTTCAATACGGTTTTTCAGTTCCTCAATGCTGTCAGCTAACATCACCAATGTCTGTGTCATCTCAATTCAATGACCAATTTCAATACGGTTTTTCCGTTCCTCAATACTGTCAACCAACCTCATAATGTCTGTGTCATCTCAACTCAATGACCAATTTCAACACAAGTTTTCCCTTCCTCAATACTGTCAGCTACCATCACCAATGTCTGTGTCATCTCAATTCAATGACCCATTTCAACACGGTTTTTCCCTTCCTCAATACTGTCAACTAACCTCACCAATGTCTGTGTCATCTCAATTCAATGACCCATTTCAACACGGTTTTTCCCGCTTCTCAATACTGTCAACCACCACTACCGGTGTCTATGTCAAGCAACACCACCAATGTCTATGTCAACCAACATCACAAAGCTAAGAGCTATGTCAATAAACACCACAGTGTCTATGTCAACGAACCATTGCCACCAGTTTCTATGTCAACAAACCATAACCACCGGTATTATATGTCAACCAACCAACACCACCAGTGTCTGTCATCAAAACAACACGAGTAGTGTCTATGTCAACCAACACCACCAGTGTCTATGTCAACCAACACCACCAGTGTCTATGTCAACCAGTGTCTATGTCAACCAACACCACCAGTGTCTATGTCAACCAACACCACCAGTGTCTATGTCAACCAACACCACCAGTGTCTGTCATAAAAAAAACACTCGAGTAGTGTCTATGTCAACCAACACCACCAGTGTCTATGTCAACCAACACCACCAGTGTCTATGTCAACCAGTGTCTATGTCAACCAACACCACCAGTGTCTATGTCAACCAACACCACCAGTGTCTGTCATCAAAACAACACGAGTAGTGTCTATGTCAACCAACACCACCAGTGTCTATGTCAACCAACACCACCAGTGTCAAAGTCAACCAACACCACCAGTGTCTGTCATAAAAAAAAAACACGAGTAGTGTCTATGTCAACCAACACCACCAGTGTCTATGTCAACCAACACCACCAGTGTCTATGTCAACCAACACCACCAGTGTCTATGTCAACCAACACCACCAGTGTCTATGTCAACCAACACCACCAGTGTCTGTCATAAAAAAAAACACGAGTAGTGTCTATGTCAACCAACACCAACACCGAAACCACCAGTGTACATGTCAACCAACACCAGGACCAACACCAACACCAAAACCACCAGTGTACATGTCAACCAACACCAGGACCACCACCAACACCAAAACCACCAGTGTACATGTCAACCTACACCAGGACCAACACCAACACCAAAACCACCAGTGTACATGTCAACCTACACCAGGACCAACACCACCACCAACACCACCAGTGTACATGTCAACCTACACCAGGACCAACACCAACACCGAAACCACCAGTGTACATGTCAACCAACACCAGGACCAACACCAACACCAAAACCACCAGTGTACATGTCAACCAACACCAGGACCACCATCACCACCGAAACCACCGGTGTACATGTCAACCTACACCAGGACCACCACCAACACCAAAACCACCAGTGTACATGTCAACCTACACCAGGACCAACACCACCACCAACACCACCAGTGTACATGTCAACCTACACCAGGACCAACACCAACACCAAAACCACCAGTGTACATGTCAACCTACACCAGGACCAACACCAACACCAAAACCACCAGTGTACATGTCAACCTACACCAGGACCAACACCAACACCATCACCACCAGTGTACATGTCAACCGACACGTTCGCAAAGAAACCAACACATGTCATTTTCTTTCAGGTATGAATATAAAAAAAATTAAAAAGTAATAATAAGAGTAATAACACTAATAATAAAGCAATGAAAAATAAATTAATAATAATAATAATAATAATAATAATAATAATGACGATTACAATGACGATGATGATGAAACTAAAAGGCATCCCACAGACTCACCCAACCCTTACCTGTACAGATACTTGATCTCGTCCTCAATCTTCCTAGACACACTCTTGTTTCCGAAGTACACGTTGAGGTCTTTCTCCGCGTCGTTGGGGTCGAAGCGCGATGTGGTCTGGTTGACGTCAAAGCCTGTGATGAAGCGTTTGATCCGACGGGACCTCGTGCTCTGTGTGGTCTCGCTCCTGGATGATGATGAGGAGGAGGAGGAGGAGGAGGAGGAGGAGGATCTTCTCTTCCTTTCTGAGGGCTGGGGAGGGGAAGCTGGCTGCTGAACGGTGCCAGGTCCCGAAGGAGACTCCTCAGGGTTGGATGATGATGATGATGATGATGATGGTGATGATGGTGATGATGATGATGATGATGATGATGATGATGATGGCTTTGGTGGTTGTGACGTGGCGGTGCTGGATTCCTGGTCAGACCTTGTGCGAACGTTTGGGGACGGGGATTTTGTAGTTGTTCCAGATCCTGTATTGTTATATGTATCAAGAAAAAAAGAAAAGAAAAAAAATGACAATCAAGGCATTATCCATTATGCAAGAATACTTAATGAAATAAATACAAGGCTTGTGTACTGATAAAAAATAAATAAATTAATTAATTAATTAATCTTGCCAAAATTCAGCTGTCAGTCAGGGGCGATCTCTTCGAGGATTCGTTCTTTGGAGGAAAATGTGTGGCCAGTCTGTTTGGTTTCCTTTCTGCACGCACTGAATGTGTAAAACGTGTGGGGTAGATCAGGTCAGGTGAAGGGTTACTGCGTGGGGGTGGGGGTGGGGGGGGGTATGATGTTGGGGTGGGGAGGGTATGGCAGTTTGAAGACATTTTAGTTTGTGTATAAAATTTTATTCATTTATTCATTTATTTGTTTATTCATATCTATTCATTTATTTGTTTATTCATATCTATTCATTTATTCATTCGTTTATTTATTCATTTATGTACTGGCGCTTTTTACTCTCTTGTATGCAGGCAGATAAGAGGTAAAGAGAAACAAACTCTTGTGTGTGTGTGTGTGTGTGTGTGTGTGTGTGTGTGTGTGTTTTGTTTTTGTTTTTTGTTGTTGTTGTTGGTTTTGTTTTTGGTTTTTGTTTGTTTGGGGGTTTTCTTTGTTCAAGATGATAGGAAGCGCTGAGACTTACAGTTTTATAAAGTGTGTGTTATTGTCTTTTGTCAAAACAAGAATAGCTACTACAACTACAATGTGTACATAATAATGAATTTAAAATAAATAAAAAACACCTCTGCTCTTTTTTTCCCCATTTTCCCCGTGTCCAGTCACCACCACCACCACAACAACAACAAAACACGTACCAGTTGCATCAGCATCCTTGGTGGCACTCTGTGACTGGTCAGCCAGTGGTGTGCTCTCTGCAGGCTGAGAGGACGCAGCAAAAGTGCTCGAGGAAGCTGGCGGCATCGACACTGATTCAGTTGCTGAGTCGCTGGGTTTCGAGGGGTCAGGGGTGCTGGGTTCTGAGGAGTTGCTGGGTTCTGTAGGGTCACTGGGTTCTGAAGGGTTGCTGGGTTCTGTAGGGTCACTGGGTTCTGAAGGGTTGCTGGGTTCTGTAGGGTCACTGGGTTCTGAAGGGTTGCCGGGTTCTGTAGGGTCACTGGGTTCTGAAGGGTTGCTGGGTTCTGTAGGATCACTGGGTTTTGAAGGGTCACTGGGTTCAGAGGGGTCACTGGGTTCTGTAGGGTCGCTGGGTTCTGAGGGGTCAGGGTCGCTGGGTTCTGTGGGATCAGGGTCACCGGGTTCTGAGGGGTCGCTGGGTTCTGAGGGGTCAGGGTCGCTGGGTTCTGAGGGATCAGGGTCGCTAGGTTCTGAGGGGTCAGGGTCACTGGGTTCTGAGGGGTTTTCTTCTGGGGGAGGGTCCTCGTCTAGGGGAGACTTTTTTTTGTTTCGCTAAACACACACACACACACACACACACACACACACACACACACACACACACACACACACACATGGAGAAATGTAATATAATAGGATGAAGAAATAGAAGCACAAGCAGCAGTACATTGGGAAGAAGAAGAAGAAGAAGAAGAAAAAGAAAAAGAAGAAGAAGAAGAGGAAGAAAAAGAAGAAGAAGTAGAAGAAGAGGAAGAAGACGAAGAAGAAGAGAACAACGAAAGAGAGAAAGACAAAAACGAAAAGAAATATATTGAAGATGATTCATATGCCTGGCATGGCAACAATTGCGTGTCTTTTTGCACAGAACGGATAAAAAGCTAACTGTGAAACGCTGTTGGAATAAAGATGGGAGTACCAAGTGTGTACATTTTTCAAAATAATGGGATTGTTAGTATCTGCTGAAATGACTGCACTGACGTTTTAAACAGTATGGGACAACGTTCCGCACACTTTCAGCCAACACCTTCACGTTAAATCCCTTGCTTTCTAACCGCCGTTCTAATCTTCAAAGAAATGTACTTTACGCGAGTTTCAGTTTTAGTTTCACTTTCCCAAGGAAGTGTCACTGCTTTGGACAAATCCATATACGCTACACCACATCTGCAAGGCAGATGCCTAACAGCAGAATAACCCAACGCGCTTGTCAGGCCTCGAGTGCATGCTTATATATTTGTGGATTTCTTGTTACATAATTTTGATAGAGGGCAACACATTTGCCATGGGTTCTTTTTCAGTGCGCCAAGTGCTTGCTGTACTCGGGACGGACATCGGTTTATCGTCTTATCCGAAA
Organism: Babylonia areolata; assembly: GCF_041734735.1. NCBI lineage: Eukaryota > Metazoa > Mollusca > Gastropoda > Neogastropoda > Buccinidae > Babylonia > Babylonia areolata. The sequence goes on along the minus strand of NC_134895.1, from coordinate 37,847,761 downwards.
GACTAGACGCTCAGTTTGATTTTCCAGTCAAACTTGGGAGAAAAAGCAGAGAGCGGGATTCGAACCCACACCCTCACGGACTCTCTATTTTGGCAGATGAGCGTCTTAACCACTCTGCCACTTTCCTCTTTACACGAATGAAATACAACTATTTGGTGTAATCAAAATGTTAACACATACTCACTTCATTCTCCATTGATAGAATAATATTTGAAGGTTGGATTTCCTTAATGAAGTCCTGTAACTCCTGTGAAGCAAATTGCAGTCTGGAATTCCGGATCCGGTTGACGTTGCAGACAGTGACTGCCGGGAAGAAGAGAGGGGAGAATCCCAGGTCCACCTGAGTCTGTGTTTCATACCTGAAAGTCACGGAGAGTCTGTGTTTCATACCTGAAAGTCACGGGGAGTCTGTTTCATACCTGAAAGTCACGGAGAATCTGTTTCATACCTGAAAGTCACGGGGAGTCTGTTTCATACCTGAAAGTCATGGAGAGTCTGTGTTTCATACCTGAAAGTCACGGAGAATCTGTGTTTCATACCTGAAAGTCACGGGGAGTCTGTTTCATACCTGAAAGTCATGGAGAGTCTGTGTTTCATACCTGAAAGTCACGAAGAGTCTGTGTTTCATACCTGAAGGTCATGGAGAGTCTGTGTTTCATACCTGAAAGTCATGGAGAGTCTGTGTTTCATACCTGAAAGTCACGGAGAATCTGTGTTTCATACCTGAAAGTCATGGAGAATCTGTGTTTCATACCTGAAGGTCACGGAGAATCTGTGTTTCATACCTGAAAGTCACGGAGAATCTGTGTTTCATACCTGAAAGTCACGGGGAGTCTGTTTCATACCTGAAAGTCACGGAGAGTCTGTGTTTCATACCTGAAAGTCACGGAGAGTCTGTGTTTCATACCTGAAAGTCACGGAGAATCTGTGTTTCATACCTGAAAGTCACGGGGAGTCTGTTTCATACCTGAAAGTCATGGAGAGTCTGTGTTTCATACCTGAAAGTCACGAAGAGTCTGTGTTTCATACCTGAAAGTCACGGAGAGTCTGTGTTTCATACCTGAAAGTCACGGAGAGTCTGTGTTTCATACCTGAAAGTCATGGAGAGTCTGTGTTTCATACCTGGAAGTCACGGAGAGTCTGTGTTTCATACCTGAAAGTCACGGAGAGTCTATGTTTCATACCTGGAAGTCACGGAGAGTCTGTGTTTCATACCTGAAAGTCACGGAGAGTCTATGTTTCATACCTGGAAGTCACGGAGAGTCTGTGTTTCATACCTGAAAGTCACGGAGAGTCTATGTTTCATACCTGGAAGTCACGGAGAGTCTGTGTTTCATACCTGAAAGTCACGGAGAGTCTATGTTTCATACCTGGAAGTCACGGAGAGTCTGTGTTTCATACCTGAAAGTGGTGGAGAGTAAGGGGGAGTGGGGGTGTTGGTTTGCCTTTGTAAACATATCGAAGGATGCAAGTTTTGTGTTTCCGTGTTGTTTGTAACGTGAAATGTGTACTGAAAAAAAGTGTTTGTAGAAAAAGTAACACATTCTAACTTTCATCCAGAGGCGATTGTTTGCATGTATGGCTAGACAGATGGATTCACGAATGCATGCAGGCACGTGTATGTGTGTGTATGTATGTATGCATGCATTTATGTATGCATGAATGTATGAATGTATGTTTGTATGCAAATAGGTATGTATACAACAACAACAAAAAAGATATAAGGCTGATTATATGTATGTATGTGAGTTATCTATGAACGTATTTTTTCTCGTGTTTTCATTCAATTGTATATATATCGTGTTTTATATATATGTGTATATATATATATATATATATATATATAGTGTGTGTGTGTGTGTGTGTGTGTGTGTGTGTGTGTGTGTGTGTGTGTGTGTGTGTACCATACGCAAAATTCCCCCCCCCCCAGCCCCCCACCTCCACTAAAAACGAACGCACGCCGCGCGCTAATCAAGGCACTGAACAAGTGGAGAGAAAGAGAGAGGGCAAAAAGGAGAAAAAGAGATGAGTGGCAGAAACAAACAGAGACGGAGAAAGAAAGAAAGAGAAGACAAAAGACAAGACAAAGACTCACAGAGGCAGACACACAACAGAGACTCACGAACAAAACATGCAAAGGGACATTTCACCTCCTGAATCTGAGTCATGGTGAAAGAACATCAATGTGTCAGTGTCGCCTACGTTTTAAGTGCAGTTACTTTTTTTTTTTTTTTTAACTTTTCAATGGTGCGGTTGAACAAAACGTAATTCTCAAAACAAAACAAAACAAAGCAATGAATGAATAAATAAATCAATAGATAGACAGACAGACAGACAGACAGACAGACAGATAGATAGATAGATAGATAGATAGATAGATAGATAGATAGATAGATAGATAACAATAAAAAAAAATTTTTAAAAAACAAAGAACGAAAACACTGTCTACACACAGTTCATAGCCCTGTGTTCATTCATTTTATTTTATTTATTTATTTGTTTGTTTGTTTGTTTTTTCTCAAGGCCTGACTAAGCGCGTTGGGTTACGCTGCTGGTCAGGCATCTGCTTGGCAGATGTGGTATATTTGTCCGGACGCAGTGACGCCTCCTTGAGCTACTGATACTGATACTCATACTCATTTATAACATTGACAACTGGGTTTTGTTGTTGTTGTTCTTGTTTTTGTTTGTTTCTTTTTGTTGCCTTTTTTTTTTTTTTTAGTTACATCTTCGCGAATCTCCGACCCGGATTGTAGCCAGCCAGGCTGTACTTTGTGACCGCTAGATACGTGTTCACAGATGTACAACAACAAGTCTGGTTCGTCACTGTTTACGATACAGAACAAAAACAGAACGTGTGCGATGGCTCAGCTGATGGAGTGGACTTTGTGTTTTTGTGGCGGCTTTTCTCTAAGCCGCATTCGTTAACCTGTAGAGTGGAACGCAGGTGGTGCAAGGGAAAGGTAGGTGTTTAGGGTAAAGGAGGGGCTTGGGGGGGTTGGGTGTGAGGTTGGTGGGGGTAGGGAAGGGCTGGTGGAGGGCTGGGGGGGGGGGGGGGGGGGGGGGGGGGGTCTGGGGGGTATGGACGTTTTGTTAAATCCAAAGCGGTAAAATGGGGGTTTATACAAAACATGGATCTTTTTGTTTTGTTGTTGTTGTTGTTGTTGCTTGTTTGTTTATTTTTGTTTGTTTTTTTAATGTGATTTTTCTTCTTCTTCTTCTTTGCTCGTTGGCTGCGAATCGAAAACTCACTCTTTTCTATAATTGGGCTTTTACGTGTATGACAGCTTTTACATGATTTAATCATGACATTCTTAAAAAAAAAAAAAAAAAAAAGAAAGAAAGAAAGAAAGAAAAGAAAAAAAAAGTGAAATCAAATTATTTACATTCAAATTTATCCAAACAATTAAATCAAATTAAGTCAGACAAAAATTACATCACATTGATAAAAACAAGGAACTCAAAAATGAAGTCGGGGTATATGAGAAACTAATGACGAGCAACAAGAACACACATCAATCACCACTTCAAAAAAATGGACAATAATTGATAAAATAACATACTGACCAGACGAACAGACACAACCACCACCACCACCACCACCACCACCATAACAACAACAGAAACAATCAATACCACATCCTCTCGGCAACGATACTTACTGATAACACTCATCGCTGACAGCGATACTTACTGACTATAACACTCATTGATGACAACGATACTTACTGATAACACTCATTGACGACAACGATACTTACTGATAACACTCATCGCTTACAGCGATACTTACTGACTATAACACTCATTGCTGACAACGATGCTTACTGACTATAACACTCATCGCTGACAACGATACTTACTGATAACACTCATCGATGACAACGATACTTACTGATAACACTCATCGCTGACAGCGATACTTACTGACTATAACACTCATTGCTGACAACGATACTTACTGATAACACTCATCGCTGACAACGATACTTACTGATAACACTCATCGATGACAACGATACTTACTGATAACACTCATCGATGACAACGATACTGATAACACTCATCGATCACAACGATATTTACTGATAACACTCATCGATGACAATGATACTTACTGATTACACTCATGGATGACAACGATACTTACTGATAACACTCATCGATCACAACGATATTTACTGATAACACTCATCGATCACAACGATATTTACTGATAACACTCATCGATCACAACGATATTTACTGATAACACTCATCGCTGACAACGATACTTACTGATAACACTCATCGATGACGACGATACTTACTGATAACACTCATCGATGACGACGATATTTACTGATAACACTCATCGATGACAATGATACTTACTGATAACACTCATCGATCACAACGATATTTACTGATAACACTCATCGACCACAACGATATTTACTGATAACACTCATCGATGACAACGATACTTACTGATAACACTCATCGATGACAACGATACTTACTGATAACACTCATCGATGACAACGATACTTACTGATAACACTCATCGATGACAACGATACTTACTGATAACACTCATCGATGACAACGATACTTACTGATAACTCTCATCGATGACGACGATACTTACTGATAGCACTCATCAGTGACAACAATAATCACTGATAACATTGAATGACGACAACGATATACTCGTCAATGACAAGGGATTTTACTAATTATAACACTCATTGATGACAACGATACTTACTGACTATGACACTCATTGATGACAACGATATTTACTGATAACATTCATCAATGACAACGATACTTACTGGTAACACACATCGATGACAACGATACTTACTGATAACACTCATCGATGACAACGATACTTACTGATAATACTAACCGATGACAACGATACTGATAATACACATCAATGACAACGATACTAACTGAATATACTCACTGATGACAACGATACTTACTGATGATACTCATCGTATTGCTTTACTGTCACCCCCCCCCCCCCCCCCCCCCCCCCCCTCCCCCCACTTCCCACCCCCGTGAAATCGATTAAAACGATACTTACCGACGACAACACTGATCAATCAAATGCCAATGCTATGCTATACTGACTGACTTACTGATAACACACACATCGATGACAAAGACGGGCGCAATAGCCAAGTGGTTAAAGCGTTGGACTTTCAATCTGAGGGTCCCGGGTTCGAATCACGGTGACGGCGCCTGGTGGGTAAAGGGTGGAGATTTTTACGATCTCCCAGGTCAACATATGTGCAGACCTGCTAGTGCCTGAATCCCCTTTCGTGTGTAAACACATGCAGAAGATCAAATACGCACGTTAAAGATCCTGTAATCCATGTAAGCGTTCGGTGGGTTATGGAAACAAAAACATACCCAGCATGCACACCCCCGAAAACGGAGCATGGCTGCCTACATGGCGGGGTAAAAACGGTCATGCACGTAAAAGCCCACTCGTGTACATGCGAGTGTACGTGGGAGTTGCAGCCCACGAAAGCAGAAGAAGAAGAAGAAGATGATGACAAAGATAGTAACTTACTGATAATACTCATCGATGAGTAAATACAGATGAGCGCTCATGAAGCCGCAGCCGACAAGGAAAATGATGACCCACACCACTTTCGCGTACCAGGCCTTTGACACGTGCACATACGGTATCCCTTGCATCGAGGTACGCTCAGCGAAGCGTTCGCACACTCGCCGAAACGTTTTAGGGTTTCCTTCCGAATCATCGCCGTTTCCATCACTGTCGTCATCGTAGTCGTCGACGTCGACGTCGACGTCGACTCTGGTGGTGGAGGGGGAGGGGAGGTGGTGGTGGGGGCGGCTGAAGTGTTGTCTGTGGCGTGCTTGGGTCCAGTCCTGTGTGTCCTTTAGTGGGTAAAGGGTTGGTTGGTTTATACAGCTTTTTTTTTTTTTTTTTTTTTTTCCATTTTATTGGAACATGTCATTATTACTTGTATTTGTATTTCTTTTTATAACAACAGATTTCTCTGTGTGAAATTCGGACTGCTCTCCCCAGGGAGAGCGTGTCGCTACACTACAGCGCCACCCATTTTTTTTTTGTATTTTTTTCTTGCATGCAGTTTTATTTGTTTTTCCTATCGATGTGGATTTTTCTACAGAATTTTGCCAGGAACAACCCTTTTGTTCCCGTGGGTTCTGCTGTGTTGTGTTGCGTTGCGTTGTGTTGTGGAGTGGTGTGTTGAGTTGTGCTGAGTTGTGCTGTGCTGTGCCGGTTTTGTTGTGTTGTGATGCGCTGTGTTGTGTTGTGTTGTGTTGCGCTGTGTTGCGTTGTGTTGCGTTGAGCTGTGTTGTGTTCTGCAGTGTTGTGTTGCCTTGCTTTCCCTTGTCTTGTCTTGGTTTCTGTTCTGTTCCGTGTTGTGTCATGTTGTGTCGTGTCATGTTGTGTCGTGTCATGTTGTGTCGTGTCATGTTGTGTCGTGTCATGTTGTGTTGTGTTGCATTGCATTGCTACAATTTGCTTGGTACATAGTGAAAGAAAGATGTAGACTGAAACACACACACACACACACACACACACACACACACACACGCACGCACATACAAACCACTCTCTCTCTCCTCACACACACACACACACACACACACACACACACACACACACATACTCACACACGCATACACTCAAACACACTCACAAATACACTCACAAACACACACACACACACACACACACACACACACACACACACACACACACACAAGCGCGCGCGCGCTGACAAACACGCACTCTTAGCAATCAGAAAACAAACGATTAGACGGATGAAAAGATACATATAGTAAATAAAGAGCATAGAACGCACATGTTGATAATCAGCCGGAGGCTCCCAGAGATTTGAGTTCCAGGAGAAATCAGAAGAGTACCTATTTTGTCCTGGCATCCTTACACTGACACTTCTAGTACACAATGCAACCAGTCACAGCAGCAGCAATAACATAACAACAGTTTCCATTTCCGTTATAAAATAAAAAGTAGAAAAATAAAATAAAAAACACAATGTCCTGACTTCTTCACCGGTTGATAATTATATTATGAGATTTGAAAAAAAAAAAAGTTGTAAGCTATTTGCAGAGACCCAGGCTTTGACACAAACTGCCGACAAATCTGGATAGAGAAATCTGATAAACGGTTTATTCAGTGCAATAAACTCTTCCAGAAAAAATGTTTAATTCCTTGAAAGATATTTCAAAACGATCTTCACTGAAAGACTTTTTTTTTCTAATTTCTGTTTCCAATCAAAGTTTAAATAGAAATCAAGTATGTACAGAATAATTCTGAAAAAGTCAGCGTGAAGGAAAAACACTAGGCACTACACTGAAGTTATTCATTCTGAAAAAAATTAGCGTTTAAAAAATAATGTTTAATCTGTGAAAAAATTGTTTAAACAATAGCGTACTTTATTCTTTCTTTTGACAGCAGTGGATGTGGTAGTAATCGCCGAAGTATTAGTCGTAGCCTTAGCACTTTCAAAACATAGAATACATATCGCTTCATAGGACTTCACAGACAAAAATTGCGTTTTGTTTATTATGCAAATTCGCGAAGAAAGCACGCATTTTCCTGTTTGACAGCAATTCACACCACATCCAAAAAAAACAAAGTGTCTATTGTGTTCGTTTTGTTTTGTTTTTTGTTTTCAGCGAAAAAATAACAACATCAACAAATGAAAGGTATATTCTTTCAAGCAGACACATTCTACCAAGTCTCTCGTTCTACGCAGCATGTCTAGATATAAGCACAGATTTTCTACGATAGCAAAGAAATCCGATCGGGTCATACTGTCTATAGCCTGGCGCGCCTCAAAGTTCTGAAATCACATTGTGAAATACCGAAGGGGACTCCAAGACACTGTGTAAAACACTCGTGTGATACGACAGTTCGGGTCACGTTTAGTTAACGCCCTTCTCGTTACCGTAACGCTATCGAACTGTTTAACTTTCACAGGGGTATTGCTGCAGACGAGTCCAGTCGTTCGTCTACATTACATTCCATTGTCTTGGAGTGAGAGTCCCAGCTGCTGGAGGGAAAGAACATGATCCCTGCACACACACACCCTTTACCACAGAGGAAAACACAGTGTCTTTCATGTCTTATTTCCCGAGTGGTCACGATTCTATGGTCCAAGCTGGTCCATTTCCTGAGACCCCCGACTTTCATGAGGTGAGAATTTTGCTCTGTTCGCTTACAGCTGCAAAACACACCATTTAAGTTGATACCCCCTCTGTACGCTTCACTGGTTTGTTTGTCAACCCCCACCCCTAAGCTCTCCTCCCCCCACCACCACCACCTCCACCACCCCACCGCCACCCACCTCAGAATGGGTGCGTGTACGGGAATCGGTTCGTTTGGTCGGTCTGTCTCTCTGCTCGTGCTTGTGCTCTGCAAATTCATTATCTTTGCTGACCGAATTAACATTTGGTATACTGAGCAGTTTCGATGTCTTCTGTCATGTGACTGGCTTCAGAGTGGATAGTTGCTTAGCGAAAGAATTACAGTCAACTGAAGGTTCAAAGAGGTGACTGACATGTCTGGAATCTGGCAACGCGGCCGAAAGATCGGAACTGTGGAGACAACTGGGACACACAGTGAAATGAGCGATGGTAGTTACTAAGATTACAAGACCAAAAATTTATTGTGAACGAGAGATGGTCAATTAATTGTTGCGGTTTTCTGTTGTTGTTGTTGTTTGCAGAATGTTGTCTGTTTTTGTTTCTTTCTTTCTTTCTTTGTTGCATTTTTCAGGTGGACATTTAAGGGTTAGCGTGTAGATTTTTCCAATCTCCCACGTCACGTTATGCAGACCTGTTAGTGCCTTCGTGTGTATACGCACGCAAATGATCAAATACGTACTATAAAGATCCCGTAATCCATGTCAGCGTTCGATGGGTTGTGGAAATAGGAACATACCAAGCATACACACCCCCGAAAACGAAGCACGGCTGCTTACATGGTGAGGTAAATAAATAAACGGTCATGCACGTAAAAAGTGGCGAGTGTGTGTGTGTGTGTGTGTGTGTGTGTGTGTGTGTGTGTGTGTGTGTGTGGAGGGATGAGAGTTGTGTGTGTGTGTGGAGGGGTGAGGTGTGTGTGTGTGTGTGTGTGTCTGTGTGTCTATGTGTGTGTCTGTGTCTGTGTGTGAGAGAGAGTGCGTGCGTGCCTGTGCTTGTGTGTGTGTGTGTGTGTGTGTGTGTGTGTGTGTGTGTGTGGGTGTGTGTTTGTGTGTGGAGGGATGAGAGTTGTGTGTGTGTGTGTGGAGGGGTGAGAGGTGTGTGTGTGTGTGTGTGTGTGTGTGTGTGTGTGTGTGTGTGTGTGTCTATGTGTGTGTCTGTGTCCGTGTGTGAGAGAGAGTGCGTGCGTGCCTGCGCTTGTGTGTGGGTGGGTGGGTGTGGGTGTACATGCAAGCGTGCGTGTCCCGCTTGTGTGGTTGTGTGCCAAACTGCGTAGCGAGCCGCATACAGTTGCGCAATGCGTTCAAAGTCAGTTAAAACAAATGACACCATACTTCAAACGCCTGTGACGACATAAACATGACTTGGAAACCAACCAACCAACCAACCAACCAGCCGTTAAAAACAATACCAACAACAACACGATGAACACGTTTTAAATAAGGGTCTAATCCACTGAGCTTACTCACCTACCGTTTCCATATGAGCCGACGGGACCGCTTCTGTCCACATGATCTATCGAACTGAACAACACTGCTGTCAGCCAAGGAGTGAATGTACGTAGGGTACCCTGTACCGTGTTTGTCGTGAGGATCACATGCGGCCAGGGAATAATGCTCCCCTCTTTGCCTTTACCTTTCTCTAACGCTCCAGACAAAAAACGTGTTACGAAACGTACAGTCCAACAGGGAGCAGGCTAGACGCTCTGTTTACAGTGAGGTTCACACCTATACTATGTGGAGTGATGGCCTAGAGGTAACGCGTCCGCCTAGGAAGCGAGGGCATCTGAGCGCTCTGGTTCGAATCATGGCTCAGCCACCGATATTTTCTCCCCCTCCACTAGACCTTGAGTGGTGGTCTGGACGCTAGTCATTCGGATGAGACGATAAACCGAGGTCCCGTGTGCAGCATGCACTTAGCGCACGTAAAAGAACCCACGGCAACAAAAGGGTTGTTCCTGGCAAAATTCTGGAGAAAAATCCACTTCGATAGGAAAAACAAATAAAACTGCACACAGGAAAAAATACACACAAAAAATGGGTGGCGCTGTAGTGTAGCGACGCGCTGTTCCTAGGGAGAGCAGCCTGAATTTCACACAGAGAAATATGTTGTGCTGTTGTGATAAAAAAAAAGAAAAAAATACTAGTATCCCAGCTTCTTCACGTACACTGTGTAGCGATGCGTGGCCGTTCAGGGACCGCATTCAAGAGAACATCGTGCCTGCAGGGTAAAATTTCTCCCTGAGGGGTAATCTGCCTGAGGCAAGGCAAACTGCCCGAGGGTAAACATTACCTGGTATTCAGCCATACTGATAGGAAAAACATATAAAACTGCACGCGGGAAAAAAACACTTTGAAAAAAAGGTGTGTGTGTGTGTGGGGGGGGGGGGGGGGGGGGGGGGGGGGGGGGGGGGGGGGGGGGGGGGGCACTTTAGTGTAGCGACGCGCTCTGCCTGGGGAGAGCAGCCCGAATTTCACTTAGAGGGAGATAGTGGTGGTTGGAGGAGGGGGGGGGGGGTGTAGAGGAGGATAGTGGTGGTTGTGGGGGGGGGGGGTGTAGAGGGGGATAGTGGTGGTTGTGGGGGGGGGGGGTGTAGAGGAGGATAGTGGTGGTTGTGGGGGGGGGGGGGTGTAGAGGGGGATAGTGGTGGTTGGAAGGGAGGAGGGGTGTAGAGGAGGATAGTGGTGGTTGGGGGGGAGGGGTGTAGAGGGGGATAGTGGTGGTTGGGGGGGAGGGGTGTAGAGGGGGATAGTGGTGGTTGGAAGGGAGGAGGGGTGTAGAGGGGGATAGTGGTGGTTGGGGGGGAGGGGTGTAGAGGGGGATAGTGGTGGTTGGGGGGGAGGAGTGTAGAGGGGGATAGTGGTGGTTGGAAGGGAGGAGGGGTGTAGAGGGGGATAGTGGTGGTTGGGGGGGAGGGGTGTAGAGGGGGATAGTGGTGGTTGGAAGGGGGAAGGGGTGTAGAGGGGGATAGTGGTGGGTGAGAGGGAGGGGTGTAGAGGGGGATAGTGGTGGTTGGGGGGGGGGAGGGGTGTAGAGGGGGATAGTGGTGGTTGGGGGGGAGGGGTGTAGAGGGGGATAGTGGTGCTTGGAAAGGAGGAGGTGTGTAGAGGGGGATAGTGGTGGCTGGGGGGGAGGGGTGTAGAGGGGGATAGTGGTGGTTGGGGGAGGGGTGTAGAGGGGGTTACTGGTGGTTGGGGGGGAGGGGTGTAGAGGGGGTTAGTGGTGGTTGGGGGGGAGGGGTGTAGAGGGGATAGTATTGGTTGGGGGGGAGGGGTGTAGAGGAAGATAGTTGTGGTTGGGGGAAGAGGAAGGCGGGGTGGTGTAGCGGTGTTGACTGGGTATAGTTTCAGTACGACTGCTCAGCCAAGCGGTATGAACAATTGAGAGAGGTTTGGGGATGGTATCGGGATCGGCCAGCGGGGAGGGTCGGGTTTCGGGGTACGGGGGGCCGGGGCCGGAGGGGGGGGGGGTGAGGGGCGATATGGGTGGCTTGATAAGCACGCACGCACACTCTCTCTCTCCCTCCTTCACACACACACACACACACACACACACGCACGCACACACACACGCACACACAGTTTGTAAGGATATGGACACACACACACACACACACCCCACTCAATGACAGGGAGACATTACAGACAGACTGACATACAGACAGACAGACAGACAGACAGTCACCTGAAAGGAGGTGGATAGTGGTGGTTGGGGGGGGGGTAGAGGTGGATAGTGATGGTTGGGGGTGTATAGTGGTGGTTGGGGATGTATGGGATGTAGAGGGGGATAGTGGTGGTTGGGGGGGGGGTGTAGAGGTGGATAGTGGTGGTTGGGGGGGGGGGTGCAGAGGGGGATAGTGGTGGTTGGGGGGAGGGGGTAGAGGGGGATAGTGGTGGTTGGGGGGGGAGGGGTGTAGAGGGGGATAGTGGTGGTTGGGGGGAGGGGTGTAGAGAGAGATAGTGGTGGTTGGGAGGGGGGGTGTGTAGAGGGGGATAGTGGTGGTTGGGGGGACGGGTGTAGAGGGGGATAGTGGTGGTTGGGGGGAGGGGTGTAGAGGGGGATAGTGGTGGTTTGGGTGGAGGTATGTAGAGGCGGATAGTCGTGGTTTGGGGGGAGGGGTGTAGAGGGGGATAGTGGTGGTTGGGGGGAGGGGTGTAGAGAGAGATAGTGGTGGTTGGGGGGGGGTGTAGAGGGGGATAGTGGTGGTTGGGGGGAGGGGTGTAGAGGGGGATTGTGGTGGTTGGAAGGGAGGAGGGGTGTAGAGGGGGATAGTGGTGGTTGGGGGGGAGGTGTGTAGAGGCGGATAGTCGTGGTTTGGGGGAAGAGGAAGGCGGGGTGGTGTAGCGGTGTTGACTGGGTATAGTTTCAGTACGACTGTTCAGCCAAGCGGTATGAACAATTGAGAGAGGTTTGGGGATGGTATCGGGATCGGCCAGCGGGGAGGGTCGGGTTTCGGGGTACGGGTGGTCGGGCCGGGGGGCGGGGGGGGGGGTGAGGGGCGATATGGGTGGCTTGGTGTGGGGAGAGGGAATGTTGAAGGGAGAGGATTGCAAAATCTCTCTCTCTCTCTCTCTCTCTCTCTCTCTCTCTCTCTCTCTCTCTCTCTCTCTTGATTCACCCGTTTTCCTATCTATTATTATCTATTTGGTTTGTTCTTTGTCAATTATTTATTCACACTTATTTCATTTATCATTTTGTGTGTATGTGTGTGCATGCGTGTGTGAGGGCATGGTGTAAAGAAGCTTCTACCCTCAATAAAAACATTTGTCATTTGTCTCTCTCACACACACACACATACACACACACACACACACACACACACACACACACACACACACAGTTTGTAAGAATATGGACACACACACACACACACACACACACACACACACACACACACACACACACACACACACACACACACACACAACACACACCACTCAATGACAGGGAGACATTACAGACAGACTGACATACGGACAGACAGACAGACAGTCACCTGAAAGGACTGTTCCATTGTTGCCTGGACCTCACAGCTGAAGTGGTGGTAATGTCCGCTTCAAAGGGCGGCAATCGTACAGTCAAGCTGTCGTTTCCATCAGAAGAGAACTTTCAGCTTCCATGAGGTGTCAAGCAGTATAGACTGATCCATATGTACTATACCACCTTACTTTCTTCCTTCCTTCCTTCATCCGCTCCTTCTTTCTTTCCTTTCTTCCTTCCTTCCTTTCCTTCTTTCCTCCCTCCCTCCTTCGTTCCTGCCCCCTTTCTTCCTTCATCCCCTCCTTCCTTCTTTCCTTTATCCCCTCCTCCCTTCATTCCTTTGTCCCCTCCTCCCTTACTTCCTATATCCCTCCTTCCTCTCTTCCTTCTTTCCTCCATCCCTCCTTCGTTCCTTCCTTCCTTCCTTCCCTCCTTTATTCCGCCTTCCTTCCTTTCCTTCTTTTCTTCCTTCCTTCCTTCCCTCCTTTATCCCCTCCTTCCTCTCTTACTTCTTTCCTCCATCCCTCCTTCGTTCATCCCTTCCTTCCTTCCCTCCTTTATCCCCTCCTCCCTTCCTTCCTTTATCCTCCTTCCTCTCTTCCTTCTTTCCTCCTCCCTTTCTTCCTTTATCCCTCCTCCCTTCCTTCCTTTATCCCCTCCTTCCTTCCTTCCTTTATCCCCTCCTCCCTTCCTTCCTTTAT
>NC_134895.1:37803857-37808857 GCF_041734735.1 Babylonia areolata | reverse complement strand
CAGTCAAAAGCATCAACGTTCGCAGCCACGTGTGATGAAACACTTTCATGCAGGTAAGTTAAGACTTCATCAAATTACAGCCGAAACTTATAATTATGCTTTAACTGTCACACTGCTGGTGATTGTAGAAAATGCTGTCCGTGTCCCTTTACACGTAAGCAAAGCGAGCTGTCTCCACACCTGTCATTTTGGAGGAGAAAAACCCAACCCCACCCCGCCCTATCCTACCCTACCCTACCCAACCCAACCCCCACCCTCTCACTTCACGCTATATTCCCCTGCACAAGATTCAGCGTGATATAGATACTTAGTAGTAGTAGTAGTACTAGTAGTACCTCACATTGTCTTCCTTTGTCCCACAACTTCTCGGACAGAACATCCAATCAGGGTGTGCCTCGTAAGCGCTTTGATTTGTCTCTGCACAAGATTCAGTGCTATATAAATAGTTGTATTTGTTGTATTTGTGTTTCGTTTTATCACAACATATTTCTCTGTGTGAAATTCGGGCTGCTCTTCCCAGGGAGAGCGCGTCGCTACACTACAGCGCCACCCTTTTTTTTCTTTTTTTTTTCTGCGTGCAGTTTTATTTGTTTTTCTCATCGAAGTGAGTTTTCTACAAAATTTTGCCAGGAACAACCCTTTTGTTGCCGTGGGTTCTTTTACGTGCGCTAAGTGCATGCTGCACACGGGACCTCGGTTTATCGTCTCATCCGAATGACTAGCGCCCAGACCACCACTCAAGGTCTAGTGGAGGGGGGGGGAAATATCGGCGGCTGAGCCGTGATTCGAACCAGCGTGCTCAGATTCTCTCGCTTCCTAGGCGGACGCGTTACCTCTAGGCCATCACACCATACTAGCACGAGTCGTAGTTCACACTGTCTTCCTGTCCGACAGGTTCGCGGACAGAACGTCCATGCAGGGTGTCCCCTACATCCGCACCTCCGAGTCCGCTAAGGCCCGCCTGGCCTGGGTGCTGCTGTCGCTGATGTGCCTGCTGCTGCTGGGCGGGCACCTGTACTACCTGAGCGCCGTGTACTACTCCTTCCCCAAGCACTCCACCCTGGAGCTGGGCTTCAGCCCCTTGGCCTTCCCCGCCCTCACCTTCTGCAACGTCAACCCCGTCAGGAGGTCCCGCCTCCAGCACGTCCCCGAGGAGCTCAGGCGGCTGGTCACCTTGACGGAGCCCAACAGCATTGTAGAGAAGATGGTGAGTTTGGGTGGGTGTTTGGTTGGGGGTGGGGAGGGGGGTGGGGGTTGGGGTGGTGGGAGGTGTGTCTTTGGGGTTGTTGTGCGCAGTGTGGTGTGGGTGTGGGTGTGGCGGGTGGTGGATGGTAGGAGAGTGTGGTGTGGTGGAAGTGTGTGGTGTGTGGTGGCGGTGGGTAGTGGGGTGGGTCGGTGGGGGTGGTGGGGGTGTGAGGTGGTGTAGGAGTGTGTGGTGGTGGTTTAGGTGTGTGTAGTAGGGGTAAGAGTGTGTGGCGGAGGGTTTGGTGGGTGTAGGAGTGTGTGGTCGTGTGGGGAAGGGTAGTAAGGTGGGATGGGGAAACAGTGTGTGGTGGTAATGTAGGGGGTGTGTAGTGGGGGTAGGGGTGCTGTTTGGTAGGGTAGGAGTGTGTTGTGACGTGGGGAAGGCGTGAGTGATTGTGTGTGGCGAGATAGGGTGTGAAGCAGTTGGCTAGGCGTGAGTGGTGGGGTAGGGTGTGCGTGGTTGAGGTAGTAATATGTGGTGGCAGTCTGTATGTGAGACATTGGCATGGCTATGTGGTAAAATATTCTTCCATAATGTTAATGTCTATCCGTTTGAGAGACACTCGCATGATTGATTATTCCATTTAAAAAAAAACAAAAAATCGTCCGTGTCATTATCGTCATGCAGGCCGCAGCAGAGTACGACACCGCCAAGAAGAAGCGAAGAAAACGCGCGGCTGACGGTCGTGCTGACGACGATGGCAGACGACGAAGACAAGGATCACAACCAAACAACAGAGACTCTCGCAAAGGCAACAACCGCGCCCGCAACAACAACAACAACAACAACAACAACAACAAAGGCAACAACCGCTACCGCAACAACAACAACAACAACAACAACAACAATGCTGATAACAACATCGCCATCACTTCCAACGGCAGTAGCAGCGTCACCACTGCCAGCAGCAACACCAGTGCTGCAGAAAACTCCCGCCAACAACGAAAATATAAACCTGGTCACGGTTCTAGACTGTACAAGCACATCAAAAGTGTTCAAAGACCTCACAGAAAAGGTATTCATCCATCTGTCTCTCTCTCTCTCTGTCTAGTTCTCTCTGTTTCCCTGTCTCTTTGTCTCTCTGTCTCTATCTCTCTCTCAGTAACTTTGTCTCTCTCTGTCTCTGTCTCTGTCTCTCTCTGTATGTTGGGTGGAGAGAGTGTGTGCATGTGTATGGATATGAATGTCGATTCGTCGTTATTGCTTTTTTCGATGTTAATTATGATGATGATGATCGTTCTTCGTTGTAGTAGCAGTAGATGTAGCTGTGTTAACAAAATTATTATTGTTGTGTTGTTATCGTTAATGTTGTTATTGTTATTGTTGTCACAAGGACAGATTGGAAGACTGGGCGATGCCTAAAATCTTTGTCCTTGAGTAATAAAGTTTTTGAATCTTGAATCTTGAATCTCTATCTCTCTTTCTCTCTCTCTCCATTCGTTTGTTGGCTTGTTTTGTAAAGTGGCGAGGGGGGGGGGGGGATAGGAAGGGGGGGATTGGAGAGTGCAGAGAAAAGGTGAGATTCACGCAAGCAAAACTGCCAAAAGGACTGTAGTGAAACACATCGCCATAGCGAACAGGAAAAGGGGTGGATTGGAAGGAGAGGGGGGAGGGAGAGAGAGAGGGGGTGGGAGACATGAAGGATGGATATCCAACGTTTCATGGAAGGTGCAGAAGATCTGAACATCTTGCCCGCACTGTGTGAGATGAGAAAGAGACAGAAAAGGGTGTGGAGGAAACCCAGAAAAAAGAGAGAGAGAGAGAGGAGGGATGATTCACGCAGATGTCTGAGGGTCTGATGAGTGAGGTCCGTCCTGGCTGTTCTTCTGGCGTTTCTTGGGAAGATAATAATGAGAAGAAGAAGAAGAAGAACGTCAGAAGCAAACACTAAATACTTTACAAATCCAAAACTCAAAATGCATCGAGTAACCACACATAAGATGAAGGAGAAACTTTTTGGAAACTCACTACAAAAAAAGGTCCAACAAGCAGTTTGCCCTACACCCTTACGCAGGTTCCAAACCCAAGGACACCGACCACCACCACACAACCATCAGCCTCGCGTCGCCACCCACAGCACCCGCGATGACCACCGGACCCATGATGACCACAGTGACCACGCCATCGGCCGAACAAGACACTGGTCAGTCTCTGCAGCAGCCAGGAGTGTCTGCCACCATTGAACCAAACACCGGTTCCTCCAACACCACCACAGCATCGCCAGGCTTCTTGACGAAGGTAGGGCGGGCAGGTTGTCTGGTTGAGTGGTTTGCTTATTTCGTGTGTTCGTTCCTTTTGTTTGTTGGTTTGATTTGTGTGATGGTTCTTTTGGTTTGTTGGTTTGTATTGAGTGATCGTTTCTTTGGTTTGTTGGCTTGTTTTTGTGTGTGTGTGTGATCGTTCCTGTGGTTTGTTGGTTTGATTTGTGTGATCGTTCTTTTGGTTTGTTGGCTTGTATTGAGTGTTGGGTTTTTGTTTGTTTGTTTGTTGTTGTTGTTGTTTTTGTTTGTTTGATTTTTGTGTTGTGTTTTTTCTTTTGGTTTATTGGCTTGTTTTGTGTGATCATTTCTTTGGTTCAATGGCATATTTTGTGTGTTTCTCCCTTTGGTTCGTTGGCTTGTAGTGAGTGTTCGTTCCTTTGATTTGCTGGCTTGTAGTGAGTGTTCGTTCCTGTGGTTTGTTGGCTTGTATTGAGTGTTCGCTTCTTTGGTTTGTTGGCTTGTTTTGTGTGATCGTACCTCAATGGTTCGTTGGCTTGTATTGAGTGTTCGTTTCTTTGGTTTGTTGGCTCGTTTTGTGTGTTCGTTCCTGTGGTTTATTGGTTTGTATTGAGTGTTCGCTTCTATGGTTTGTTGGCTTGTATTGAGTGTTCGTTCCTTTTGTTTGCTGGCTTGTAGTGAGTGTTCGTACCTTTGGTTTGTTGGTTTGTTTTGTGTGTTTCTCCCTTTGGTTTGTTGGTTTGTTTTGTGTGATCGTTTCTTTGGTTTGTTGGCTTATTTTGTGTGATCGTTCCTGTGGTTTGTTGGCTTGGTTTGTGTGATCGTTCATGTGGTTTGTTGGCTTGTTTTGTGTGTTCGTTCCTTTGGTTTGTTGGCTTGTTTTGTGTGTTTGTTCCTGTGGTTTGTTGGCTTGTCTTGTGTGATCGTTCTTTTGGTTTGTTGGCTTGTCTTGTGTGATCGTTCCTTTGGTTTGTTGGCTTGTGTTGAGTGTTCGTTCATGTGGTTTGTTGGCTTGTTTTATGTGTTCGTTCCTTTGGTTTGTTGGTTTGTTTTGTGTGATCGTTCCAGTGGTTTGTTTGTTTGTTTTGAGTGTTCGTTCCTGTGGTTTGTTGGTTTGCTTTGTGTGATCGTTCTTTTTGTTTGTTGGCTTGTCTTGTGTGATCGTTCCTGTGGTTTGCTGGCTTGTAATGAGTGTTCGTACCTTTGATTTGTTGGCTTGTTTTGTTGTGATCGTACCTCAATGGTTCGTTGGCTTGTATTGAGTGTTCGTTTCTTTGGTTTGTTGGCTCGTTTTGTGTGTTCGTTCCTGTGGTTTATTGGTTTGTATTGAGTGTTCGCTTCTATGGTTTGTTGGCTTGTATTGATTGTTCATTCCTTTTGTTTGCTGGCTTGTAGTGAGTGTTCGTACCTTTGGTTTGTTGGTTTGTTTTGTGTGTTTCTCCCTTTGGTTTGTTGGTTTGTTTTGTGTGATCGTTTCTTTGGTTTGTTGGCTTATTTTGTGTGATCGTTCCTGTGGTTTGTTGGCTTGGTTTGTG
>NC_134895.1:37753857-37791357 GCF_041734735.1 Babylonia areolata | reverse complement strand
CATATCACAGCACACCATACCATATCACACCACACCACACAACACCATATCACATCACTCCACACCATATCACACCACACCATACCACACCGTACCACACCACACCACACAACACCATATCACATCACTTCACACCATACCACATCACACCACACCATATCACACCACACCACACAACACCATATCACATCACTCCACACCACATCACACCACACCATACCACACCATATCACACCACACCACACAACACCATATCACATCACTCCACACCACATCACACCACACCATATCACACCACACCATATCACACCACACCATACCACACCGTACCACATCACACCATACAACACCATATCACATCACTCCACACCATGTCACACCACAACATATCACACCACACCACACCACATCAAACCACGCCTTATCACCACCACGCCATCTACACCACACCACATGCAAGACCATCCCATAACAACCACACCATTCCACAACACAACACAACACAACACGCCACACCATGTCACACCAAATCAAAAATTGTTTGTGTATATTTGAAGTGTCCATTCTTTTCAGAGGTAAGATGCACGCTGTTCCACACCATACCACACTACACCACACTACACCATGCCACACCATACCACACCACACCACACTACACTACACCATGCCACACCATACCACACCACACCACACCACACTACACCATGCCACACCATACCATACCACACCACACTACACCATGCCACACCATACCACACCACACCATACCACACCACACCACACCACACTACACCATGCCACACCATACCACACCACACTACACCATGCCACACCATACCATACCACACCACACCACACTACACCATGCCACACCATACCATGCCACACCACACCATACCACATAACGTTACACCACACCACTCCGCATCACACCACACCAAAACACAATACAACACACAAATCCAAACACGTTGTGTGTATGTTTGAAGTGTTATTTTCCCTTTCACAGTTACGATGCATGCTGGATGTACCACAACACACCACGCCACACTACGCCATGCCACACCACACCATACCGCACCATACCACACCACATCACACCACACCTTATCACACCACACAACATCACACCACACCACACCGCCCCACACCACACCATACCACACCACACTACATCACACCACACCACACCTCACCACCCCACACCACACCACATCGCACCACACCACACCACACCACCCAACATCACACCACACTACACCACACCACACCACACCTTATCAGACCACACCACATCACACCACACCATACCACACCATATCACACCACACAACACCTTACCACACAACACCCGGCCTAATCACACCACCCCACACCATACCATGCCAAACCACCACACACCAACCACACCACACCGCAACACACCTTACCACACCACACCACACAATACCACACCACACCACACCACGCCACACCACACCACACCAGACCACGCCAAACCACCCCACACCAACCATGCCACACCATGCCACACCACACAACACCACACCAAATTAAAGATGTTTGTGTATGTTTGAAGTGTTCTTGCTCTTCCAGAGGTATGATGCATGCTGGACGTACCACATCGCACCACACAACACCACCACCACTCCACACCACACCACGCCACACCACACCACACCACACCACACCACACCACGCCACACCACACCACACCAACCATGCCACACCACGCCACACCACACCACACCATACTACACCACACCTCACCACACCATGCCACACCACACAACACCACACCAAATTAAAGATGTTTGTGTATGTTTGAAGTGTTCTTGCTCTTCCAGAGGTATGATGCATGCTGGACGTACCACATCGGACCACACCACACCAACACCACATCACACCACACCACGCCACACCACACCACACCACACCACACCACGCCACACCACACCACACCACACCACACCACACCACACCACACCACGCCACACCACACCTCACCACACCACACCACATCACACCACACCACGCCACACCACACCACACCATAGCACACCACACCACACCAATCCAAACATGTTCTGTATATGTTTCAAGTGTTCTTTCCTTTTCAGAGATTCGATGCATGCTGAACGTACCACACCACACCACACCACACCACACCACGCCATTCCACACCACGCCACACCACACCACACCATACCACGCCACACCACACCACACCACACCACACCATAGCACACCACATCACGCCACACCACACCACACCACACCACATCACATCACACCACACCACACCACGCCACACCACATCACACCACGCCACACCACGCCACATCACACCACACCATAGCACACCACACCACGCCACACCATACCACACCACGCCACACCACACCACGCCACGCCACACCACACCACACCACATCACACCACCACACCACACCATAGCACACCACACCATACCACGCCACACCACGCCACACCACACCACACCATACCACACCACACCACACCACGCCACACCACACCACACCACGCCACACCAAACCACATCACACCACACCACACCACACCACGCCACACCACACCATAGCACACCACACCACACCACACCACACCATACCACACCAATCCAAACATGATGTGTGTATGTTTGAAGTGTTTGGGTTTTTTTTCCTTTTCAGAGATACGATGCATGCTGGATGTGCAGTATGATTACGAGGAAGGATTACTGCACTGCGGTTGTGAGAACCCCTGCACGTAGGTGAACATGCTACACATTGCTACACACTCTGTGTTGGTCTGACAATGAACAGATGATGTAGGTCAACATGCTACACATTGCTACACACTCTGTGTTGGTCTGACAATGAACAGATGATGTAGGTCAACATGCTACACATTGCTACGCACTGTGTGTTGATCTGACAATGAACAGATGATGTAGGTGAACATGCTACACATTGCTACACACTCTGTGTTGGTCTGACAATGAACAGATGATGTAGGTGAACATACTACACATTGCTACACACTCTGTGTTGGTCTGTCAATGAACAGATGATGTAGGTCAACATGCTACACATTGCTACACACTGTGTGTTGATCTGACAATGAACAGACGGGTGCAATAGCCGAATGGTTAAAGCGCTGAACTTTCAATCTGAGGGTCCTGGGTTCGAATCTCGGTGCACCTGGTGGGTAAAGGGTGGAGATTTTTCCGATCTCCCAGGTCAACATATGTGCAGACCTGCTAGTGCCTGAACCCCATTCGTGTGTATGCGCACGCAGAAGATCGAATACGCACGTTAAAGATCCTGTAATCCATGTCAGCGTTCGGTGGGCTATGGAAACAAGAATATACCCAGCGTGCACAACCCCGAAAACGGAATATGGCTGCCTACATGGTGGGGTAAATAAAAAAAAAAACACGGTCATACACGTAAAATGTTACATGTCTGTCTGAGTGTGTATGTGTGTGCGTCTGAAATCTGATTGAATGACACAGGAAACGAATGATGAGCGCCCAGTGGCAGCCGTCAGTCGGCTCTACCCAGGTAGGCAGCCTGTGGTGCAAATGTCCCCGTGTATGTAAAGCGCTTAGAGCTTGGTCTCTGACCGAGGATAGGCGCTGTATAAGTATCCACATCAATCATCAATCAATCAATCAAACAGATGATATAGGTGAATGACTCTGCATTACTACACACAATGTGTTGGTCTGACAATGAACAGATGATGTAGGTGAACATGCTACACATTGCTACACACTCTGTGTTGGTCTGACAATGAACAGATGATGTAGGTGAACATGCTACACATTGCTACACACTCTGTGTTGGTCTGACAATGAACAGATGATGTAGGTCAACATGCTACACATTGCTGCACACTGTGTGTTGATCTGACAATGAACAGATGATATTGGTGATATATAGGTGGAGTGATGGCCTAGAGGTAACGCGTCCTCCTAGGAAGCGAGAGAATCTGAGCGCGCTGGTTCGAATCACGGCTCAGCCGCCGATATTTTCTCCCCCTCCACTAGACCTTGAGTGGTGGTCTGGACGCTAGTCATTCGGATGAGACGATAAACCGAGGTCCCGTGTGCAGCATGCGCTTAGCACACGTGAAAGAACCCACGGCAACAAAAGGGTTATTTCTGGCAAAATTCTGTAGAAAAATCCACTGCGATAGGAAAAACAAATAAAACTGCACGCAGGAAAAAAAACAAAAAAATGGGTGGCGCTGTAGTGTAGCGACGCGCTCTCCCTGGGGAGAGCAGCCCGAATTTCACACAGAGAAATTTGTTGTGATAAAAACAAATACAAATACAAATACTCTGCATTACTACACACAATGTGTTGGTCTGACAATGTACAGATGATGTGGGTGAACCTGCTACACATTGCTGCACACTCACAATGAACAGGCGATGTGGGACGCCTGAAAGCAAGTTACACCCCCCATACCTGTACACAGCTTATCACTGAAAATCTTGACTCCATCTGTGTATTTGTGACCGTCTCTTTGTTTGTCAGTCCGTCTGTCTGTCTGTCTGTCTGTCTGTCTGTCTGCCTGTCGCTGCCTCCATGGTCTTCCTGTCTGTTGTGGCAGGAGGATGAGGTGAAGTAGAGTATGGTGATGGTGGTGGTGGTGGTGCTGTTATTCCTGCATTGTCATTGTCGCTGCTGCTGCTGCTGCTGTAGTCATCAAGGCCCGAGTAGCTGTTTTAGTAACACAACGTGAGATCAGTAATGAATTAACCCCTTGACCGCTGCTGTAGTCATCAAGGCTGTAGTAGCTGTTTTAGTAACAACACGTTAGATCAATAATGAATTAACCCCTTGACGGCTGCTGTGGTCATCAAGGCTGTAGTAGCTGTTTTAGTAACAAAACGTTAGATCAGTAATGAATTAACCCCTTGACCGCTGCTGTGGTCATCAAGGCCGTAGTAGCTGTTTTAGTAACACAACGTTAGATCAGTAATGAATTAACCCCTTGACCGCTGCTGTTGTTATCAAGGCTGTAGTAGCTGTTTTAGTAACAGAACGTTAGATCAGTAATGAATTAACCCCTTGACCGCTGCTGTAGTTATCAAGGCTGTAGTAGCAGTACCAGTAACAAGACGTTAGATCAGTAATGAATTAACCCCTTGATCGCTGCTGTTGTTATCAAGGCTGTTGTAGCAGTACAAGTAACAAGACGTTAGATCAATTTGAATAAACCCCTCGACCGCTGCTGTAGTCATCAAGGCTGTAGTAGCTATTTTAGTAGTAGGACGTTAGATCAATTTGAATTAACCCCTCGACCGCTGCTGTAGTTATCAAGGCTGTAGTAGCAGTACCAGTAACAAGACGTTAGATCAGTGATGAATTAACCCCTTGACCGCTGCTGTAGTTATCAAGGCTGTAGTAACAGTACCAGTAACAAGACGTTAGATCAGTGATGAATTAACCCCTCGCCCGCTGCTGTAGTTATCAAGGCTGTAGTAGCTGTTTTAGTAGTAGGACGTTAGATCAATTTGAATTAACCCCTCGCCCGCTGCTGTAGTTATCAAGGCTGTAGTAGCAGTACCAGTAACAAGACGTTAGATCAGTGATGAATTAACCCCTCGACCGCTGCTGTTTTACAAGTATAAATGAATGAATGAATGAATGATATGGATACTTATACAACGCCTATCCTCAGTCGGAGACCAGGTTGGAAGCGCTTTACAAACTCAGGGCCATTTGCACACGGAGGCTCCCTACCTGTCAGAGTAGAAGAGCCAGCTGATGGCTGCCACCGGGCGCTCATCATTCGTTTCCTGTGTCCTTCAATCAGATTTCAGGCACGCACTCATACACACTCAGCAGACAGACATGCGAGGAAGAGGAGGAGGAGGAGGAGGGGAGGGAGGGGGGCTGCCGACTGAATTTGATCAGAGATTGCACATGTCAGGATGCCAATCACTATCCTTGAATCTGGATTTCTGCTTCTTGGGGATTATGTCCCTTTTTTTCATTTTTTTTCAGTTACATCATTTTGAAACACACACACACACACACACACACACACACACACACACACACCTCGTCTTTTCCTTTTTTTTTTCCTTTTTCCCTGTGTCTTTCTGACGTATCATCAGTTCTGCCCTTTGTTTCAGCGAACAGTCGTATTACAAAACCGTCTCCATGAGACATTGGCCAGCGGATGAATACACGGTAAGTCTGGTCACGGAGGCCTGTCTTAAATTAAGAAGAGAAGTTTGATTGTTTTGAATTTTCCCCAGCAATTCTGTAATAATTAATCGCCGAAAAGGGCAAAACACGGATGATCAAATCATTTTTTTTACGGTTTCTGCAGTGACTGACCGTTTCAACTGCGCGTGTCACAATGGTAATTGATGATTTTTGTTTCTATCGGAGCGATCTCTCCCCCCCCCCCCCCCCCCCCCCCCCCTACTCCCCGCTCCCTCCCACCCCCACTCCCCCATTTTTCATTTTTCTCCGTCTCTCCCTTCCCTTCGTCTCTTTCGATGGCCTATCAAGACAGGACGCATTCTTGGTATTGAAAGAAATGAAAGACTGTTGGTGATGAGTTCCATGATAATCATATTTCGATGTTCTTTTTTTTTTCAGTCATTATAAAAAAAAATTTTTATAAACATTTGTTCAAGCTATACTACAGCAGAAAACGAACGCTTTGAAGTTCTCGCAATTGTTTATGACAAAGAATAAGTCATCTTTGTTGAAACTGTCTACATTTATTAAATAAAATAAAATAAATAAATAATAAATAAATAAACAAATAAACGATTATGCAACATTTTTTTTTTAAATATTACTATTCTACTCGGCTAGATTTCTATACACTTTGGGTTATTGTAAGCGCAATTTGCGTTATTTGAAATTAGATGCTTTTGTGTTCAGATAATACTCTAAACGCAGCATTATTTCATTTACTTCATTACAAGTCCGTTATGTACCGTGTAACATTGCCACAGACATTGTCGCCATGTATTATTTGCCTTTTGCCTATTTTGGGTTTGTTTTTGTTTTGTTTTTTTCATGTGGCCCCATAATGACTTTCAGGAATAAATCTTATCTTGTCTGTTTGACCGTATTTTGTTATCTGTCTCTATCTGTCTGTCTGTCTGTCTGTCTGTCTGTCTGTCTGTCTCTCTCTCTCTCTCTCTCTCTCTCTGTCTATCTATCTCTCCATCTGTCTCCTCTCTCCTCTCTCTCTCTCACCTCTCTCTCTCTCTCTCCTCTCCCCTCTCCCCCTCTCCCCCTCTCTCTCCCCTCTCCCTCTCTCCCTCTCCTCTCTCTCCCCCTCTCCCCCTCCTCTCTCCCTCTCTCCCTCTCATCTCTCTCTCTCCCTCCCCCTCTCTCTCTCCCCCTCTCTATCTCTCCCCCCCTCTCTCTCTCCCCTCTCCCCCCCCTCTCTGTCCCCTCTCCCCCTCCCCTTCTCTCTCTCTCTCTACCCTCTCTCTGTCAGTCTGTCTGTCTGTCTGTCTGTCTGTCCGGCCGCGCGCTGTACTCACACAGTTGAATGAACTGAGCTGCATGTGTCCCCCCCCCCCTTCCCCCCCTGCACCTACCTCCCTCACCCCCCCGTGTGCAGAAAGTACTGGTGGAGACGCTGTGCCGAAGGAAGAACAACACAGAATGCTCCAAGTATCGCCAGGCAGATCCACGAACCATAGCGTGAGTTTTTTTGTTTGTTTTTGGTTTTTTTGTTTGTTTGTTTCTTTTTTTTTTTGTTTGTTTGTTTGTTTGGCTGCCTCTTCCAGGATTCGCCTGTCATTAAATTATATGGGGATTCCAAATCACCTTTTTTTCTCACCTTTTTTTATAATCTAAGATAACCTCCTTCCCCTGCCTCTTCTTTATCTTGTTTCTCAAGTTTAGAGAGTTATGCATGCGTGTGAATGACTGGTTTGAAAGCGCTTTGATTTGTCTCTGCGCAAGATTCGGCGCTATATTATTGATACTAATCATCATCCACATTCTTATCATTATTATTTTCAGTTCGTATATGTAGGCTATATGCTGTCCAAAGGGCGCAATAGCCGAGTGGTTAAAGCGTTGGACTTTCAATCTGAGGGTCCCGGGGTTCAAATCTTGCTAACGGCGGGTGGAGATTTTTCCAATCTCCCAGATCAACGCATGTGCAGACCTGCTGGTGCCCAAACCCGCTTTGTGTGTGTATACACACACAGAAGATAAAATACGCACGTTAAAGATCCAGTAAACCATGTCAGCGTTAGGTGGATTATGGAAACAAGAACATACCCCGCATGCACACCCCCGAAAACGGAGTATGGCTGCCTACATGGCGGGGTGAATAAACGAAAACGTTACATGTCTGTCTGAGTGTGTATGTGTGCGTGCCTGAAATCTGATTGAATGACACAGGAAACGAACGATGAGCGCCCAATGGCAGCCGTCAGTCGGCTGTACCCAGGTAGGCAGCCTGTTGTGCAGATTACCCCGTGTTTGTAAAGCGCTTAGAGCTTGGTCTCCAACCGAGGATAGGCGCTAAATAAGTAACCATATCAAAGACTGTGACAAAGAAGTCACCCCCAGTTCATACAGTTTTCAGCTTCTCCAAAATTTAGTTTTTGCGTATGCGTGTTTGCCTTTTTCGTTTTGTAGACGATCTGAACATTGGTGGCTGTCATCAAACATTCCAACACTCACTGATATATTTGATGAGTGAGAGAGTGTTTGTGTGTGTGTGTGTGTGTGTGTGTGTGTGTGTGTGTGTGTGTGTGTGTGTGTGTCTGTGTGTGTGTGTGTGTGTGTGTGTGTGTGTGTCATACTGGCGTGGGTTGTGTCCTGTCGTACTGGTTCGGGTTCCGTCCTGTCGTACTGCCTTGGGTTCCGTCCTGTCGTATTGGCTTGGGTTCCGTCCTGTCGTACAGGGTTGGGCTGGATTGTGTCCTGTCGTTTTGGCTTCAGGTCTGTCCTGTCGTACTGGCTTGGGTTGTGTCCTGTCGCACTGGCTTGGGGTGTGTTACCGGTTGGCTTGTGTCCCGCCGTACTGGGTTGGGTCCTGTCGTACTGGGTTGGGTCCTGTTGTACTGGTTTGGGGTGTGTCCTGTCGGACTCTCTCTATAATATGTGTGTGTGTGTGTGTGTGTGTGTGTGTGTGTGTGTGTGTGTGTGTGTGTGTGTGTGTGTTCGTCTGTCTGCCTATCTGCATATCAGTGTACCCTTTTCATTCTCTCTAGGCAAAGCTTCGTAAAGATCAACATATTTTACGAGGACCTGAACTATGAAAACATCACTGAAGTGAAAGACTATGAGGTGAGATGTGTTTCGGATTGTCCACTGATAAGTTATAATTGTTATTATCATTATCATTATTATTGCTGGGGACAAGGCGTGGTGTGGTTGACTAGTGGCTGGTTATGATGCTGGGCACCCCCACCCCAGTCATCAACCCCTACGCTTTCTCGAAATTGAGAGCAAACGTTGTAGGGGAACGACCACACTTTCTCGCAATCCAACACTTCCTCGTAAAGTGAGAGAAAGCGTAGGGGAGCCCCACACGACTGCTGTCAAAGTGTGTATAGTGTGTGTGTGTGTGTGTGTGTGTGTGTGTGTGTGTGTGTGTGTGTGTGTGTGTGTGTGTGTGTGTGTGTGTGTGTGCGTGCGTGCGTGCGTAAAAGCGTGAGCGAATGTGTACATGATTATGTTTGGGTGAGCGTGAGAGAAAAAAAGGAGGGTGAGAGAAGGAGGAAGAGGAGAGAGAGAGAGGGGGGAGGGGAGTGAAGAAAGGGAGGAGTGAAAGAAACAGAGGGAGGAGAGAGAGAGGGGGAGGAGGAGAAAGAGAGAAAAGTATGAAGTGAGAATGAGAGAAATAGAGGAGACGAGAGAGAGAGAGAGAGAGAGAGAGAGAGAGAGAGAGAGAGAGAGAGCATGGCATGCTGAGCCAGAAGGTGTAGGGAAAGGTATAGGGTTTGGGGTTGTTGTTGTTGTTTTTTACTTTGTTTTTCTTTTTTTGTAGCTGTCTTACCAATCCTGGTTAATCCACATCATCACAGTTTAATAATATCATCATCGTCATCATCATCATCACCAACATCATCAGCAGCAGCGGTAGTAGTAGTAGTAGTAGTAAGTAGTAGTAGTAGTAGAAGTCTGATGTAGTCATCATCATCACCATCATCATAATCATCATCAGTAGTAGGTTTAGTAGTAGTAGTAGTAGTAGTAGCAGTAATCTGATGTCGTCATCATCATCGTCACCTTCATTATCATCGAATTCTTTTAGTATCATAATTATAATTATTATTAGCATTAGTATTGTTGTTAACCCACATTTTTTACATTTCTTCATAATAATAATAATAATAATAATATAATTTACTGATAATAATGATAGTAGTAATAATAACGATAATAATAATAATCATAAGTAGTAGTAGTAGTAGTAGTTGTTGTAGTAGCCGTGTTGTTGTTGTTGCTGCTGTTATTATTGTTGTTCATATCAAACCCAATATTATTGCAGCCTTCACAGTTCGCCTCCGATGTGGGGGGCACAGTGGGTCTGTGGCTGGGGTTGTCTTTCCTTAGCGCCTTCGAGGTTCTCCAGTTTCTGGGGGAAATCTTCGTCTACCTTTTCTCCTTCGGCCCCTGCCGGAAACAGTCGAAGAAACCCGAAGAGCCTGAACGAGAGTTACGACTCAGTTCCGCCGGAAATGAGCGTCACTGTGACGTCAGCGTCACGGAGTTTTCTGGGTATTAGAGCGGCTTTGTTGTGAATGCAGTCTTCCATGACATTTTTCATTTGTTTCTAATCGGAAAATACTTGATCCGAATTTTGCGAATTCACTTACGCATCCCCTCCAATCTCCTCTTCTTCCTCACCCACCCCCACCTCCCATCCGCTGATGCTGATCTACTATTTTGTCATGTTTTATTCATGCTAAAATATCAACTAAAGTGCCTCAATGTTTTGTAATTATCATACAGTTGTGGTTTGGTTGGTTTTTTAAGTGCAGAACGGTGAGCATTTTATTTGCGACAATTACCCCTGACATGAATTTCACCTGTGCCTTTAATTAACACTGTACTGCGGCATCACGCATTATGAGTAGCCTAATTGTTTTTCAATCTCTCTCTCTCTCTCTCTCTCTCTCTCTCTCTCTCTCTCTCTCTCTTACATGGCTCATACTGTGCAAGCAGGGTTGATTAGGGTTTGGTTTTTTTCTCAACCTCATATCTCTCTCTTCTTCTTCTTTTCAATTCCTTTGTCTCTCTCATACATGGCTCATAATCATTGTGTAAGCAGGGTGTTTTGCTACAAAATAATGACGGAAGATCATTTCGTGGGCAATTCCTGACTGAACATGACGTGCTTTGGGCCGGGGTCTCTTTTTAATTCATATATTCCTAAACTTTTTAGTTGCAATACAATAAATTAATGACTGCTGTACAGAATACAGGCGTAAAAATTTACGGAAATTACACTTAATGTACATGGTCAGCAACGCAAAGTTTATCACAGCTTCGGTTTGGCATGATCGTTATTATGCCGTGTCTGCTATTTACATTTCAGGGTCGAGCGCGAACTGTTTGGGGAGTGGGTGTGGGATGGGGGGCTTCTAGAAATGAAAATAAATAAGTACCAAATTTATTGCCTAATACGGAGCTGATACATTCCTCAAAACCTGAAACTCCAGCACATAAGAGGTGCTACATTAATTTTCTCTGGATGAAGGGTTGAGTGTAGTTAATAATTTTCTCATCCCTGAGCGATGCTCATATGCAGTGGACTTGTTCTACAGACTACAATGAAATGCGAAACCTCTTATAAGGACCAGGACACAATAGGAAGCGCTTATCACAATCAAACGCATAATTGTAGGTGGCAGAATAGTTGAGACGCCTAATTGCCATTACAGTCACTATAAGAGGGTTTGGGTTCGAATCCCGGTCTCGCCCTTTCCTCTAAGCCTGATGGGGAACAGCAAACTGAGCATCTAGTTATTCGGGTCAGAAAATGAAGTGACGTTTCGTGTGCTGCTAGCACGTACCTGACGCACAGAAAAAGAACCCATGGCAACTGACATATGTGTCTTGTCCAGTGGAAAAATCATGTGGAAGAATTCCATCCTGATAGGTTTACAAAAATTAATAATTATGATTATCAGCATGCACTCAGAGGCTCACTTAGCCTGACAAGCGCGTGGAGTTATGCCTAGCAGATGTGGTGTAGCATTTATGGATTTGTCCAAACACACTGACGCCTCCTTAGGAAATTGAAACTAAAACTGAAACACAATCAAACAATCTCATACCAGTTGTTTTTTGTTGTTGTTGTTGTTGTTGTTGTTGTCGTTGTTGTTGTTGTTTTGGTTTGGGGAGGGGGCGGGGGTGGGCGTTATCTTTCGCTTTCGACCATGACTATATTCATAATATGCAAAACCAATATTACCCTTTGCTGGGAGAAAGACAGAGAGGGATGGCAGTATTTTTTAGCAGCAGTAAGTTTCGTGATTTTTCTTTTTTTTTTTTTTCGAAATGATCTAACTGATGAATGGTATTTGCTGAATATAAAAGTGCTCTTCTTTTTATAAGTTGTACATATAACGTGACATTTTTGAGTGTGTGTTCATTTGACATAATCCATGAAAAAAAATTTTATGCTTGCCTTTTTTTATTGTAAATAATTTAAATAAAGGTTCTTGCCACTGCTTTTTTTCTTATTTCATTTTACGGACTGGTTTTGCTCCCTATTCGTTAAGATGATAAGAATAGACAATTTTGCATGCATGCATCGTTCACTGGTATACCTACATCAGTGAGATAAACGGGTTGGGTTTTTTTGGAGGGGGGAGGTGGGGTGGCTGCTTTTTTTTTTCCTATCAAGGAAGCAAAAAAGTCAAAGCTGATTTTGTATGAAAAGATTACATTGGCCGTTCCCGTTCGTTCATTCATGAAATAAAAGTTTTTGTTTGTTTGTTTGTTTGTTTTGTTGGGGTTTTTTTTGGGGGGGTTTGTTTGTTTATTTGTTTGTTTTTTGCTTTTTTGTGTTTTTTTTGTTGTTGTTGTTTTTTTCTTAAATTTGATTCAAGGAAACAAAAACCTCGAGGCTGATTTTGAATGAAAAGATTGCGTTGTCCCTAACCTACACAGGCTCCACCTGCCCCCTCTCCCGCACCCCCACACAACACACCCTCACTCCGCCCTCACCCACCCTTCCAGAAACACACTCTCCACCCCCACCCTCCCGCTGGCAAATTTTTTCGACCGGGTACGCATGCTTCATTTCAAATACATGTATATATATTTTGACAATTTTTGACTGGGGTGCTTTCATCCTTGATATGGCTCGGCATGGTTGGATGGACTGTGAACGATTAGAATAAAGGGTTGTAACAATCAGGCCAACAGACTGTCAACGATTAGAATAAAGGGTTGTAACAATCAGGCCAACAAACTGTCAACGATTAGAATAAAGGGTTGTAACAATCAGGCCAACAGACTGTCAACGATTAGAATAAAGGGCTGTAACAATCAGGATAAAGGACTGTGAACGATTAGAATAAAGGGTTGTAATAATCAGGACAACAGACTGAACGATTAGAATAAAGGGTTGTACCAATCAGAAGAACTGACTGTCAACGATTAGAATAAAGGGTTATAACAATCAGGACAACAGACTATGAACGATTAGAATAAAGGGTTGTACCAATCCGGATAATTGACTGTGAACGCTTAGAATGAAGGTCAACAAACGATTAGAATAAAGGGCTGTAAACGATTGGAATAAAGGTCAATAAACAATTAGAATGAAGAACTGTAAACGATTAGAATAAAGGGTTGTAACAATCAGGACAACAGACTGTCAACGATTAGAATAAAGGGTTGTAACAATCAGGATAAAGGACTGTGAACGATTGGAATAAAGGGTTGTACCAATCAGAAGAACTGACTGCGAACGATTAGAATAAAGGGTTATAACAATCAGGACAACAGACTGTAAACGATTAGAATAAAGGGTTGTAACAATCAGGATAAAGGACTGTGAACGATTAGAATGAAGGTCAACAAACGATTAGAATAAAGGGCTGTAAACGATTGGAATAAAGGTCAATAAACAATTAGAATGAAGAACTGTAAACGATTAGAATAAAGGGTTGTAACAATCAGGACAACAGACTGTGAACGATTAGAATAAAGGGTTGTAACAATCAGGATAAAGGACTGTCAACGATTAGAATAAAGGGTTGTAACAATCAGGATAAAGGACTGTAAACGATTAGAATAAAGGGTTGTAACAATCAGGATAAAGGACTGTCAACGATTAGAATAAAGGGTTGTAACAATCAGGATAAAGGACTGTCAACGATTAGAATAAAGGGTTGTAACAATCAGGATAAAGGACTGTCAACGATTAGAATAAAGGGTTGTAACAATCAGGATAAAGGACTGTCAACGATTAGAATAAAGGGTTGTAACAATCAGGATAAAGGACTGTCAACGATTAGAATAAAGGGTTGTAACAATCCGGATAAAGGACTGTGAACGATTAGAATAAAAGGTTGTACCAATCAGGATAAAGGACTGTGAACGATTAGAATAAAAGGTTGTACCAATCAGGATAAAGGACTGTCAACGATTAGAATAAAGGGTTGTAACAATCAGGATAAAGGACTGTCAACGATGAGAATAAAGGGTTGTAACAATCAGGATAAAGGACTGTGAACGATTAGAATAAAGGGTTGTAAATGTTTAGAATAAAGGGCTGTAAACGATTGGAATAAATGGCTGTAAGAATTAGAATAAAGGGTTGTAATCAACTAGACTAAAGAGCTGTAACCGACTACAATAAAGGGTTATAAACCATAAGAATAAAGGTCTATACAGATTGGAATAAAGGGCTGTAAATAACTAGAATTGAGGGCTGTAAATGATTAGAACAATGGGTTGTAAACGATTAGAATAAATGTCTACAAACGATTACAATAAAGGGCTGTAAATTATAAGAATAAAGGGCTATAAACGGTTAAAATGAAGGTTTATAAACGATTTTTTTTAAAAAGGGTCCATAAATGATTAGAATAAAGGGCTGAAAGCGAACAGAATAAAAACCGAAGAGGAGAAGCTGCTGAACCTCCCGACTTTTTTTTTTTTTTTTTTTTTTTTTTTTTTTTTTTTTCGTCACTGCTTTGTTCGTGTAAAATTTAATGATGCCTTGAAATACGTTTTTGCAACTGCGGAACGAATTCCGACGGGTTCGTCTTTTGATAACATGTTGTTGTATTTAATTCATTGTACTCAATATGCCAGGACAACAGCGAAAAGAGCACAGCTGGATAACAAGCCACACTTTTCTCTGTTGTTGGTTTGTTTGTTTTGTGTTTGGTCTAAATCATGATTCCGATAACGATTTCAGTGTTCGTCACATTGTGATTATGCTCCTTGTTGTGTCCTGTCTTCAAACCTATGTTTCTTTCTCTGTGTGCGTGGGGTTTTTTTTGTTTTTGTTTCTTTTTTTTTTTTTTTTTTTTTTACATTTGGAATTGTCACTGGACGATGTGGCCTTTGTATACAGCTGTTGTTGTTGTTGGTGGTTTTTTAGCCGTACGCATGTATTTTATTCTTAGATTTTCTGCGCACTTTCTCGTGGTGTTCACTCTGTCAATAGTATAGATTTCCCAAGATCGTGTGTACATCAATGATGCACACACACACACACACACCAGCTCCCAGAGAGAGAGAGAGAACTTCAGGCCAATATGGGATAACCACACACACACACACACACACACACACACACACATATATATATATATATATATATATATATATATATATATAATTATGTGAAATTCGGGCTGCTCTCCCCATGGAGAGCGCGTCGCTATACTACAGCGCCACCCATTTTTTTGTGTGTTTTTTCCTGCGTGCAGTTTTATTTGTTTTTCCTATCGAAGTGGATTTTTCTACAGAATTTTGCCAGGAACAACCCTTTTGTTGCCGTGGGTTCTTTTACGTGCGCTAGGTGCATGCTGCACACTGCACCTCGGTTTATCGTCTCATCCGAATGACTAGCGTCCAGACCACCACTCAAGGTCTAGTGGAGGGAAGAAAATATCGGCGTCTGAGCCGAGATTCGAACCAGCGCGCTCAGATTCTCTCGCTTCCTAGGCGGACGCGTTACCTCTTGGCCATCATATATATATATATATATATATATATATATATATATATATATATATATATATATATATATATATATATTGTGTGTGTGTGTGTGTGTACAATTGAGGGTGAAGTGTTTTCGGTTATTGCTTGTTTGTTTGTTTTTTAAGGACAATGTTTTACTAATATCATAATTACTGTGATTTTTTTTAAATGAAAAATCAGGCTGTACATTTAAAGAAAAAAAATCAATATCATTTGTGTGTTGTTGGTTGTTGTTGTTTTTTTGTTTGTTTTTTTTCTTTTTTTACTAATGAGATGGAAAGATTATTTCTCTTTGTACAGAAACCTGTCTGCAATTTCCTCATTTCCATGCGTTTCCCCCAGATTGTTCCTTGATGTATATGGATGCATTTCCTTGATGTGCAGACAGACATTTACCGGGATGTGTATGCATGCATCCCCTTGGAGTTGATCATTGATCATTCTGTCTGTCTGTCTGTCTTTCTCGTTTCTGTTGTTTTTTTGTTTTTGTTTTTCCTTTGGCCCCAACCCTTTCCCACCTCCGCACCTACCCCCCACACCCTCCCCCGTGCCCCACAGTGACATGCTTGATCTGTGTGTGGGTTAGTGACCTGATCTTTGTGTGGGTTAGTGACCTGATCTTTGTGTGGGTTAGTGACCTGATCTGTGTGTGGGTTAGTGACCTGATCTGTGTGTGGGTTAGTGACCTCCACCTGATCTGTGTATGGTTCAGTGACGCCTGTTCTCTCTCTCTCTCTCTCTCTCTCTCTCTCTCTCTCTCTCAATGGTACTCTGAATTCTTCAAATATATCGAAGGCCTGTCATATCAGACGAACAAAGAAAACCTGGAGCATTAACAGGCTGGCATGGCAATACACGCGGCAAACTCGTGAGTGACGTGACATTGTCTTTGCGCTAAACAATGCGTCAGCAGCGAGACAGCAGTCTGGTGGTACTGTGGGGTGATGATTTCTGTCAATTATTATGGTTATTGTCATATTCCATTTCAGACACAGCACAGCACGACAATGGCCCTCCCTGGTTTCTTGCCCACTTAGAGCCCAGTGAATCCACGCAGCAGTGTTGCTCATTTTTGACTCACTTGTGTAAACAAAGTGAGTCTATGTTTTAACCCGGTGTTCGGTTGTCTGTGTGTGTGTGTGTGTGTGTGTGTGTGTGGTAAACTTTAACATTGACATTTTCTCTGCAAATACGTTGTCAGTTGACACCAAATTTGGCATAAAAATAGGAAAAATTCAGTTCTTTCCAGTCATCTTGTTTAAAACAACATTGCACCTCTGGGATGGGCACAACAATTTTTTTTTTAAAGAAGCCTAATTATATGCAAACTGCATTTACTGTTATATTTATATTTTTTGTATTCTCTAAACTTGGCACTTTGACACAACAAGAGGAGTCATTATTATCATTTTTTGTTCAAACAGGAACTTCTTTTGCTAAGCATGGAATTTTTACTTATTTTGCAAACGTGTTGGTGCAAATAGTAAAAAAAGGGAAATTACTCTGTAATTAATGCTAGGGGACTTAATTAATCACAAGTGAGTCTTGAAGGCCTTGCCTCTCTTGTTTCTTCTTTCTTCTGTCTTTAAAACAAAAACCAAAAAAAATTATTATTATTATTATTATTATTATTTCAATGCTTTCGTTTTTGTGGTGATTGTTCTTTTGGGTCGTATTATATTGTGTGTCGTATGGGTCCCACTGTTGTACAAACACTCGCGGTTGATGAAAGATTTAACTCGGGTTGGGGTTGTCTGCCTCAAATTTAACGTTTTAAAGTAAAGCTGATCTAATACACATGACGCAGGCCATGAAACAAAAATTGTATGAATCTGTAAATCATTTGCATTGCGTGAAAAAAAAAAAAAAAAAAGTATTTGAAACATGAATTTGTGTTTAATTGTCATTGATAACAAACGTGGGATAATTGGTACTGCACATTGGTCAAAAGAAAAAAAAAGAGTTGAAAATGGATTTTTGTATTTAGCTTCATTGATAGCAAATAAAAGTTGGATGATTAAACCGTGTATGTTTGTATGTGTGTGCGCGAGCGAGCGTGCGTGCGCCTGTGTCCAAAGGTAGGTATCAGGTCACTGTTGATGGTTTCCAGTGCCACAAACCACCAGAAGAAATGAGACAATTATATGACCAAATGTTTTGTTTGTTTGTTTTGGGGTTTTTTTGTTTTGTTTTTGTTTTGTTTTTGTTTTGTTTTTTGTATTTGTTTGTTGCTGTTGTTTTTTTGTTTTGTTTTGTTGTTGTTTTGTTTTGTTAGCTTTTTTGTTTGTTTGTTGTTGTTTTGTTGGGGGGGGGGGGGGGGTTGTTTGTTTTTTTTGTTTGTTTGGGGGGGTGGGGTAGGGGCGGGGCGAGGGGTTGTTTTTTGTTGTTTGTTGTTTTTTGTTGTTGTTTTTTTTTGGGGGGGGGTGGTTTGGGGGCGGGGGGGGGGGGGGGTTAGTGTTTAAGAGCAAACATGAGATGAAAACACGGGCAGACCCAGATAACTCTGCATCTACACAGTGCCTGTGATTACAATCTATACATTGCCTGTGATTACCAAAGTGCCTAACTGGCTGAAATAAATCTGCTTCCTCACGTCATACATTGCCTGTGATTACCAATGTGTCTGCATGACATCTTTGAATAAGCCTGCTTTCTCACATCCATACAGTACATGTGATTACTAGGATGACATCTGTAAATCAGCCTGCTTCCTCACATCATTCAGTGCCTGTGATTACCAGGTTGACATCTTTAAATCTGCCTGCTTCCTCACATCATGCAGTGCATGTGATTACCAGGATGACATCTTTGAATAAGCTTGTTTTCCCTCATCATACAGTGTTGTATGGTGCCCTAAGTGGATGATATCTTTCAATACGTCTGCTTTCTCACAAAGTTGTTGGAATGGTGACTAAAATATTTATATGTGAAGTATAGAACACTTTCACACCTAGACACAGGATCGAGTAGCAGGTGGACTGAAAAAGAAGATAAAAAATCTGACGAACATTGCATAATGAGCAATGCTAGTGTAACAACATTGAAGTGATATGTAAAACAATCACACACACACACACACACACACACAAGATAGAGATATCAAAATTTCTTAAGTCACAATATTTGCAGGCGGTCAGTATCCCTGTCTGACAAGAAGAGATGTTCATTTAAGTACAATAATTGTCTACTCCATAGTAAAAAAAAAAAAAAAAAAAAAAAAAAAAAAATATATATATATATATATATATATATATATATATATATAAAATAATAAAAAAACATTATTTGCGGGGTGTATTGCGTGTGGAGGGAGGAGACTTAACTCTGCTTTACTAGAGAACCTTTTAACAACAATGGTTATAACCCTTGCAATACTGAGCCCAAAAAAAAATCGAACTGTTGTGGTCGCCCTTTCTTTTACACTGAAATTACTGCGCACACAGAACGAGTGTAAAACCAACCACTCTTTTCCTCTGTATACTCTCAAAAGTGTCAAGTTAACTCACTTGGAAGGAAAAAAAGAAACATCGACTGCTTTATCAAGCAGTAATGATCATAATCTGTCTACTTGTTTAAATACAATATGGTAATGGTGAAAAAGTCCTCCATTTCTGAAACAACTTCCTCACATGTCCATTTCATATTCAGAACCGGAATCAATACAATGGGCTGACCGTATCACCTTCTTAAACCTGGAAGCATTGAGATGTATTCTCTTGACTCATGTGCTCTCAACTTCATTGCATTGATAAATCTAAATCCTTGATCTGCTCCCCTCGGGTCGTCGGTACATAATTATGTATAAAGATGAAAACGAATCGCTTCACCAAAATCGCTTCAGTCAGTGCACTCTCTCTCCAACAAATCCAGTATGATTGAAGAGAATTGTGCAATCAACAACTATTTACCTCAAGATCTAGTCATCAGCCCTATCCACATGTACTGTGCGGCCTATGTTCATACGAGTGTGCGTGTGTGCAAGCGTATATGTGAGTGTGCATGCACAAGTATTCATATTGATATGCACATGTAAGTGTCCAAAATTCTGCTGTATCTGTGTCACATATGATTTTTGATTTATGTTTGTACCTTTTAAGTTACTATCCCCCTCGCGCCCCCCACACCCTCAAAACAAAAAAAAACAAAAAACAAAAAAAAAATCCTCATGGCCCCGGTATACTTGGTAATAAAGACATATTCTATTCTAGTCTAGTGTATCTAGACGACAGAGGATTTGTTCCTGTCAATATTGTAGACTTGCATTCCTGGACCTGCATCCCTTTATTGTTCATTTTTCGTAATTCTGAATTTGAGAGTTTTCCTGAACTACTTTTGCCATTTTAACAGTATGCTGAGATCAGTTTCTGGACCGCCATATTCTGGGTATGTGAAAGGTGGAATTGAGAAAGAGGTGCCTAAAAAAAATATATTAAAGCAGTTTTTTCTAATTACCTATAATGTTCAGACCAATGACACTTTCGTCTCCACATGAACACGTTGCTGGCTACCAGCATTTATGTCTACTATGGAACTGTTGTTTCTGTACAGGATGAACATATGTCTTGAGTCTGATGGGAGTAAGTGGACGATTTGATAATCAAAATGATGGATACTTATATAGCGCCCAGTCCAGAAAACTGCAACCTACCTTCATATAAGCATACATATATATATATATTCAAGCATAAAACACCTTCAAACAAATGTGTAAACATACCTGTCCTGATCACCAGCTACACAAACATTTACACATGCAGACATATGCATTTGTATTCACACAGTCAAGCATACCAAATGTACAGGAATACATACATATCGTTTAGACGGACATGCCACAACCAAACACACCTACTTCTTACTGAAGGGATGTGTGTTAAAAGACACATGGAAGTCCTAAAATAGGAAGTTGTCACTGACTGTTTCACATCTCAGGGGCTTGAAAAGTATTAAAAAAAAAAAAGAAAAAAAAAAGAGTAAAACTTCGGTGAGTGTGACTGACAGGCAGAGGTACACAAACACAGAGAGAGAGAGAGAGAGAGAGAGAGAGAGAGAAAGTGAGAGAAGGAGAAAGAGAGAAAAACATGTTCAGGTTTGCAGTCATTTCAGTTTCAAAGAACGAGAGATAAACAGACCATCATGCACAACGCAACACAACAGCATCACAATACCACAGTTTTATTAGACCTCTGCAATGAACCAAAAATACCACAATGAAAGACAATTAGCACAAAAAACATTAATCCAGAACTAAAAAATGAAGAAATAAAGGAGGAATGGGAGTGAGACCATTCAACCCTGTCTTGAGGACTATCAAGTGTTTACTTTCTGACCTGTGTTCACAGCAACAATCCTTCTGTGAAAAATGTATTTTGTAATGTTATTTAATGGATAAATGAATATTACATACTCACCCCCCTCCAAAACAATGCTATGGCCAAAGAAGTGGAAAGACAGCAACAGATCCAGTATTTATCAAGTGAATCTCATTCCAGTTTCTAAACATTTCAGATCATAAAAACACACGGGACACAGAAACAGAAAAGAAAAAGAGACAGGCAAAAAGAAAAAAAAAAAAAAAGATGGGTAAGGGAAAAACCGGAAGGAGGGCTAGCAAAAAAACCCAACTGGAATACAATTTCTAAATTATACTGCTTACCATGTCAATGCAATAACAGCTATCTAATATGTACAGGGTATTTTTTCTTTTCTTCCAAAGCATTATCATGTAGCCCACAATGAAAACCACTGGGTAATGGTGGTGGGGTGAAACCATGGGGAAAACTGGAGGCAGAGAGACAGAAATGCATGGA
The DNA here is from genome assembly GCF_041734735.1 of Babylonia areolata. Classification (NCBI taxonomy): domain Eukaryota; kingdom Metazoa; phylum Mollusca; class Gastropoda; order Neogastropoda; family Buccinidae; genus Babylonia; species Babylonia areolata. The sequence continues at coordinate 37,769,351 of NC_134895.1, read as the reverse complement.
ACAGGAGGGAGAGAGACAGGAACAGATGGACAGGAAGCAGAGTGAAAAGCCCAATGAAAGGTCAGCGACAGAAAAGTCTGGAGGAGATCAAACAAAGTGTGCAGAGGCAACATCGCTGCCAGGAAAAGAATGTGAAAGCGTGTGCATGCCTGTGTGCATTCATGTGCTTGCATGTGCATGTGTGTATGCGCAGCGTTGTGTGCGTGCCTCTGAATTAATCATGTGAGAGAAGGCTCCTTCTCAATGGTACAGAAAAATTATCAAATGCAGGGAAATAGAACAAAAAATAAGTGTTACATATAATGAGGACCTTGCATTCATTAACTAATTAGGTGGGAAACAAACTGTGTGCGGTGTCAGATTCTTTCTTTGCTTGTTTTTGTTTTGTTTTGGTTTTTGACGAAAGATAAGCAAACCCATTTTCACAAAGCAAAATTCTACAAGTTTTCCTCTTCTTGAAGTGCAGTGGAGAAAGCAAGATGTCTACAGTCCAAATTCTGGCATGCACATGGACTCACCTGAATGCCATTGGCCCCAGAAAGTTGTGTCTTTTCTGTGCATATCCCACCACATAAAAAAAAGATAATAAAATCAAACAAAACAGAAGAAACTGAAAAAGACCCACAGAAAAAAAGCCAAGAGAGAACTGGGATGTGGGGACTTTAGCAGTGGGGTTGGGAGAGAGCTGGAATGGGGGAACAAAAGGGAGTGGTGGGGAAGGATGGTGAACATATCCTCACAAGCCAGGTGATGGGAAGGGTGGCTGTCAGGGGTGGGGGTGGAAGAGAAGGTGAAATGGGGGACCAAGAGAGTGACAGGGGATGGGGGGTAGAAGGACGGTGAACTTCTCACGGTCACAAGTCACATGAAGGAGATGCATGAACAGACTCCAAAATAAGCAGGTGTGAGTGAAAAGTGAAAACCATCCTTAATCACTTAAAACATATTATTAGCGACAAGGAAAACACCATTTCTCACATAATTATCAATTATGGAAACAATTTTCCTTTGAGAATTCTGTATTGTTTTCTCATCATGTTACACGGTTCAGCATGTGTAACAGACATATTTATGAACAGACTGCAAACATCATGCCATGTCCACACTCATCAGCTGGTTTACCCACTGGGACCTGAACCTTGTACCTTTCCATGTGTAAACCAATCCCACATGCCTCAGTCCACTGATCTTTCAAAACCATGCTGTCCATGTTGATCTCATGGGTTTTCACAGGAATTTTTTTAGGTGTAAACATGTGCAATATACTTTTTTTTTCATATTTTCTGCAGTAAAAAGTCATTTCTCATCCTTGCTCTTAAATAATTTATAATTCCCCAACTCACGCCACACATTTACTTAAATAATATTCGATTATTGTCACATGGCTTGGTAACTAAGAAGCACAGCTTCTGAGACTCAAGATGAAAAACAACTGATGTTCAATTTATTGGTGTAATCTCAACTTTTATCCCGTCTACAAATCAATGTTAATGTGTCAGTTCATGTAACAACGTTCCTCTTTCCTTCTTTAAATATCTATCTGAGAACAAAATTTCAGAAAACAATGTTGCCAATGCTGAAAAGCTTTCCCTGTCAGTTTTCAATGTAGAGATCCTGAATGGTCTGAAACTACTATTTTTACAAGAGGAGACAAAGACAGGAAGGAAAGAGAAAAATAAAAATAAGGACAACGGAATTCAGGGTGGGAAGCAAATAACGAAAACTGAAGTAGCTCCCACATGTCTATAGAAAGAGGCGGTCTTCTGATTGCCAGAGTGCCAGTCTGACTGTGGTTTTCACATCATGATGGGAGGAGGGGAGGAGGGGAGGGATAGGGGGTGGGGGGGAGAGGGTAGGGAAGGGGCAGAGAGTTCTCAGACATTTGGTGCATTTTTGTACAAATGAAATGTGCCAGGAAAAAAAAGGAAACCACTGACAGTCACAACTTGATATATAATCATTCTTTGTACAGTTAAATGTCCCCCAAGCAAATCACTGACACCCGACACACCTGTGTGGATCACAGTGCACACCAATTCATAAACAGAGGGATGCGTACCTGTTCACTTCATTGTAAAGGTTTCTTATAGACGAATGTGTACCTGTTCACTTCACAAAGGTTTCTTACAGATGAATGTGTACCTGTTCACTTCACAGCAAAGGTTTCTTAAGTTGAGATCGATCACAGTGCACATCATTTCATATACAAAAATAAAGTAAAGGTTTCTTGAGTCAAATTTCCTTTGCACCATGTTTCTTCTTCAATTTCCTTTTGCTGCACCATAGTCCTCAAGAAGCATTTACAATATACTGTGGTTTAGTTAAAGTGGAAGTGCAACACTTTTTTTTTTATTCTCCTAAGACTGTTATCATGTTTTCCTTCTTTCGTTGGACATCTACATCAATAGTATCTTTTAAATGATTCAGCACTTTTCAGTGGCAGTCATACTGCAAAAGAATTAAAGATTACACCAAACCTGTTCCATGCAATAACCCTGTTATGCATAATTACAACAATGTATTCATAATGTGTTTCCAAATCAGACTTATCACAGTGGAACAGTAGTTAATGAATACCAACTCCCAGGTCTGATCCACACAAGTCAGCACACACTTGATGCAAAACAGACAAAAACATAAGAAGGCTTTTTTTCTCCCCTCATTTACAATTTCCTACAGGGAATGGGATGCCATAAAAATGGTGAGAAGACAGGATTCCTTTGAGACTGCACTGAAAGGAAACAGCACAGTCACATAGATGCAATGAACAGACTTGTCTTCAAATGTTGATAAAATAAAAATCAAACTGCTTCATCCACTTTCTTTTCAAGTTCATAACAAAATCCTCTTTCAGCTTTTACCCTGTGAAAGGTTTTCTCTTTTTTCTTTTTTTAAGTACATCACCCTGACTTTGCTCTATCCCCTCTGTTTCCCAGTTCGGGCCTCTCAAGGAGGCATCAGTGCCTTCCAACAAATTCATACCCACTTCACCACTTCTGCTACTCAGCCAGATGCCTGGCCAGCAACATAACCTAGCATGCTTAGGTCTTGAGTGCATGTGTATATATATTTGTGTACCTATAAAAGTGGATTTGTCTCCCCAGTGCCATTTCTCAATCCATCTCATTTGATTCAGCCACAATCTGGACACACTTTCACTGCTTTAATTTCCTGCAGGATTAGGTTGAAAGTGTAGCATGTAAACTAGACCCAGGTGACATACAACAGAAACATGTTGCAACGGTACAGGGTTCTATCTGCCATTATAATACCCCATCTACTTAAAACATGTTAGCACTCTTCTCCTAAGAGAAGACCAGTGAACCACTGTTCAAAGTACTGAAACATTAAAATCTTTACAAGTTTGAGGGATGAAACCAAAATCTCTTCCCACTGTGCATGAAATCATTTTTACTTGACAAGTACTTATTCAGTACCGTAGCAATGTGTAAACTACTTCTTAGGTGATTCAACTTAAGTTCTGGCAAGTGTGAAGTACTGCAAATAATTGTATACATACATGATGCAACTGGCTTTTCAAAATCCACAAAATGAAATGTTCATCAGACAATGTGGCTCTTTCAGGCGATCAGAAAAGCAAGTTACAATGCACTTCTCTCCACCACCTTTAATGCACATTAAAATACCAGAGGTCCTGTGCAGCAACAATATTTCCTATTTTCCAACCTGGTACCATGTCTCCACAGGAATTCTCCCTTGCTTTGCTATCACATGTACACTTGACGCACCAAGGGAACTGACTGCAAACTTCATGGCCAAGACAGCAGCAGCACAATTTAACCTGAATACACCATCATTTTTTCTTTCCCTTTACTTTTTATGAAGCAAATCTAAAAAAAATATAATAATGATAATAACAATAATTAACGTATGTGCAGCATGGAAAAATACAAACTGTATTGCTTGATTTTCACATCATTACAACTGTTCTAACCATTACATAAACCGATTGCACTAAATATACAAAAATAATTAAAAAGTAAATACAAATATAAAGTAGCAGGCTGAATATTTCTTTTTTTTCTTTTTTTGTTTAAGCCCCAGTGCAAATATATATATATGTCCTGCTGTCTGATAATGTAAGAGTTCAGTTAGTTTCCACTTATTTGATGGAGAACAAAAACAAAAACAAAACAAAAAATCAAAATTTCATTTTCTTCTAAGCAGTTGTTAAGCTCAGAATTAAAACGTGTTCTTGATCTGCTGACCAAGACCAAGAAAATGTGCCAGCGCAGCGGCACACAGACGGGATGCATGCTGTATTCATCCCCCCATTACTGGGTGTAGGGTGGGGGAGGGGGCTGGACGCTGTTCTCTGGTTTGATGGCATCTTCGTACCTTGGGGGAAGCAGCATCTGTCAACACAACAACCACACCACGCTGATGATGCACTTTGCTATTTTGTCCACAGGTTTTCCCCCACTGCTGAAGCTGAAAGAAAATCTAGCAAACAGAAAGAATTCAACAGTAAAGAACCTGACTCTTACTGTCAGGCATGCCAGCTACATTGGGGATGCTTCCCCAAAACACATTTATGGAAAACCTAGTCCTGGAACCAGCCTAACAGAGAAAATCACTTGAGGGTGCCAACTGAAGTGAAATTATCATCACACCTATTGCGCTGTACTGAGTTTGAGCAGGACGACAAAGAAAGTGAATCTGTGTTGGGCAGTAAGTAAAACTTCATTTCCACGCAGACAGCAACAGTACACTGATCAGCCTGTTGATCAGTGTCAGCTCTGTGTATCAGTGAAAATATGTCCATTTGTGTTGACAGCCAGAAACACAGAAAAATAAAAGTGTTGGCAAGTCTTCAATTCCACTTTTGTCTGAACAAGGTAACCCACAAGACATAAAGGGAGAAAAAAAAAAACATTACTGGACTGGCTGAAATCTACCACACAGGTGTAGGTTGAAGATGTGGTCAACCAACTGTCAGTCCATCATGTTTTCCTACAAGGTCATCATGCAACCAAGACAAGTGGCATTAAAAGAAAACCTGAATAAAAATGGTACGTAAGCCTTAACTGTTCAAGCTGGTAACGTCTGTCAAACAATCAAAAAAGTCATTTCAGACAGTATTCATTAAAAGACTTTCACATTCTGAAAAGTTCCTGTTTGAGACAAAATGCATTAAGAGTCTGATCATGTTCACAAAGTACCCTGCTATGTCCAAGATCACTTTATTAAAAGTGGAAAGATGTGAAACTGAAGACCCTGGTACATCTGGCATGAAACATTTCACAGGGCTGACATGCATTTTTTTTGTAAATGAAATTCCACCAACTGCATTGAATTGTATCATAATTTTTTGTATCATATTACTTTTTGTCACCACATATTTCTCTGTGTGAAATTCAATCTGCTAACCCTGGGAAAGCATGTCATCACAGTATAGCACCATCATTTCTCTTTTTCTTTTTTGCTGTTTGCAAGTGCATTTCTTTTGCTTTCTAAGTGGGTTTTTCTACAGAATTTTTACAGAACAACTTTTTGTGGTTCATCTGGTCATAAACCAGTCTTGCTCATACCCTGAGGTATCTCTCACCTCTAACAGCAAGACTCACCTCTGTGTCAGGATCCACCCGATACTCGCGTGTCAGGGTGCGAGTGACAGCCGACTGCTCGACGTACTTGTAGCAAGACCAGATCATGCCAATCAAATAGGCCTGCACACACACCAGGTGCATCTCATCAACACTGGACAATTACTTAAAAAAACATTACTAGATTATGCCAATCACTGAATCAAATAGGCCTGCACACAAAAAGTGCATCTCATCAATACTCTGGACAATTACTTAACTCATTAACAACATTTACGCCCAGTAGTGGCTTGCAGTGTAACACCCAAATGTGCCCAGTACCGCCAGCTGAACATGTGCTTATTATGGGCACAGTCATTGTTGTTTACATAAAATAGACTCTCACGAGATTAACAGTCTCGTTTTCAGCACTTCCTGCCACACATTTTGCACTTTTCAGAGTCTGACTTGCTTGAATTTTAACAAAGTTGTGAATTTCTAAAGTTGCAAGACGAGTTTGATGACTGCCGAGAGCTTAGCGTAATGTGAACGATTCTGAAGATGGTTCTCAACCATTTTAATGATTTTTGCGTGAGAATCTTGTAAAAACTGATCATACTGAGTGACCAAGATGTCAACTGACCGAGTTTTGCAGACAGTGAGAGTGAAGTTGGTACCTGAATGTGAACTGATCACCGGACCTTTGAAATCATGAATCAAATGCGGGACCTCTGAAATCGATACTGTACTGACTGAGCTTGTTCAATGGCATATAATACTGATTTTGTTGTTTTGCCAAAGTTATGAAGTTTCAAAGTTGCAAGATGAGTTTGATGTCAAGAGTCTTAGCGTAACCTGAAAGACAATTCTGAAGATGATTTCTGCGTGAGAATTTTGTGAAAGTTGATCATACTGAGTGACTTAGACACCGACTGAGCTTCACCAATATTGACAGTGAAGTCGGTACTTGAGTGTGAATAGATTGCCGGACCTCCAAAATCATGACATCTATTGCTGGACCTCCAAAATCGTGAATCGATCGCCAGACCGTCGGAATCGATACTGTCAGTGAGTCAGCCACTGATTTCACTGATACTTATTGGCGTTTTGCACGATTTGCTAGTTCAATGGATTATATTTTTCTTTTCATTATGGAGAAATTACATGTGAGATATGTTTGTTGTTTGTTTTTGTTTGTTTGCTGTTGTTTTTCTCCCCACTATCATAGGAAAACACATAATCCCTCAAAATGAAAAGAACATAAAAATTAGCATGTTCATTATTGCAATTCAAGTTGAGTAAGAAAAAGAATAAAAAGAAGAGTTAGAAGACACTGCAGACCAGACAAAAAGGTAATAAAATTTTACAATTGAAAATCGCAAGAGTTACTCCCCTTGGCATGGGATTTCATGGGTGATTAGTGCTGGGCGACCTGGGGGTAAGAGGGTTAAAGAACAGCTTATGCCAAGCAAATAGGCCTGCACACTCCAGGTGTATCTCATCAACACTAAACGATTACTAAAAAACAATACCAGATTATGCCAATCAAACAGGCCTGCACACACAAGGTGTATCTCACACACATCAAGTGAATATATCTCATCAACACTGTAGACATTACTTAAAAAAAACAATACCAGATCATGGCAATCAAATAGGCTGGCACACACACCAGGTGTATCCCATCAACACTCCAAACAATTACTTAAAACAATATCAGATCATGCCAATCAAACAGGCCTGCACACACACCAGGCGTATCTCATCAACACTGGACAATTACTTGAAAAAATACCAGATCATGCCAATCAAATAGCAGGGTTCGTCATTAACATTTTTTCACATGAGCGCCTGCGCTCTAGTTTCAGAATTTTGATGAGCGCAAACTGAAAACTAAGAGCACACACTAAAAACATAGAGCAACAAGTCTCAAACATAAATTCATTTTGATTTTGCATGGCCGCGAAATCGATCGTGTGCTCCACTTTTCTACTCTCCAAGTCTGAAGAGCGCTCTTTTGCATAGCCTCCCCCGATTCACTAGGCCTACTTCCGGTTGAACTAACAAAACGTAAACAGACAGCTTTCAAACTTCAGTAAATGCAAAACGGTCGCGCTTTTGACTCTTGTTTGTGATGGACAATGGAATAACAATTTAGATACAGTAATGTATGCTTATGTCTTTTCAAAATCAAGAGCGCAAGCGCTCTGAGTCAAGGAATTTTCCAGAGCGCAATTTGTTTTTTCAGAGCGTTCCGCTCAGCGCTCCCGTTAGTGATGAACCCTGAATAGGCCTGCACGAACACAAGGTACTCTGGACAATAACTTTTTAAAAAGTACATGCATTAACCATAATTATGAGGGTTCACTCAAAATTACCTGGCTTTCATGACCAGGACCAAGCACATAAAGAATAAAAAGACACTGAACATCATAACCTTTGGCTCTTTTCTTCATATGCACTGCTACTAAAAAAAATATTAAAAATAAATAAATAAATAAAATCTACAGGAGCAGCATTCAGATGTGAGCCCTTAGCAGACCTGCCTACCCCCTAAAATACCCTTCAGTAATTACATATCTATATATCTATCTACCTAGATAGATCTGTGTGTGTGTGTGTGTGTGTGTGTGTCTGCATGCACTCATGGCCTGACTAGCAAGACGCATTATGCTGCTGGTCAGGTATGCTAAAGCACATATATGGATTTGTCCCAAACACACTGACACCTCCATGAGAAACTTTGCAGCTGAAACCTACCAGGGAGCAGAGCGCCAGGATGAGCATGGTGACCACGAAGAACATCAGGTAGTCCCCATCCACTGTCATCAGGTAGTCCATACCGGGCACATGAGACTGAAACAGTAAGACCAAAAACATGGTGAGCACACAGAAAATATCAGGTAGTCCCCATCCACTGTCATAAGGTAGGCCATTCCTGACATGTCAGACTGAAACAGGAACACAACCAACATGATTCAGCCTACACATTCCTGACATGTCAGACTCGAACAGGAATACCACCAACATGATTCAGCCAACACATTCCTGGCACGTCAGACTGAAACAGGAACACCAACATGATTCAGCAAACACATTCCTGGCATTTCAAAATGAACACCACCAACATGGTTCAGGCAACACATTCCCTGACACGTCCGACTGAAAGAAGAACACCAACAACATGGTTCAGCCAACAAATTCCCGACACATCAGACCGAAACAAGAACACCACCAACATGGTTCAGCCAACACATTCCTGACTTGTCAGACTCAATCAGGAACATCACCAACATGGTTCAGGCAACACATTCCTGACATGTCAGACTGAAACAGGAACACCACTATCATAGAACAAGCAACACATTCCTGACACGTCAGACTCAAACAGGAATACCACAAACAAGATTCAGCCAACACATTCCTGACACATCAGACTGAAACAAGAACACCACCAGCATGGTTCAGGCAACACATTCCTGACACATCAGACTCAAACAGGACCACCACCAACATGGTAAAACAACACATTCCTGACACGTCAGACTGAAACAGGAACACCACCAACATGGTTCAAGCAACACATTCCCGACATGTCAGACTCAAACAGGAACACCACCAACATGGTTCAGGCAACACATTCCTGACACATCAGACTGAAACAGGAACACCACCACCATGGTTCAGGCAACACATTCCTGACACGTCAGACTCAAATAGGAACACCAACACAGTTCAAACTTCATATTGCAGACAGACACTTACTGTCAACCAAAAAGTAGTAATTTGTGTAAAAAGTAAAAAGTAGAGACAACTTTTGTGTGTGTATGTGTGTGGGGTGGCTGCAGGGGGGGGGGAGACAAGAGCTATTTCTGGGGTTGCAAATCTTTGAAAAACAAGGTTTACTGAATGTTCAGGATCTGGAAAAGTCCAGGAATATTCATAAAATAATGACAAGTAACTTTCAGGTAAGAGTTTGATTATTTATAAACAAATAATGTGATGAAAAATGAACATAGATATCAGCATATTTTCCAGACTATTCCACCAGCAGTGAAGCAGACAAATTTTTCATTCAGTTTGGCTTTGTGTTTAGGATGAAAACTTTTCAATCTGGTTTGGAAAATGTCCCTCCACCCACCCCTACACAGACATACAATCTTAGACCCCAAACCCATGAGACATACAGATAACTGTATCATCCCAAATCAGAGAAATTTGGTCAGGTGCATTATCACAACATAGAAAAGTAAACAACATGGAGACCATAACTGTACAAAAACAACAACAGCTATTAGGAATATAACAAAGACACAAATGTATAAAATATCAAATATGCCGTTACATACAATCATTCCACACAATGCAGGTAATATTTTGAATGTAAAAACAGAAAGAATTAATAAACATTATTTTGAACATAATTATGAGCATAACATACTACAATGCACATTGATTATATTTAACTTTATCATCTCATAAAGAGAAATTGCATCAGGTGCAGAAAAACACAACCAGACAATCAACACACACACACACACACACACACACACACACATGTACATATTTCTCAAGAATCTTAAAGGTGGATTGAACGGTGCACTGACCAGGCCGTTGTGCTGGATCCACCACTTGATGTCGAAGTGGGGCATGTAGGTGAAGTAGCTGACCAAGGTCAGGCAGGACAGGCAAAACAGGAACACATGCTGGCAAAGGAACGGCACCATGTAGCCTGGGCGAGTCTGTTGAGCACACACCACATTTATCTCATCATAATGCCTGTATCTGTACTTCACAACCCATGAAAATAAAACAATTCCAAGCCATGGAAATCAGGTGTTAATTATGTGACCTGGTTGAGACATAATTTGACAAAAAACAAGAACGCCAGAGAATCGACAGACAGACAGAAAATACAAACAAAAACTTAGTCGTATTAAGAGCACAGGGAAAATACAAACAAAAACTTAGTCGTATTAAGAGCACAGGAACAGGATTCATGATGGCTGCCAGAAAAAGAGGGCGCCAGTCAGGGATACACAGGGGAGGTAACCTACTTAGGGAGGTTATCGGCCATAGCTACTTTCGTTTTCTCTGCATAGGCGGGTAGCAGTTTGCACAGGACAGGAATGTCAGACCCCTGCCGGAGTCTGCACTAGTGGATCACAGTTAAGTATGTGTAATTAAATGACATTAAACATCAGACGCATGGATCATATCACCAATGAAGAAGTGCGCGAAACCATCAAGCAGCATATTGGACCATACATACATAGATCTGCTAACATCAGCTGAGAAAAGAAAATTATATTGGTATGGTATGCAGCAAGATTTGGCTTTGCTGAAACAATCCTCCAAGAAACTGTTGAGAAAGACAGAGGGGAAGACAAAAAAAAAAAAAAGGACTAACAATTACAATTACAGAATGGACAGGGAAAACCATCCGCATAGACCCAGGCTTTGACACATAACTGACAGACACAGAGGAATCTGGTGAACAGACTTTTCATAATATGAAGGGAGAAGGTTATGGTACTTTGATCAACCAAAGAACTTATGGATGGGAAAGTCTTAACACATGGTAGTGTTCGCATTCCAGAGATCACAGCACATACATGTATCATTCTAGACCACATGTTTTCACTGTCTTACTGCCAGTCAATAAACTATTTTTTGGTTCAGAAAGATCCACAGTTCCAAATCTTTCATATCCATATTTTCTCCAGATGCAATGACAGAACTTTTTTTTTCAAAAGTAATCAATGACTGGCATGCTTAGGTGCACACACACACACACACACACACACACAAAATATATACATATGTATGTATCCCTTCAACCACAGGTATTCTAAAAGAGACTGAGAGATAATGGGTATCTTCACAACTTGAATCAGCCTTAACTGTTTCTTACATATCAAGTCAAATTGGTGATAGCACTGAGCCAAGACCCATCATCAGGCTGCAACATTCATCCTTTTTTAACCTGATTATTCTCATCTCAGTGTAAAATATGGCAGAAACCTTGACCAGAAGTGTAGAACAACAGAAGTACAAAACATCCAAAATGGGATAACACATGACAGTTTTCAAAATATTTTGATCAGATTTAACTCATGATTTATATGTAACATCAATCTTGTGAATTTCTGTCAATTTTGTGTGTTTTACAATTTCAGTCTAAATATGTCAGCACCTCAATTCCCTAGACGTACCCAGCACCTCCAATCCCTAGATTTGTCCCCAGCACCTCCAATCCCTAGACAACCTAAGCACCTCCAATACCTAGACTTGTTCCTAGCACCTCCAATGCCTAGACTTGTCCCTAGCACCTCCAATACCTAGACTTGTCCCTAGCACCTCCAATGCCTAGACTCGTTCCCAGCACCTCCAATGCCTAGACTCATCCCCAGCATCTCCAATGCCTAGACTCATCCCCAACATCTCCAAGGCCTAGACTTTTCCCCAGCACCTCCAATACCTCTATTTGTCCCGAGCACCTCCAATCCCCTTGACTTGTCCCTAGCACCTCCAACCCTGGACTTTTCCTCAGCACCTCCAATCCTAGACTTTTTCTCAGCACCTCCAATCCCTAGATTTGTCCCTAGCACCTCCAATCACAGACTTGTCCCCAGCACCTCCAATGCCTAGACTTGTTCCCAGCACCTCCAATACCTAGACTTGTGCCCGGCACCTCCAATCCCCATAGACTTTCCCCCGGCACCTCCAATCCCCTAGACTTGTCCCCACCACTTCCAATCCCTTGACTTTCCCCCACCACTTCCAATCCCTTGACTTTTCCCCAGCACCTCCAATCCCCTAGACTTGTCCCCAGCACCTCCAATCCCCTAGACTTGTCCCCAGCACCTCCAATCCCCTAGACTTATCCCCAGCACCTCCAATCCCCTAGACTTGTCCCCAGCACCTCCAATCCCCTAGACTTGTCCCCAGCACCTCCAATCCCCTAGACTTATCCCCAGCACCTCCAGTCCCCTAGACTTGTCCCCAGCACTTCCAATCCCTTGACTTTATCCCAGCACCTCCAATCCTTAGCCGTTTCTCCAGCACCTCAAATGCCTATACTTGTCCCTAGCACCTCCAATACCTAGACTTGTCCCCAGCACCTCCAATCCCCTAGACGTGTCCCCAGCACCTCCAATCCCCTAGACTTGTCCCCAGCACTTCCAATCCCTTGACTTTTCCCCAGCACCTCCAATCCTTAGACGTTTCCCCAGCACCTCCAATGCCTATACTTGTCCCTAGCACCTCCAATACCTAGACTTGTCCCCAGCACCTCCAATCCCCTAGACGTGTCCCAAGCACCTCCAATCCCTCAGACATGTCCTCAGCACCTCCAACCCCCTAGACTTTTCCCCAGCACCTCCAGTCCCTTGACTTTTCCCCAGCACCTCCAATCCTTAGATGTTTCCCCAGCACCTCAAATCTCCATGACCTGTCACCAGCACCTGAAGCAATTAATAAAGCACAAATCAAACTGAGTGGGGCACTACTCACCCTGAAACCAAGAATAAAGCACAAATCAAACTCAAGTGGACCACTACTCACCCTGATCACACCGTACAGCAGAGCCACGGTTGTGAGGATAAACAGCAAAGCCGCAGCATAGGCCATACACATGTCCTCTGTACAATAAAAAACACACGACAGAAGCACTCATGACATAAATTTATGACAAATTTGAAACAAAAAAATCACAAACTGAAAGTCAGAATCATATAATATATATATATATATATATATATATACACACACACACACACATACATACATACATACATACATACATACATATATATACACCTACCTTACTTGAACAAATTTTGAACTTTATTTGCTTCCACACAGATGGAACCCATCAGTTGCTGCTTTTATTGTCAGTGAAGCAGCATGACCCACCATCCATCTCACTAATCTCAGTACACAAATGGCTGATACTGTGTGATGTGATATATTGATAGGCTGAGACTGGTAACATGCCCAACAATCAAGCCATGACTGTGCATTAATTTCTAAAATGACAATCAGACGATCCAATAAACTAGCAGAATGAGAATGATTAAAAAAGTAAAATGTTAATCAACTGAATGATTATTGTCTGAACCATGCCATGATGATTTTTTGTCAAAACTGTTTTCATTCATTTTGCCTACTTCACCAGACTGTTTGTATGGTGGTCTGTACAGGTTCAGTGGCTGTTTTTTTTTTACTGTTGTTTTTTGGAGAGAGAGAGAGAGAGAGAGAGAGAGAGGAGCAAGCTAAACTCGGGCAGCCAAAGTAAAAAATAAAAATAACAAAAAATTTTTTTTTTTTTTTTTTTTTTTTTTTTTTTTTTTTTTTTTTAAAGGCCCCTCTCCCCCTTCCCACCTCTGTTGACAGAGCGAGACTCGTGAAGATCCGGCAGCTGAAGCTTGCGCTCCAAATCCTCAATGTGGATGCCATCATACTGAGGTCCACGGCCCACCCAGTTCTCTCTGCCAGGTACAAGGATGTCCGGGTGGATGGACAGGAGCACCACCAGGCCCAGGAAGAAAAGGTCCATCATCTGCCAGACACGTCACACAGACACTTCCCTTTGTAATGTTCACCGCTTCTTCATCGTGTCAAGCACAAGTTTGTGCAAGCTATGAGTAACGTCATACAGCTGACCTACGCTGAGCATGATATATATAATGATATAAAATATACATGATATAGCTGACATACGAAAACACTTAACATGTTATATAATGACAATGGCCATCACATCAAACAGCACAACACAAACACACACTCACAATTCATCACATTATAATATGTACAAAATGAAATGCCTCCTCACCTCAGTCTAGTCTGTCCCTAACTCTCAGACACACTACTACTGTACTAGTATTCTCACGCAAGAATCACAATGCACATACATAAAATGTGAACAAAATGTTTAAAACCCCTCACCACACGCACACATGCGCACACACACACACACACACACAGATTTTCAAATCCCACTGTTAACTTTCAGGAATGAGAGAGACTGAATCACAAAAGCATGTTGTATCCAGGGCAGGGAGGGGAGGAAGGGGGAGGAGCTGTGAACACTCCTGATGTGATGGAAAAGTGTCATCTCACTGGAAGGTCTGGGGGTGAGAAATAAATGTTTACAAACCGCAATAACAGTGCAGGAATCACCAATGTTTCAACTGTTCTGAGGGGCCAATGTTAACTTTTTCTATAGTATAAGCCTAAAATTGGATTAAAAACAAAACACATTTCTGCTCGTAATAAAGAACCTTTGACATAAATGACATAAATGACATACTGATACTAACTGCAGCCATCAAGTGGATCACCACATCACTGACAGACAAATGACCTAATTTCAGCGTTTAAAAAAAGAAGAAAAAAAAGCAGTCATTATAATATAATGTCAAATGTTGTGGTTTTTGTTGCATGAAATGTGGAATGGCCCTAGTGGCAAGACAGAGAGAGAGAGAGAGAGAGTGCGTGTGTGTGAGTGTGTATGTATGCGTGCATGCATGCCTGTACACACAAACCATGACACGCAAGTGCATATATGCAATTGCATTGTGTGGGGTGGGGGTGTCTATGTACACGCATATACTAGTAGTATGTGGTTGTGTGTGTGTGTGTGTGTGTGTGTGTGTGTGTGTGTGTGTGTGTGAGTCTCTGCGTGTCTGTGTGTGGGTGCGTGCATGTGAAAAACATTTATCGACACACTGGGTCATGGGAACATTGGTACTCTCCCAAATGCAGGAGTGAATCATTTTTTGTTTGTTGTTTTTAATTCAATTTCAAAGCACATTTGGGGAGGTGAGGGTGGGTGGGGTGGGTGTTTTCTTTCAGTTTTTGTTTGTTTGGTTGGTTGGTTCTTTTTTTTTTTCTTTTTTTTTTGTTCAAAGAGTGCTAGATTTCATCAAAATGACTCACAAA
>NC_134895.1:37738857-37743857 GCF_041734735.1 Babylonia areolata | reverse complement strand
GTTGAGTGCCGTTGTTGTTTGGGCAATTCTCGAGAGTACTTCTGGTTTAGATCCTTCATCTGACACGATTGCTCCCAGATATTTGAAGCTGTGGACTGTTTTAAGCTTTTCGTCGTTGACTTTGATGTCAATGCTGATGCCGTTGGTGTTGTTAGTCATCAGTTTGGTTTTCTCCGCACTGATTTGCATTCCATACGATGTGGAGGCTTTGTCTAGATGTTTGACCAGGCTTGCCAGTTCTTCTTCTTTTCCAGCCAGTCCATCAATGTCGTCGGCAAAACGTAGGTTTGTGATTGTTCTGCCGCCTATGCTGACTGTTCCTACATGCTCTTCCAGTGCGTCAGTCATTATTCTTTCTAAGAAGATGTTGAAGAGTGTTGGGGAGAGTAGACAGCCTTGTCTCACTCCGACTGTGGTTCTGAACCAGTCCCCGATGCTATTGTTGAGGTAGACGGCGCTGGTGGCTTTGTCATAGAGGTGCTGTATCAGTCTGATCAGGTTGGCGTTGATGTTGTACAGATTCATGGTAGCCCACAAAGCTGCATGCCAGACCCTGTCAAATGCCTTCTTAAAATCAATGAAGACATGGTAGAGGTCTTGTTGGTGTTGATGGTACCTCTCACATAGCAACCTCAAGTTGAAGATTTGTTCAGTTGTGCTCCTTCCTGGTCTGAAACCTGCCTGTTCTTCAGCAATGATGTTTTCTGCTTGTGGTTTCAGTCTGTTAAGCAGGATCTTCAACATGACATCCAGGCCATTGAAAAGGTCCAGTGCTGAGCAGCAAGATGGGTAACAAACCGACATCGACAGACGTCTTGTGTCAGCTCCATCCTTAGCTCCCTCAACGGGTACCCTTTACAAGTCAGGCGGGGAAAATATCGCCAGGAGATGTTCTACAAGTTCCACCATGGTCTCATCTCCATCAACTCAGTCTACCTACCAACACCATCAGACAGCAGGCTGAGCTCCAGAAAAAACAACACCTGCAACTTCGACATCCCTGCCTGCAGGACGCAGTAAAGACAGATGTCTTTCTTCCTCCGTACCATCCCGGAATGGAATTCACTGCCCCAGGGGGGTGGTTACAGCCGAGTCGCTGGACTGCTTCAAGTCCAGACTCGCCTCCTGCCTGTGACACAACAGAGTAGACACACCACCCCCTCAACTACCCTCCAACACCTCTGTTTAGGTTCTCCCCCCCCCCCCCCCCTCCCACCCCCCAACAGCCACCAAGTCCACCCACACCCACTTTTTTTTTTCTTTCTTTTTTTCCACTGGTAAGTAGTGTCGTAGAAGGTGAGGGCTGTGCCGGTCGGATGTATTCCCGGGAACCGCTACGGTAGACGGATTGGCCTAGCTGGAGATGCGAACACACCAGCGGACTGCGCCCCATCTCCCCTATCATTTAACAGAACATCCCTCGGTAGCCCAGCTAAATTGCGCCCAACAGCAACCTCCCACAACACGACAATTTTCATCAGCATACTGATGTTGGCCGTTATGTGGAAGAAGAAGAAGAAGAAAATGGCCGTATGTTTGAGATGAGGAAACCTTAGATTGATACAGTCCAACATTATTGTTGTTTTTTTCCCCCAGACAATTTATAGCATTGGTCATAACAAATATAAGTAATTACCAAAAACAGTAAATATTTGATATTTCGACTCACTACTGTGACAGTCCGCTGAGATTCGAAGAACCATCCTCATCTGTGACGGGAAACAAAACCGCTGCATGTTCAACGTTTTCCTACCCAAAGGAAACGTTGTCGGTGGGGTGGCCCGATTTAGGAGAAGGCCCAATATTGGCACATCTTCCCTATTTGTTTATTTGTTTGCTTGGTTATCATACTTAATAGGTATTCATCTGCATCTGCTGATTTGCACGTTCGCGTGTGTGCGCTTTCTCAAACATCCGCACTCTTGTGCACTGAAATTTATAATACTGTGCGAGAAAAATGCATATTCTTCAAAACAGAGATGACTAAAAGCCATGATGTTGTTACTGTTTTGTCATGTGATAATGAAATCATAATTAGATCGGTCGCTAAATTCACTGCAGAAGCTCAAACAATGAGACAAAGGTACATAAGTCAGAATAGTATTAACAGCATAGAAGACACTTAATTATAGTTAGTACAGAAGTTGCTATTTTATTTGGACAAAACAGAAAACATAACATTGCATACTTGAGTGTATTGTTGAGGCAGTATGTATTGGTTTGATGTATTTTTGAATGGATGGTCGAGTCAGTCCCCATTCATTTTGGTATTTTATTATCATTACATTGTTGTTTTTCTTTAGTTCCGTTTCGTTGAGTTTTTGTCAGGATGTGACTTAAGTGTTTCCAAGTATTGCATATTTTCTTGGTTTAAACTGACTGAAGGGTTCAGAAATTTTTTTTTAGTGTTTTGTTGTTTTGAAGCTAAAATATATGGATTTATGTTGTTGCCCCCTTGTCAAAAGACCTTTCTTGGCAATGACAATAAATAATTCCAGTGTCCAGTGTCCAGTATCATGTGCACATGACTACGATTCGATTCAGTGATGTCACACACACACACACACACCCACATCCCACACACACACACACACACACACGCGCGCGCGCGCGCGCGCGCGCGCGAATGCACGCATGTACAAATACACACACATATATATATATATAAACACAAACACACGAAAGCACACGCGTGGATGCACACTCTTGCGCATAAGCATGCAGAGAGGAAGGCACACACACACACACACACACACACACACACACACACACACACACACACACATGCACCTGTACAAGCAGAACAAAAACAAACAGAACCAGGACAGGAATTGGCGTTTTGGGAATGGGCGAATCGGGAACAGTCGAAATGGGAGGAGGAGGAGGAATTTTGTTTTATGCCCCGTCACACATAATGGTGTTTGAAGACATTTTGTTAAAGTATTTATGAATACATTTGAGTATTATCGGTTAGAAGGGGTGGGAGATGTGAATGAATGGAGGGTTGGGGGAAACTGGGCAAATGAGGGTGAAGTGAGGGTGAAATCTGAAACAAATTTCTAAAGACAAATACAGGAAATTACTTAAAGGACTTCGTAAAAGAGAAGTCGTTAATCTGACAAGCGAAACAACTGATAATGAATGCAAAAAGTCAAAAACATCAACGTTCTCAGTCACCTGTGAAGACACACTTTCGTGTACGTAAGGCTTCATCAAGCTACAGTCAAAAATTATATGCTCAATTCTCAGGTAATCAAAGCATATGCACTTGACATTAGAACAATACTTGGTCTGTAATGAATTTGATAATAGTCTGAGAGCTGAACTCAGAATTGGTCTCCGAATCGGACCAAAGTCTGAGAGAGTCAACTGACGAGGTTTTAGACTTGAATTCAAGCACCTATAAAAGTCTCTTTCTAGTATATTGCTTATCAACTTGTATGACAATAGGCAATATACTTTTATACTATATATATGATTTTTTGCTCCCCTTTTTGCTACCCTGTCTGCTTGGTCGTTATAAAGGAATCCAGTGTGGGATGGTATCCAACAAAAATCAACCTTTGTACCCTTCACAAATAGGGAGTGCAATGAATACCTAATTTCAAACAATAAATCTTCTCTTTGATTATTCTCCAAAAGGAAAAAAAACTTTTTAAAACAGATTGAGAATCAACACAAAATAGGATATTACTTACTATCATGGGAACAGGCGATTCGGGATCATCAATTCAGCAATAAGCGAATCAGGAATAGACGAACCTGGAATACGCGAAATGGTACTCGGCTAATCGGGATATCAGTTTTGTGATAGGCGAACAGGGAACTAGAAGTAGAAAGAAAGAAAGAACTAAGGTTAGTGTAAAAGAAACAAAGAAAGAAAGAAAGTGAGTATTAAAAAAGGAACAAAGAAGAAACAAAGAACGAACGAAAGTGAGTGTAAAAGAAAGAAAGAAAGTGAGTATAAAAGAAAGAACGCAAGTGAGTGTAAAAGAAAGAAAGGAAGAACAAAAGTGAGTGTAAAAGAAAGAAAGAAAGTGAGTGTAAAAGAAAGAAAGAAAGAAAGAAAGTGAGTATAAAACAAAGAAAGAAAGAAAGTGAGTATAAAAGAAAGAAAGAAAGTTAGTGTAAAACAAAGAAAGAAATAAAGTGAGTGTAAAACAAAGAAAGAAAGAAAGAAAGAAAGTGAGTGTAAAAGAAAGAAAGTGAGTGCAAAAGAAAGAAAGAAAGAAAGAAAGTGAGTGTAAAAGAAAGAAACAAAGAAAGTGAGTGCAAAAGAAAGAAAGAAAGAACGAAAGTGAGTGTAAAAGAAAGAAAGAACGAAAGTGAGTGTAAAAGAAAGAAAGAAAGAAAGTGATTGTAAAAGAAAGAAAGAAAGTGAGTGTAAAAGAAAGAAAGAAAGTGAGTGTAAAAGAAAGAACGAACGAAAGTGAGTGCAAAAGAAAGAAAGAAAGAAAGAAAGTGAGTGTAAAAGAAAGAAAGAAAGAAAGTGAGTATAAAAGAAAGAAAGAAAGTGAGTGTAAAAGAAAGAAAGAAAGTGAGTGTAAAAGAAAGAACGAAAGTGAGTGTAAAAGAAAGGAAGAACGAACGAAAGTGAGTGTAAAAGAAAGAAAGAAAGAACGAAAGTGAGTGTAAAAGGAAAAAAGAAAGAAAGAAAGAAAGAACGAAAGTGAGTGTAAAAGAAAGAAAGAAAGAAACAAAGAAAGAAAGAACGAAAGTGAGTGTAAAAGAAAGGAAGAACGAACGAAAGTGAGTGTAAAAGAAAGAAAGAAAGAAAGAATGAATGAAACTGAGTGTAAAAGAAACAAAGAAAGAAAGAAAGAATGAAAGTGAGTGTAAAAGAAAGAAAAGGAGGAGAAAACCTAGATGTAGTCATTGCAAAACTGTAAAATAAAAAAGAAAGGACTAAAGTAAAGAAAAGGACGAAGGAACGAATATATATTAATAAAAAAAAAAAGACAGGGACGAAGAAACAAAGAAACAAAGAAGCACGGAGAGAG
>NC_134895.1:37731357-37733857 GCF_041734735.1 Babylonia areolata | reverse complement strand
TCTTTTCTTCTCTTCTCTTCTCTCATTCTCTCTCTCTCTCTCTCTCTCTCTCTCTCTCTCTCTCTCTCTCTCTTCTCTTCTCTCATTCTCTCATTCTCTCTCTCTTTCTCTCTCTCTCTCTTCTCTTCTCTTCTCTCATTCTCTCTCTCTCTCTCTCTCTCTCTCTCTCTCTCTCTCTCTCTCTTCTCTTCTCTCATTCTCTCATTCTCTTTCTCTTTCTCTCTCTCTCTCTCTCTCTCTCTCTCTCTCTTCTCTTCTCTTCTCTCATTCTCTCATTCTCTCTCTCTTTCTCTCTCTCTCTTCTCTTCTCTTCTCTCATTTTCTCTCTCTCTCTCATTTTCTCTCTCTCTCTCTCTCTCTCTCTCTCTCTCTCTTCTCTTCTCTTCTCTCATTCTCTCATTCTCTCTCTCTTTCTCTCTCTCTCTCTTCTCTTCTCTTCTCTCATTCTCTCTCTCTCTCTCTCTCTCTCTCTCTCTCTCTCTCTCTCTCTCTCTCTCTCTCTCTCTCTTTCTTTCCGGAAAGTGCAGAACATTAATTTCGTTTATTGTTTTTTTTCCTCGTTTTGAACTGATGATATTAGCACAGACGGGTCAGTATGACATTGGAAAAGTTGGGATACATCCCTCAGAGTACCTGTCCATCCAAGAAAAGAGAGAACAGAGGAGAGGTTATAGTTTGCTTTCGTTTTGCTGGAAGGGGAAGTATGGCTTTTTTACTATAAGTGGTTGATCTTCCCCTTTGTTTTGAACTAATTATTTATATATATATATATATATATATATATATATATATATATATATATATATATATATATATATATATATATATATGTATATATATATATATATAATGAAAATACCACTATCTCTGGCTGAAGAGTATGTCTTTAAGATTCCCTTGGGCAGGAGCATCATTAAAATTATCTCGCGAAAATAATGAAATCAAATGATTGTCTCAAGGCCTGACAAAGCGCATTGGGTTACGCTGCAGGCAGGCATCTGCTTGGCAGATGTGGTGTAGCGTATATGGATTTGTCCGAACGCAATGACGCCTCCCTGAGCTACTGATACTGATACTGTTTGAAAAGTCTCTTGATCAAAGGACATTACTGACTAAAATCGTACGAAAACCTTAAGATCTTAGGACTGACGAGCCAAGTGGTTAAAGCGTTGGACTGTCAATCTGAGGGTCCCGGGTTCGAATCACGGTGACGGCGCCTGGTGGGTAATGGGTGGAGATTTTTACGATCTCCCAGGTCAACATATGTGCAGACCTGCTAGTGCCTGAACCCCCTTCGTGTGTATATGCAAGCAGAAGATCAAATACGCACGTTAAAGATCCTGTAACCCATGTCAGCGTTCGGTGGGTTATGGAAACAAGAACATACCCAGCATGCACACCCCCGAAAACGGAGTATGGCTGCCTACATGGCGGGGTAAAAACGGTCATACACGTAAAAGCCCACTCGTGTCCATACGAGTGAACGCAGAAGAAGAAGAAGAAGAAGAAGATCTTAGGACAACTGTGGTTATCCTTGCCTGAGCGTTAATTGTTATTTTCAATCTTCTTCTTCTTCTTCTTCTTCTTCTTCTTCTTTGTAGCGGACAGAGACACACCACCGCTGGGAGAATATTTTGCCTGTCGAGTGTTGTTTTGTGAAGCTGGATCAACGATTTCTGGTAAGGCTTTCGTTTGTGAGTTGTTTGCTCATGTTCTGTGTTGAGTAACTTGGCGAGTGTGGAGTGATGGCCTAGAGGTAACGCATCCGCCTAGGAAGCAAGATAATCTGAACGCGCTGGTTCGAATCACGGTTCAGCCGCCGGTATTTTCTCCCCCTCCACTAGACCTTGAGTAGTGGTCTGGACGCTAGTCATTCGGATGAGACGATAAACCGAGGTCCCGTGTGCAGCATGCACTAAGCGCATGTAAAAGAACCCACGGCAACAAAAGGGTTGTTCCTGGCAAAATTCTGGAGAAAAATCCACTTCCATAGGAAAAACAAATAAAACTGCATACAGGAAAAAATACAAAAAAAATGGATGGCGCTGTCGTATAGCGACGCGCTCTCCCTGAGGAGAGCAGCCCGAATTTGACACAGAGAAATCTGTTGTGATAAAATCAAATACAAATATGTCTGGCAGGACTCTTTCTTCTTTTTTGCTAACGAGAGATATGTTCTCTTTTTTTGTTTACTTGTTCACGTTGCTGTTTCTTGTTCTTGTTTTAAATTCACTGTATTTGGTGGTCTTTCTCTCTTGTTTTAGCTCCCTACAAGTTATGTTTTATTTTCTTTCTGATGTTTGTTGGTTTATTAATTCTTTTTTTCTTTTTTCCTTTCTTTTTTTTTTTTTTTTTTTTAAAGCGCAGTATTACTTGCCAATGTTTGATTTCAGAATGCTATTATGTTGTTTGTTTGTTTTTTTTTTTTTGTTGTTGGTGGTGGTGGTGGTCTTTTCTTTTTCTTTTTTTTTTTTTTTCTTTTTTTCTTTTTTTTTTTTTT
>NC_134895.1:37723857-37726357 GCF_041734735.1 Babylonia areolata | reverse complement strand
AAGAAGTACTCCCTCATCAGCAGTGCTCAGTCAAATGGGCTTTAACTCACTCAGTACGGCCAGTCCTCTCTGCTTCTCTACACAGACCCCTCGGATGTCCAGTGGGTGTCTGAATGACCCAAACTTTAGCTTCCGTCGACAGAATTGTGGTATTCTTTGTCAACATTCACCTCTTCAGTATAAGAGCCTTCCGCTTGCAATATTTTGATGATGGTAACTGGGGTGAAACTCTGTTTACGTCGTCTCTTTCGCCGTTCGTATGGAGACAGTTAAACACAGGAACAGACCTCTTTTGCCTATTTCCCGTTTCGCCCGTTCTTTGATCGTGTCGGCACCCTTTGTGGCGTCTTGAGAATTTGATGCTGTTCTGTTTCGCCTACCCGCCATTCTCGTTTCGTTTCGCCTGTTCAGCACCTTCCTCTCTCACTCTCTCTCTCTGAGTCTCTGAGTGTCTCTGTCTCTCTCCCTCCCTCCCTCTCTCTCTCTCTCTCTCTCTTGCTCGTTCTCCTTGTCTGTCTCTCTCTCTCTCTGTCTTTCTTTGTCTCTGTCCCTTTCTCAAACGCACACACGCTCGCGCGCGCGTGCGCCACCCACAAACTGAGAATACGAATAGGCGTGAATCGAGATCGCCAATTAAGCATCTAATAGGCGAACCAGGGAATATAGGCGAATTGGGACGTGTAGAGGCCGATCGGGAAGATGATCACACACACACACACACACACACACACACACACACACACACACACACGATTGCTTTCTTCCCTTCTTCCCTCACCAACCAATCAGGAGGAGCACGTGCCTAAAACTCGGCCAGTAAATGCGCGGCTACCGCGGGTTCCACACCGCCCTGGAAAACTTTTGTCATTGTTCGAAGGAAAAAGTAAACGTGTCCAGCTCATTTTTTCTGGTTTATAGTTACCGATACAGAGACAAGATTATCAAACAAACTCAAGAGTTTTTCTTCCCTTCTTCCCTCACCAACCAGTCAGGAGGAACACGTGCCTAAAAGGGGGTGGGGGTTCGTTAAATGTCCCGTCACACATATCGTTGATTGAAGACATTTTGTTAAAGTATTTATGAATACATTTGAGTATTATCGGTTAGAAGGGGTGGGAGATGTCAATGAATGGAGGGTTTGGGGAAACTGGGCAAATGAGGGTGAAATGAAGGTGAAATCTGAAAAAAAAAATCTAAATACAATTACAGGAAATTACTTAAAGGACTTCGTAAAAGAGAAGTCGTTAAACTGACAAAGGAAACAACTGATAATGAATGCAAAAAGTCAAAAAACATCAACGTTCTCAGTCACTTGTGAAGACACACTTTCGTGTACATAAGGCTTCATCAAGCAAGCTACAGTCAAAAGCCTAAAACTCGGCCAGTGAATGCACGGCTACCACGGGTTCCACACGTCTTGAAAAGCTTTTGTCATTGTCCGCAGCAAAAGGTAAAAGTGTCCAGCTCATTTTGCTGGTTCATAGTTACCGATACAGAGGCAAGAACTCAAGAGTTTTCTCCCCTTCTACCCTCACCAACCAATCAGGAGCACTCAGCCAGTGAATGCACGGCTACCACGGGTTCCACACGTCCTGAAAAGCTTTTGTCGTTGTCCACAGCGAAAGGTTAAAAGTGTCCGGCTCATTTTGCTTTTCATAGTTACTGATACCGATACCAGATTATTATCATCTCAGAATTTTCGTTCCTTCTACGTTCACTGCCCAGTCAGGGGCAACTACCTCAATCTCGGCCAGTGAATGGGCAGCTACCGTCCTGAAAAAGCTTTTTGTCATTGTTCAAAGGAAAAAGTAAACGTGCCTGTCATTTTGCTGGTTCATAGTTACCGACACAGAGACCAGATCTTCAGAGTTTTCTTCCTTTCTATGCACACCAACCAGTCAAGAGCGACTGCCTCAACTCGGCCAGTGACTGCACGGCTACCGGTTTCCACCCGTCCTGCTCCGACTGCACGATGTTCATCCAGTGTGACGGGGGATCGGGTGTGATGCGCACCTGCCAGTTTGGCCTGCACTACGACGTCAACTTGGGGGTGTGCCAGTACCCTAGCCTTGCAGTTTGCGGGTAAGAGAGGGTGGGCGGGGGGCGGGTGGGGATCGGGTGGGGGTGATTGATAGAGTGTTGTTGGTTTTTGTTGGTGTTGATGGGTGGTGGTGTGGTGGTGTTTTGATGGTGGTGTTCGTATTGGTGGGTGGTGTTGGTGGTGGTGTTGTTGGTGGTGGTAGTGGTGGTGGATGGTGTGGTGTTGTTGATGGAGTTGTTGTTGGTGGTGGTAGTGGTGGTGGTGGTGGGTGGTGTGGTGTTGTTGTTGGTGGTGGTGGGTGGTGTGGTGTTGTTGATGGAGTTGGTGGTGGTGGTGGTAGTGGTAGTGGTGGTGGTGGTGGGTGGCGTGGTGTTGTTGATGGAGTTGGTGGTGTTGTTGTTGGTGGTGGTGGGTGGTGTGGTGTTGTTGATGGAGTTGGTGGTGTTGTTGTTGGTGGTG
>NC_134895.1:37711357-37713857 GCF_041734735.1 Babylonia areolata | reverse complement strand
CGGCACAGTACAGTGCAAAACAGCACAGTGCAGTATCACTTAGAGTGCAGTGCGGTGCGTTGCAGTCCAATGGCCATTAAAGACTAGATTACAGCTCAGTACAGCATAGTACAGCGCAGCACAGCATAGTATAGTATAGCACAGCACAGTATAGTATAGTCCAGCACAGTACAGTATAGTACAATACAGTACAGTATAGTACAGTACAGTATAGTACAATACACATAGTACAATACAATACAATGCGTCACAGTACAGTATAGCACAGTACACTATAGTACAACACAGTACAGTATAGCACAGTACAGTATAGTACAATACAATACAATACAGTACAGTACAGTATAGCACAGTACAGTATAGTACAGTACAATACAGTACAGTACAGTATAGCACTGTACAGTATAGTACAATACAATACAATACAATTCATCACAGTACAGTATAGTACAGTACATCACAGTACAGTATAGCACAGTACAGTACAGTGTAGTACAATACAATACAGTACAGTATAGTACAGTTCAGTACTTACAGTGCAGTGCGGTGCAGTCCAGTGGCCATTTAGAGCAGAGTACAGCACAGTGCAGTATAGTACAGTACAGTATAGTGTATTACAATACAATACAGTACAGTGCAGTACAGAACAGTACAGCACAGTACAGTACAGTACATTTCAGTGATTACAGTGCAGCCTGGTGACCATTTCTTGTACAGCAAAGAACAGAACAGTTTCGAAAACCAGCACATAGCAGTACAGCACAACACAGGGTACAATGCAGTACAGTATAGTGGAATGCAGAACAGTACAGTGCAATACAGTGTAGTACAATGCAGTATAGTTCCATGCCGTACAGCATAGTGCTATGCGGTAGAGTTCAATGCAGTATAGTATAGTGCAATGCAGAACACTAGAATGCAATACAGTATAGTACAATGCAGTACAGTGTAGCACAATGCAGTATACTACACTTCAATACAGTATAGTGCAATGCAGAACACTAGAATGCAATATAATGTAGTACAATGCAGTACACTACACTTCCATGCAGTACAGTGCAATGCACTATACTACACTTCAATGCAGTATAGTACAATCCAGTACTCTACACTTCAATGCAGTACAGTACAATGCAGTATACTACACTTCAATACTGTGCAGTACAATGCAGTATGCTACACTTCAATACAATATAATACAATGCAGTATACTACACTTCTATACAGTATAGTATAATGCAGTATACTGCACTTCTATACAGTATTGCACAATGCAGTACTCTACTCTTCAATGCAGTATAGTACAATGCAGTATTCTACACTTCAATACAGTACAGTATAATGCAGTATACTACACTTCAATACAGCACAGTACAATGCAGTATACTACACTTCAATGCAGTAAAGTACAATGCAGTACACAAGACTTCCATACAGTATAGTACAATGCAGTATACTGCACTTCTATACAGTATTGTACAATGCAGTATACTACACTTCAATGCAGTACAGTACAATGCAGTACTCTACACTTCAATGCAGTACAGTACAATGCAATATACTACACTTCAATACAGTACAGTACAATGCAGTATACTACACTTCAATACAGTACAGTACAATGCAATATACTACACTTCAATACAATATAGTACAATGCAGTATACTACACTTCAATACAGTATAATACATTGCAGTACACTACACTTCAATACAGTACAGTACAATGCAGTTCACTACACTTCAATACAGTGTAGTACAATGCAGTATACTACACTTCAATGCAGTATAGTACAATGCAGTACTGTTCAATGCAGTAACAGAACAGTACAATGCCATGTTTATTTCTTGTACAGTCCAGCGTTTATTTTCGTGTACGGTATGCAGTACAGGGCAGTATATATCAAAATACTGTGGAGTGCCATGCAGTTCAGC
Organism: Babylonia areolata; assembly: GCF_041734735.1. Taxonomy (NCBI): domain Eukaryota; kingdom Metazoa; phylum Mollusca; class Gastropoda; order Neogastropoda; family Buccinidae; genus Babylonia; species Babylonia areolata. The sequence continues at coordinate 37,711,922 of NC_134895.1, read as the reverse complement.
TCGCTACAATACAGTGGCTGATTATTGCACAGAAATGGCTGCCCACATTGCAAGACAATGCTACATGTATCGACTAATACGAGTGATTAAGTAGGACATGCAGGCAAATCGCATACTGCCTGGGGGGTCGCGGGGGCGCAAGGGGGGCTTGTAGCTCCCCACACCCTAACTTTATCTCACCATACAGCACTGTCTGAGATTTTACTACATGGCTTTCTCGCGTTGACCTAAGTTTACAGTTGGGCCAGCAGCAAAGTGAGAACTGTATTATCAATGGTGTCTCCATTATAATGGGAAATCATTTACAAACTCAATCTTTTGTGAAGGACTATGACTCCCAAACTAGGAGGCAAAATTGCACTGGCTCTTAGTGCTGCAGCCTTGCGGGCTAGTTGGCCTTTGGAAACCACACCAGCGCCGACTGTGTCCAAAACCCCTCTTGGCCGAGACAGTGGGGATGTGACTGAGGCAAGACGCTCTCCACTATAATCAAATTCTAGCCCAGATAGATGAGACAATAGTTGCCGCCTCTGCTGTTTTGGTGGTCATAGTCGGACACGACTGA
>NC_134895.1:37701357-37706357 GCF_041734735.1 Babylonia areolata | reverse complement strand
AATACAGTGGGTATATAGTACATTTTGTAGCCCTTTACACGGTAAACAGATTTTATTTCTTGATAAATACCGATAGTCATTTTGAAGTTCATGCTGACCAGATTTCGATTCGGAACAGGTGATACAACTACCTACTCTTTATCGATTTAAGTGCCACGCAGGTTGTGACGTTTCATGTCCACGGGGTGTTATCGAACAAAAGAAGATGAAATCCATCCCCTTTTCTATTGTCCATTGTTATCCATACGTATATTTCTACAAAGTTGTTTTCAGATAGTTTTTCTTAGACTTAGGTTAACTGGTGTCTACCACCAATGCTGAAATTTTCTTAAACTGTGTGGTCGTATGATGTGGAAAGCGTTTACTATCGGAAAAATCGCTTAGTCACGGTCAGAAAATAAGGCAAGTGCCTGGATTGGTTGATGGTTTTAGAGATGAAGTTGTCTTTTCGATTCCCTTCACAGGGGGCAATGGTCTTTCGTGAAATAAATCATTTGCTCTCTCTCTCTCTCTCTCTCTCTCTCTCTCTCTCTCTCTCTCTCTCTCTCTCTCTCGCTCTCTCTCTCGCTCTCTCTCTCTCTGTTGGTCAGTATCATTTTTTTTTTCTTTCAAAAAAGGAACTTTTGTTTTAGTTCCATGATTGATTTTACTTTCACCATTTCATTTGTTTATTATAATGGTTTGTTTTAAATTGAAAGAATGTTGATGCATTCACCCATGTCAAACAGACCTCGTGGCATTCGAGTGTCAAAGCGTCTCTCTCTCTCTCTCTCTCTCTCTCTCTCTCTCTCTCTCTTGTTTTCTCCCTTTACAATGCTTTTTATTAGATTCAATTAGATGTGCTCATGTTCGCGTTCGTTTCGCCGTGTGTAGCAGTGTATCAGGGAAAACCCTTCCTTTCCTTCCTTGCAATGTTCTGGTTGTTCGTTGCTGTTAGTCGGGGGGCACGAATGGTGTCGCCTATTCCTCTCCAATAAAAAGAAATGCGCAAAGAATCACTTCTGCGAATACCGTCATTACTTTTCTTCTACTTTCGTTTCTGCTTTTTTTTTTTTTTTTCCTTTCTTCTACTGCTACTGCTGTTGCTGCTGCTGCCGTTGTTGCTGTTGGTGGTGGTGGTGGTGGTGGTGGTGGTGGTATTGTTGTTGCTACTGCTGCTGTTGTTGTTGTTGGTGGTGGTGGTGGTGGTGGTGGTGGTGGTGTTATTGTTGTTGCTACTGCTGCTGCTGCTGCTGCTGCTGCTGTTATTGTTGTTGCTACTGCTGCTGCTGTTGTTGTTATGACTGCTACTGCTGCTAGTACTACTTGCTGTGACTGCTACTGATTACTACCGTTTTCATGTGTACCGCTTCTTCAAAACCGGTTCCAGTTATACTGCTTTCAGGAGTATTGAAATTGCTCATTCTGTTTGTTTATCTTTCAGTCATTTGCAGTACAGTGCAATACAGTACAATACATTTTTATTAATCAAATTCAAAGGCAACGTCACTCACACCAATCAGTCTCTCAGTATCGAAGTCGAAAAGATTGAATTCAAATATGAAAGTGATAAAAACTTAACAGCTTGCTTTAAGACACAGTAAGAGAAAATATATTTATGTATTTAAAAGAAAAGTAAGAATCCCTGTTTCCGGTAAAAGAAATTATATCATGTATCTTAAAGAAAAACTAAGAAGCGCTGTTTCCGCTAAAAGAAATTATATCGTGTATCTTAAAAAAAAAAAGCCAAGACGCGTTATTTACGATTAAGAGACACTATGATAGGATTATCATTTTATTATAAATTCTTAAATGGCATTTTGTGTAATAATATCGTGTATCTTAAAGAAAAAAAACAACAAGACGTGCTATTTCCGATTAAGAGACATTATGATAAGATTATTATTTTATTATAAATTCTTAAATGGCATTTTGTGTAATAAAGATATCGCATTCTTGAATGCCAAAAAAGATGTATGTTTTAATTTTATCACATACATGAAGAAACATTGATTTTCAGAATAGGAAACCCTGTTCCAAGTTGTCAGAAATTCTTTATAAAATACAAGTACGGAAGGTATACATAAAACATAACATTTTCACAAATATATGAACAAACATTTTTTTATAAACTCCAGAGACAACTCTCTGTAAATACATTGTAGAACGATCACTGTTAACATATGAACACATTGTCCTCTCATTAATTATATCTATAAAAATGAAAATAAAAAAAGAACACCTTCACAATCTCCTCCACCACCACCCCCTCCCCCACCCCTCCTCCACCCGACCACCTCCATTCTACTCAAACAACTTCGGCCCATCACCCCCTGCCCCCTTGCCCTCCCCTCCCCCGCCATCCACCCCGACATGCCATCCACCCCGACATGCCACCCATGCCATACACCCTCTTCCACACGCGCGCACTTTGCATTCCAACTCGAAAAACACGCACGCGCCCGCACTCACACACTCACCCCACCACCACCCACCCTCTTACACAATTGCAACAACAACAGCAACAAGAGAAATGATGGCACAGATGGGAATGTTAAAAGTGTGTGTGTGTCTTGCCTGTCAAGGTCGAGTGTCCGAACGGTTGTTGGAATAAAGAAACAACACACAAAACCATAAAACAGAGGACTGGAAACAACAGAACAATGCAACATTTCTAGCAGCTAATGATACGATAACATCTAAATTAGACAATAACACTGAATTCGCATTTACACGAACGATAAGGGCTCAATGACTAACGCCATTAATAAATTGTCAAGTTGTTAGTTTTATCTTCATTCTAAGTTCTAACACAAAACAAGTGAGGCAAAATCTTCAAAAGTCATGAGTGGCTGTTATTGATCCATCACGAACTGAACCTCAGAAACTGGATGCATGAAACAGATTTTAAAAAAAAAAAAAAAAAAAAAAAACGTGATTCGGTAGTGGCAAAGTGTTTCAAAAAAAAATTGTTGGCAAGCTATCAGTATAGGTCTTCACTTTTTTTTCTTTTCAACAACATTCATGCTACAGTTGATGAAATAGCTGTGGAAAGATAAATTGACAGTGATAAGCAATTTAAGTCTGCGCTTTAAGATGACAAAAAAGACCTCCACCTTAAAACATATTGTATAATTCTCTTCGCAGGTTTAATATATATATAGATAGATAGATAGATATATATAGATATATATATATATATAAAGTTACATAATAACAGTGGAAGTTTTTTTTTTTCCACTGTATTTAACTCGATCTGAAATCAGCTGTGACTTCTTGCAGAGTTTCTCAAAAGGTTCGGGTAAGCCCATACCTGTCACCCATTCAATTCAAATGAAACCACCAGCGTAGGGTGAATTGGAAGTAAAAGACGGAAATGATTTCTGTGCTCTTCCACTTGGTGTAACTGACTTTGCTGAACAAAAAGTGATGTAAATCTAAAGAGAAAGGAGTCTACACAGAGAACTGGTCACCGACTTCTTACAACTACTACTACTACTACTACTACTAATGATAATAATAATATATACCTGTTGAGCGCTTTCCCCCCTTAAAGGGAGCGCAAAACGCTTTACAATAGACATTAAACAGATACACGCATACGCTATAACTTATAAAAAGAAGAGAAGAAGAAAAGATTTAACGCACAAACGCATAAATCAGATTCAGACTGTGCCTACTACATCACTTGATCACACACACACACACACACACACACAGAGAGAGAGAGAGAGAGAGAGAGAGAAAGTTTGCACGGTTGAGAATTGAATGTCACTGAAAAGGGGATGGAAAGTCTAGCCAGAGGCGTTTTCAAAAAGATGTGTTTTCAGACCTGTTTTAAAAGACTGAAGTGAGGGAGAGTGGCGAAGATCGTGGGGGTAAACTGCTCCAGACAGACAGATGGAGCTGAATGAGAAAAGGAAGAATCATCGAAGGACTGGGTTTGAACACGGAGAGCGAGAACCCGCCGGTAAACTTAACATGTGACCTCAATATGACGGGCGCAACAGCCGAATGGTTAAAGCGTTGGACTTTCAATCTGAGGGTCCCGGGTTCGAATCTCGTGGGGCCAGGTGGGTAAAGTGTGGAGATTTTTACGATCTCCCACGTCAACATATGTGCAGACCTGCCAGTGCCTGAACCCCCTTCGTATGTATACGCACGCAGAAGATCAGATACACACGTTAAAGATCCTGTAATCCATGTCAGCGTTCGGTGGGTTATGGAAACAAGAATATACCCAGCATGTACACCCCCCGAAAACGGAGTATGGCTGCCTACATAGCGGGGTAAATTAAAAAAAATTAAAAAAACAACAACTACTGTCATACACTTATAATGTTACATGTTTGTCTGAGTGTGTCTGTGTGCGTGCCTGAACTCCGATTGAATGGCACAGGAAACGAATGATGAGCGCCCAATGGCAGCCGTCAGTCGGCTCTACCCAGGTAGGCAGCCTGTTGTGTAAATGACCCTGTGTTTGTAAAACGCTTAGAGCCTGGTCTCCGACCGAGGATAGGCGCTATATAAGTATCCATATCAATATTATCTCAGGAACACTGCCTTTCACTGCCGTGCGTAATCGTCAACAGTTGTCAAAGGGTTAATCAAACAGCATTGAGTGTCTCTGATGCTTGTCTCAGCGGGTATCTTTTTCTTCTTCTTCTTCTTCTTCTTCTTCTTCTTCTTCTTCTTCTTCTTCTTCTTCTTCTTCTTCTTCTCTTCTTCGTTCGTGGGCTGCAACTCCCACGTTCACTCGTATGTACATGAGTGGGCTTTTACGTGTATGACCGTTTTTACCCCGCCATGTAGGCAGCCATACTCCGTTTTCTGGGGGGGAGGGGTGATACATGTTGGGTATGTTCTTGTTTCCTTTAACCCACCGAGCGCTCACATACATTACAGGATCTTTAAGGGTTAGAATCTTGGTAACGGCGCCTGGTGGGTAAAGGGTGGAGATTTTTCCGATCTCCCAGGTCAACACGTGTGCGGACCTGCTTGTGCCTGGGCCCCTTTCTGTG
>NC_134895.1:37693857-37696357 GCF_041734735.1 Babylonia areolata | reverse complement strand
CACACAAACACACACACACACACACACACACACACACACACACACACACACATACACACACACACACAATCTATATCAGAATAGGTTTCACAATGAAAAGTTGTCAGGGACGACTCTCTTGTGGCTGTGAGTTATAACAACGCACGTTGAGTGCATGCTACACACGTGATCTCGAAAGACTAGCGTCCAGATCACCACCACTCACGGTCTCACAAACACTCACACACACACTAACACTAACACACACTAACACACCAGTATACACACACACACACACACACACACACACACACACACACACACACACACTAACAAACACTAGCACGCCAACATACCAACACACACGCACTCACACACACACACACACACACAAAACACTAACACACCAACACACACACACACATACACACACACAAACGAAGAAACACACACACACACACACACACACACACACACACACACACACACACACAAACGAAGAAACACACACGTGATCTCGAAAGACTAGCGTCCAGATCACTACCACTCACGGTCTAGGGGTTGGGTGTGTTGGGGGGGCGGGGGGGGGGAGAGAAAATACTGGTAAAATGTGGTATGGGATTCCATCCCACACGTTCAGAATCCCTCGCTTCCTGGGCGGACACGTTACCGCTGAGTCAACACTCCACATTGAAAGACTAACACGACGGGCGCAGTAGCCGAGTGGTTAAAGCGTTGGACTTTCAATCTGAGGTTCGTTGGGGCTCGAATCTCGGTAACGGCGCCTGGTGGGTAAAGGGTTCAGTTTTTTGTTTTGTTGTTTTTTTGTTGTTTTTGTTTGTTTTTGTTTGTTTGTTTGTTGTTGTTGTTGTTTTTTTACGACCTCCCAGGTCAACATATCAAGTGTAAACCTGCCAGTGCCTAAACCCCCTTCGTGTATATACGCAAGCAGATGATCAAATACGCACGTTAATAAAGATCCTGTAATCAATGTCAGTGTTCGGTGGGTTATGGAAACAAGTACATACCCAGCATGCACACCTTCGAAAACGGAATATGGCTGCCTACATGGCGGTGTAAAAACAGTCATAGGCGTAATAGCCCATTTGTGTACATACGAGTGAACGTGGGAGTTGCAGCCCACGAACGAATAATAAGAAGAAAGACTAACAGGAGATTTACCTGTCAGTTGAAGTCACAAGACCAATGACTATGTGCGGAACCTGGTCAGCAACCTTGTTGGGCCCCAAGAACCACTGCTGGCGACTGTCAAACGACGGAAGATGGCATGGTTTGGTCACGTCATACGACATAACACCCTCTCCAAAACCATCCTGCAAGGGACTGTAGAGGGAGGGCGCAGACGGGGGCGGCAGAGAAATAGCTGGTCCAACAACGTCAAGGAATGGACCAAAATGACGATGCCAGATCTCCTCACGACAGCTGCCAACAGAACGGCGTGGCGAGCTATGACATCTTCCTCATGTCCCCCCAACGACCCCAGCGGTCGAGGGAATGAGTGAGTGAGTGAGTGTGGAGTGTGATCAGAATTCTGCCTCGTGCAACGGCAGAACTAACAAGGGCTGTTTGTTGCAACACAGCAGTGAACACCCATGATGTCCAGGATATTAAGACACAACCAGTTACACACGCAGTTGTATACCTCGTATACCCCCGAAAACGGAGTATGGCTGCCTGCATAGCGGGGTAAAAACGTCCATGCACGTAAAAGCCCACTCGTGTGCATACGAGTGAACGCAGAAGAAGAAGAAGAAGGGGTCATGACTCCTGGATTGCCGCGTTTATTTCCTGGTCAGTCCTCAGCAGGTTCATGCACGTAAAAGCCCACTCGTGTACATACGAGTGAACATGGGAGTTGCAGCCAACGAGCGAAGAAGAAGAAGATACCCAGTATACACAGTTGTATACGCACGCAGAAGATCAAATACGCACGTTAAAGATCCTATCCTGTAATCCATGTCAGCTTTCGTTGGGGTATGGAAACAAGAATATGCACAGCATACAACACACCCCGACAACGGACTATGGCTGCCTGCTTGGCGGGGTAAATAAACAACAACAAAAAACACAAAAAAAACCCGGTCATACGCGTAAAATATTACATGTCTGAGTGTGTATGCGCACGTGACTTAAAGCTGACCCGAATGACACAGGAAACGAATGATGAACGCCCCCGTAATGACAGCCGTCAATCGCCTCTGCCACAGGTAGGCAGCTAGACTGAAAATTAATGACCCGGTGTTTGTAAAGCACTTAGAACCTGGTCTCCGACCGAGGATAGGCGCTATATAAGTGTCCACATCTAAATGTTTTTTTTATATTAAAGTTAGCTAGTTATGTGTTAAATAGTCCAGTTGCTTGTTTGTTGTAGGTCCCCCACAATATCCTCTTTTCAGATAATAATCTATTGAGGTACTGCATACAATATTTGATACTTGATTAATATTCTGTCCTTATCCCGCTTCCCACATCCCCCCTCTCACACACACTCCTCCAATAT
>NC_134895.1:37676357-37678857 GCF_041734735.1 Babylonia areolata | reverse complement strand
TCGGGAAGGGGACAAAACAAAGGTTCATCCATGTACATCCTGCGTGCACAGGAATTGTCGACATTCAAAAAGCACACTTTAAATTAAATACCTGTGGATACAAAAGTACACACACACACACACACACGCACACGCACACACACACACACACACACACACACACACACACACACACACACACACACACAAGAAGTGTAAAGCCATGAGATGAACCAAATCTGTCAAAAGGCAAATATAAATAGAACAATGATAAACGTATCATTAATACGACGTCGTTACCATGAGCAAAACATCAAGCTACAATCATAATAAAGTGAAAAATCACTATACGCTTTAGTATGATAAAATTATTTTCTGGCATCCTAGATCATCATTTATCTCCTTCTGTTAACAGCATGAAAAACACATCTTGACACATTAAACAAGTGGACATTGTTAGTTGCTTTGACTAGCTCGGACAATGCTACATAGACAGAATCATTCACAAAATTTCATTCTGAAGTCTCTGTACATGAAACATTCAAATAAGAAATGGAACTCATTTTCAACTTGTGTCTCATAAAATTGACATAATTTGTCTTGGTCGCATTCACTGTAACGAAACACATTGTTGTTTTAGTGGCAGGACATTGAATCTGAATTGTGAAATGGCAACTCTAAAACAGTAAGTATCCATATAACAGATGCATTTTTCTTTTTCGAAAATAGTTTTCAAAGACCTATAACTTTCATATCTGTCTCTGTCTCCGATTGCACCAGATCATTATTAAATAAAAAATTAAAAAAGTCTACTAATCTCTGTTTGAATAAACTAAAAAAAAAAGCTTTAACATCTCCAACATCCTGTTGAAGCCACTCAACACCAAATCATGTCTCACATAATGTTTCTCTGATCTTTGATACCCAGCATTTCTTCCCATTATTATCCATATCAGGGAACATTTGATAGTCATTAAAAGGGTAACCTGTCTGGATCCATCTGTAGCAATTTAAAGCAGTATCTGACAGTGTTAGTATATGAATTGATATTAAGAGGGTATCTTCCCAAATCCCCATTCACCATTTATTTGGAGTCCGCAAAGGAACTCCCAAGAAACTTTTGCAGCCCATCATGTGAACCTTCTCTATGTGCTCAAGTCTATCTAAGCCCTACAGTTCAGACGAATATAACAAATTGGGTTGAATTTTAAAGTCAAATATCTTAAAGAAAGTTCCTGCAGTCATTTCCTTCAATTTTTTTTTTTAAAGCTTTGTTCAGTTCGATAACAGCTTTCTTTCCCTTTGTTACAAGATGTTCTGTTCCCAATTTAGTACTTACCTTTGTAGTGAAGTTAAATCACAGGTAACAATATTTATTTACCACTTCTAATCTGAGACCATTATGAAACCATTGTTCATGTTTTCTAAGGAACCCCCCTTTCCTGAACACCACCTTAGTTTTTTCGGTATGAACATTTAGTTGCATACAATAACAAAAAGACTTCAATAATTATATTTAACTGGTTTTGTAAGCCCCCTGGCGTTTCTGAAATCAAAACAACATCATCCGCAAAGAGTAGAATAAATATCTGCATGAGATCTGGCAACAACTGGATGCCGTGTTTCCCTTGTTTATTCATTTGCTTAGCGAGCCGATTGATGAACACTGAAAACATAGTAGGACTAAAAACGCATCCCTGTCTCACACCAATCGGACACTAAAAAAAACTCAGACACCCCACAGTTCACTCTGACGCAAGACACCAAAGATTCATACATTGCTGATAAAGCTGCTAGAAATTTACCCTTAACTCCCTCAGTACGGCCAGTCCTCTCTTCTCCTCGACACAGACCCCTCGGATGTCCAGTGGGTGTCTGAATGACCCAGCCTTTAGCTTCCGTCGTCAGAATTGTGGTATTCTTTGTCAACATTCACCTCTTCAGTATAAGAGCCTTCCACTTGCAATATTTTGATGATGGTAATTGAGGTGAAACGCTGTTAACGTCGTCTCTTTCGCCGTTCGTATGGAGAGAGTTAACTCCCTGACTTCTAATACTTTCTATGAATTTGTCATGTCTGACTGAATCGATTGTGTTTGTTTTTTTTAATCTACGAATGCAACATATAGATTCCTGCTTTTCTTACTCATACACTTATGTACAATTACATTGAGACTAAAAATTTGATCAGCTGTAGAATATTTCTTTCTAAATCCTTCCTGGTTCTCCGATATCAATTTGTTAGAGAGAGAGAGAGAGAGAGAGAGAGAACAACAACATCAGCAGAAAAATAATGGTTAGAAGAAGAACAAGAACAAGAAGAAAAACAAAAAGCACATGAACAAGACTGTTAATGATGATGATAATAATGATGATGATGATGATGATGATGATACAACAGTGTGATATATAATTATGAACTGTTCATTATCAAGGAATTGTCATGTACGATAGGTATTATGAATGTGATGATCGGAGTGTATGGAGATCTTTGGATAGGGCCCATGTCAAAACGTGCTTT
>NC_134895.1:37591357-37673857 GCF_041734735.1 Babylonia areolata | reverse complement strand
GACGTCACCAACATCACCAACAAGTCCAACGTCACCAACAAGTCCGACGTCACCAACATCACCAACAAGTCCGACGTCACCGACAAGTCCGACGTCAACAACATCACCAACAAGTCTGACGTCACCGACATCACCGACAAGTCCCACGTCACCAACAAGTCCGACGTCACCAACATCACCGACAAGTCCCACGTCACCAACATCACCAACAAGTCCGACGTCACCAACATCACCGACAAGTCCCACGTCACCAACATCACCAACAAGTCCCACGTCACCAACATCACCAACAAGTCCGACGTCACCAACAATTCCGACGTCACCAACAAGTCCCACGTCACCAACGTCACCGACAAGTCCCACGTCACCAACAAGTCCGACGTCACCAACATCACCGACAAGTCCCACGTCACCGACAAGTCCCACGTCACCAACATCACCAACAAGTCCCACGTCACCAACATCACCAACAAGTCCCACGTCACCAACATCACCAACAAGTCCGACGTCGCCAACATCACCAACAAGTCCGACGTCACCAACAAGTCCGACGTCACCAACGTCACCGACAAGTCCGACGTCACCAACATCACCAACAAGTCCGACTTCACCAACAAGTCCTACATCACCAACAAGTCCGACGTCACCAACATCACCGACAAGTCCCACGTCACCAACATCACCAACAAGTCCCACGTCACCAACATCACCGACAAGTCCCACGTCACCAACGTCACCAACCAGTCCGACGTCACCAACATCACCAACAAGTCCCACGTCACCAACATCACCGACAAGTCCGACGTCGCCAACATCACCAACAAGTCCGACGTCACCAACATCACCAACAAGTCCCACGTCACCAACATCACAAACAAGTCCGACGTCGCCAACATCACCGACAAGTCCGACGTCACCAACATCACCAACAAGTCCCACGTCACCAACATCACCAACAAGTCCGACGTCACCAACATCACCGACAAGTCCGACGTCGCCAACATCACCAACAAGTCCCACGTCACCAACATCACCAACAAGTCCCACGTCACCAACATCACCAACAAGTCCGACGTCACCAACATCACCAACAAGTCCGACGTCACCAACAAGTCCGACGTCACCAACAAGTCCTACATCACTAACAAGTCCGACGTCACCAACATCACCAACAAGTCCAACGTCACCAACCAGTCCGACGTCACCAACATCACCAACAAGTCCGACGTCACCAACAAGTCCGACGTCACCAACAAGCCCAACATCACCAACAAGTCCAACGTCACCAACATCACCGACAAGTCCGACGTCACCAACAAGTCCTACATCACCAACAAGTCCGACGTCACCAACGTCACCGACAAGTCCGACGTCGCCAACATCACCAACAAGTCCGACGTCACCAACGTCACCAACAAGCCCAACATCACCAACAAGTCCAACATCACCAACAAGTCCGACGTCACCAACATCACCGACAAGTCCGACGTCACCAACAAGTCCTACATCACCAACAAGTCCGACCTCACCAACGTCACCGACAAGTCCGACGTCGCCAACATCACCAACAAGTCCGACGTCGCCAACATCACCAACAAGTCCAACGTCACCAACAAGTCCGACGTCACCAACATCACCAACAAGTCCAACGTCACCAACAAGTCCGACGTCACCAACGTCACCGACAAGTCCGACGTCACCAACAAGCCCAACGTCACCAACAAGTCCTACATCACCAACAAGTCCGACGTCACCAACATCACCGACAAGTCCAACATCACCAACAAGTCCAACGTCACCAACAAGTCCGACGTCACCAACATCACCAACAAGTCCAACGTCACCAACAAGTCCAACGTCACCAACAAGTCCGACGTCACCAACGTCACCGACAAGTCCGACGTCACCAACAAGCCCAACGTCACCAACAAGTCCTACATCACCAACAAGTCCGACGTCACCAACATCACCGACAAGTCCTACATCACCAACAAGTCCTACATCACCAACGTCACCAACAAGCCCAACATCAGTTCCTGTCAACGAACTCTGCATCAACTCGTGCAGCGAAGCGACAGTTTCTGGCCTAACGTTCGCTTCCTGCAATAGCTGTAATTTATTCTGGTCGTGCTTGGGCATGACAGAACAGGAGTTGCCTTGCTTGGATAACAAAGAATACGACAGCAATCTGGGCATGTGTGTCGACAACTCTTCCACGTGTTCGTAGTTGGTTACAATCCCGCAAGACTGGTTTTTGTCACTTTATGTCAACTGCACGCCCCTTTTCATCGATTCCCTAACAGCACGTGACGACTTCACGTTTCAACATTATCAACTGCCAGTCCAACTGCACCACAATATGAACGAGTTTGATGCCACGAGAACTTGTTCTGTCGCATTGCAAACTCCACCATCAGCTATGTCATTAACTTTGGCTTCACCAGTGTCTGCAACTGATCCAGTTCCGATCAGTCGAACTTGACAGAAAATCTTTCTACCCACCCAAAGTTTTTCGAATCATCGTATTTGACCAATCTCACCTACGAATTCTGAAAGTGTTTTTTTGTTGGCTTTTTTTTTCTTTCTTTTTTTTTTTTTTTTTTTTTTTTTTTTTTGCTGTCACATATCGATGTTATTCCTCAACATCGCTCGAGAAAGACTCGGGTCAATACCAAGAATGCATTTCTGTTTGAGTTATGCACATTGCCATAATGTTGCTTTTTTGCTATTGATTCCGAAGCTGAACTTGAGGTCGATGCATTGCAAAGACTGTCTCATGTGGAAAAAAAAACCCAATAAATATATGTCAATTTCAGTGCCTTCACTGTCAGTGTCTTCGCAAACGCCATTGTCATGATCATGATCGTCGTTGTCATCGTCCCTCTCTTTCCCTCTTCATTTGATCTCATTTTTCTCTAGGATTTTTTATTGGGAAAAGGTAAGAAACCAGCCCCAATGACAAAGGAACTGTTTCTGATAAAGATAAGGGGGACTCCCCACGGTTTTTCACACTCACAATTGAGAGAAAGCGCGGGAGGGGAACGACCACACTTTCTCGCAATTCCACACTTTCTCGTAAAGTGAGAGATTTCGTGGCGGGTGGGGGGGGGAGGGGTTCCGGGTGGGGGGGGGGTTAGGGCAACGATTTCTCTCTCAAAGTGAGAGAAAGCGTGGGATTGCGAGAAAGCGTGGGCTAACAGGGATATTGAACTCAGATCCACAGTGTCTAGGACTCGGCACATGAAGGTGGGCAGCAGTCCTCTCCTCTCCCGCCGTTTTATTCTTCCCTGCCTAATCCAGGTACCCATTCACACCTTGTGCAAGCTGATGAAAATCGGAGTAAAGTGCCTTTCCCAAGGACACAAAGCACCTTGTCGAACTCTGATCAGCGGTGAACACCGTCCTTCCATTAGACCTGTTGTATTCCATATAATAAGGCAAAAAAAAAAAAAAAGAATAGATAAATAAATAAATAAAATAATAAAATAAATAAATACAAGCAGTGCGCCTCTTTCTCCGAGAAAACAGTAGTTATGGTGCAAATATATAACACCATTATCTAAAGGAAGAAGAGCAGTGAACACACACAAAATTCACATTGTCTGGCCCCAAGCATTTGTTTGATACTTCAGCATAATTAGTAATATATGAACATGAACTGCCAGTGGAACGAGCAGGTTTCCGACTGGCATAGACTGAATGATCACCTCATTGCAAGCGATTTCGCGAACCTGGCGCCTGCACATTGGTGAAGCCACATTATCTATATCAAAATTAACCACAATGACCGACAACCTACTCTCTCTCTCTCTCTCTCCTTCTCTGTGTCTGTGTCTGTGAGTGTGTGTGTGTGTGTTCTACTTCTTCTTTTTCTTCATTCGTGGGCTGCAACTCCCACGTTCACTCGTATGTACACCAGAGGGCTTTCACGTGTATGACCGTTTTTACCCTGCCATCTCTCTCTCTCTCTCTCTCTCTCTCTCTCTCTCTCTCTCTCTGTCTCTCTCTGTCTCTCTCTCTCTCTGTCTCTCTCTGTCTCTCTCTCTGTCTCTCTCTCTGTCTCTCTCTCTGTCTCTCTCTCTCTCTCTCTCTCTCTCTCTCTCTCCCTCTCTCTCTCTCTCTCAGAGATCTCTGGGATGTTAAAAAGTGTATATTTATTCTAATGTTTTCTCTCCCTGTCTGCTTGAACTCATCTGTTTTTTGTTTGTTTGTTTGTTTTTTGTTTTGTTTTTGTTTTTGTTGCTGTTTGTTTTTCCCGGTCAAGTGAGACGACTTTCGCGAGTGTTAGCCAAAACATAGGAGCTAACTCTTCTGTTGACGGCAGTAGTATGAGTTATCTCCATTGGCTTTGGAAAACCCTCACCAGAGGGTAACAGATTCGTCCTCATGTCTGTTGTTCACTTTGAAATGCAGTGTTGTCACTGTCTGTCTGTCTGTGTGTTTCTTCTTGTCTGTATGTCTGTCTGTCTGTGTGTCTATATGTACCTGTGTATCTGCCAGCCTGCCTGCCTGTGTGTCGTTCGTGATATTGGTGGCGTCGTTGTTGTTGTTTTTAAAACCTAGTGCTTGATTAGAAGGATGTCAGGTGGCCGATAGTCGTCAGCAGCTCCAGTTCTGCAAAGAAGAAGAAGAAAGTAAGATGAATAAATGAATGAATAAATAAATAATAAATAAATAAATAAATAAATAAATGAATGAATAATGATGACAAATACTAATACTAACAATGATGATGATGATGAGAAGAAGAAGAAGAAGAAGAAGAAGGAGGAGGAGGAAAAGCAGCAGCAGCAGCAGGAGTAGGTGGAGTAGGAAAAGAAGAAGAAGAAGGGGGAGGAGGAGGAGGAGAGGAGAAAGAAAGAAAGAAAGACGAATGAATAAATAGATAAATAAATAAATAAATGAATAATAATAACAAATACTAATACTAACAATGATGATGATGATGATGATGAAGTTTAAATCTGCAAGCCCTTTCGTGTAGACGCTGCAGAAGAGAGAGCGGTAGTCCATGTGGCAGTCCCACGTTCACTCGCATGCACACGAGTGGGCTTTTACGTGTATGACCGTTTTTACCCCGCCACAAAGGCAGCCATACTCCGTTTCCGGGGGGGGGGGGGTGCATGCTGGGTATGTACTTGTTTCCATTACCCACCGAACGCTGACATAGATTACAGGATCTTTAATGTGCGTATTTGATCTTCTGTTTGCGTGTACACACGAAGGCGGTTCAGGCACTAGCAGATCTGCACGTATGTTGACCGGGGAGATCGGAAAAATCTTCACCCTTTACCCACCAGGCGCTGTTACCGAGATTCGAACCCGGGACCCTCAGATTGAAAGTCCAACGCTTTAACCATTCGGCTATTGCGCCTGTCGCAGATCTAAACAATAATGGGGAAGCTCAGATGCTTACTCCTCCGGACAATGGCCTTTGTCTTCAAAACTTCGAAAGATGCTCAAGACAGAACTTCAGCCGTTCAGAACCAACTGAACAATATCGCCCAATGGTGCAAGGACGCAGGGTCTTCCATCAATCCAGCGAACGCCCAAACGTTGACATGTCCTCTCAACAACAAAACTGCGAGCAAATCACCCTCAGCTGTGTCAGTCGAAGACGGAATTCAGATCGAGAAAAACAGTCTACGCTAACTAGGAATACAGTTCGACAGGATGCTAACACCTTCCAAAGACACACTGAAAGCACTATTCTCTGACTCTATCAACCGCTTGCTTTCAGTGTTAACGACTACGGGCTTGGGCTAACAACACTTTCTCAAAGCAGCCTCCTCAAGTTGGAAAGAATCCAAAATGAAGCTATGAGGCTGATCCTTGATACAACGAAAGACACCCTTACCATGTGAAGCCTATTTGACGTTGCTTTGATGCAGGTCAGAAACAAGTTAGAACCAGCCAAGGCCTATTTTAGATCATGAGGAACACACACACACACACACACACACACACACACACACACACACAGAGGCACGCACGCACACACACACATCCGTCACATCAAGGACCCACCCCATCTCCTCACCCCCTCACTCCCTCACCCCCTACTGTTGTGTCCACTGAAGGATTTCAGATCATTGTCACAGTATCGTTGAAGGTAAACCTGGTCATTCGTTCCACTCTCTCCTCTCTCTCCTTTCTCCCCAGGCCAAATTTTTCAACCCACACCCCCCACCCCCAACCCAACCACAGCCCGCATCCATTCTCTCTCTCTCTCTCTCTCTCTCTCTCTCTCTCTCTCTCTCTCTCTCCCTCCCTCTCCACACCCCTCTTCCTGCCTCCCTCCCTCGCACAAAACTATCTGCTGGATCAAAGGCTCATCATCGATGATTGAGCTGATTTGATTGACTGACGACAAATAAGTGCCCCCAAGCCCCCCCCCCCCCACCCCACCCCCCTCCCCCCTCCCCTCCCCTCCCCCCCCGCACCTGTAATCTTCTCAATCATCTTCAATCACGGTTGCCATACACGCTCGATTGGAGAGAGAAGGAATGGTGTGTGGGTGGGTGGGGGGCGTGAGGGGTGGTGGAGATTTAGAATTTTAGGTGTAATCGTCTCTAAACTGTTGAGTAATGTATTCGTGTTATCTGCTCTTGAAAGAGTCTGTCGCTTTTTCTTTGTAGGTCCGGGTCGGTGCGTTTTCTTTTTGTTTTGTTTTTTCCCCGAAGGGAGATAAGAACAGAAGACTTGGATTTGGGAGGTTTAGCTTTGTAGGATTAAAGGAGAGATTCAAGAGAGATTCAACTGGGTTAATGACTTATGCAACATGCTCATATCACCAAGTGGAAAACACGCTCCCCCCCACCCCCTCCCCCACCCCTTTCAACGTTCCCTCCCTTCTACACTGTTACGCTTTTCACAACATTCTTTTGCTTTTCATAAGGAATACAAAACAATATCTAACGGTATGTATACGCAAAATCTTCGTGGACTACTGATTAGGTTCATATTTAAGTAACCCGAGGCCATCGACCCGATTTCGTAGTCAGAGAGAGAGAGAGTATTCAAATACCATTAATTTTTTGTCAGTTTGACTATCTTCACAATCGATTAACATGCATTTCCATCAACGAATCAATTAAACAGTGGCAACATAAATCGAATGGCATTTTTGCATGCTAAGAATTGGTTTTCGAGATGAAACCTTTGTATGTGAGATCATTTTCGCTGAGTCTCCCTTTGCACACTGTCTTAACTCTTTCCATACGAACGGCGAGAGAGACGACGTTAACAGCGTTTCACCCCAATTACCATCATCAAAATATTGCAAGCGGAAGGCTCTTATACTGAAGAGGTGAATGTTGACAAATAATACCACAATTCTGACGAACAGAAGCTAAAGGTTGGGTCATTCAGACACCCACTGGACATCCGAGGGGTCTGTGTAGAGGAGAAGAGAGGACTGGCCGTACTGAGTGAGTTAAGCTATGGTAAATAAATTTTGCTAAGCTGTTTGAATGTTGAACATCACACAAAAACGCTATGGGATGTATTTTAAGTTTTTTCACGTTTTCTTTTGCAAAATATTTCTGTCTTAAATCATCGGTTGCTGTGCACATCGACAGAAAATGTGTTTCATCTTCCAAGCGGCATTTACACAAAAGATACGATAAATCTACTCCATAGTCAGAAGAAAAGTGTAATTTATGTGTTTTTATGTCAGTTATGCCAAGCCTGAATCGAATGAATGTGTCTCGAAGTTTTATATTTTTGATACTTTCGAAGTAAGGTTCTAAAGATAATTCAGTTTTGAACAATCTGTACACAGAATATCTTTTACGTTCCTTGATTCTTTTCTTCCACCCTTGAAACCAACAGTCAGATATACGTTCTTTATATTCACGTAAAAACCAGTTAACCTCTTGTAACCCTTGATTAAGCCAAACAAACCCAAAACCATAAATTGTTAAATGTCTCTGGATATCTGTGACCCAGCATTCTTTACCATTTTCATGAATATTAAGAAGCATGTTGTATGATTCCCTAGGAAGTCTACTATTTTCCATTCTGGTAAGACGTAGCCAATATCGAATTGCATTTACTTTTGCATCTATCCATAGTTGTTTCCTGCCCGTTTCACCATATACAATTTTTGCGTTTTGGGAGTTACATTAAGAAGTCTTTTTAATGCAAATAAATGTGCCTTTTCGATGGGTGAGTCGTTTAGCAAGCCCCAAACCTCTGACCCGTATAAAAGCATGGGTTTAATTTGTGTATCAAATAATTTGAAGACAAGTGATGGAGTTACATCACCAAGTGTCCACATGGTTCTAAATATATCAAGAATTCCAGCTTTTGCTTTGGTTATATGTTTGTTAAGAGATAATGAGAATGAAAGCCGAGTGCTGAGCAAAATTCCTAGGTAATTGTAAGCATTAACAATTTTTATCTCCGTCTTTCTCGACTAGCAATGTACCCACCCTTCCAAAAAATAACAATATTCGATTTCTCCAAATTTACTATGAGATTAAAGGAATCTGCATTATTTGCTAGCAAAGTCAGCTGATGCTGTAATCCAACTGGAGTGAATGATAAGAAAGCTACGTGGTCAGCAAATAGCAATATAAACAATTCGTAAGAATCTGGGTAAAGCTGAGCTCCATGTTTTCCATTACTAACAATGTCAGTGGCTGGCTCGTTAATAAATAAGGAGAAGAGTAATGGGCTAGTTATTTCACCTTATTTGAGTCCTTTTTGACAAAAAAGAAAATCTGACAGTCCCGACCCGTCCCCACTTCTGACTCGGAATTTTACCGTTTGGTACATGCTTTGAATTGCGTAGAATATTCTCCCACTTAAGCCATGTTTCAAAAGTATAGGCCAAAGTTTACTGTGTGATACAAAGTCGAATGCTTTCTTGAAGTCGATGAAGGCAACATAAAGTTTCTTATTTTGTGCTAAGTATTTCTGAATGACTGCAGAGAGTGTAATGATGTGATCTATTGTAGAGTGATCCTTCATAAAACCTGCTTGCTCTTCTCCTATACTTTCATTCTCTTCAATCCATGTGACTAGACGCTTATTAAGTATACAACTGTACAGCTTACTACATACATTTAAAAGGGAAATCCCACGATAGTTATTTGGGTCATCTGTTTTACCTTTCTTGTAAACTGGTTGAATATTTGCTTCTGACCAAGACTCTGGGTATTGCCCAGTGCTAAAGGCTTGGTTAAATAAACGTACCAGAAATGGTACTACAGTACCTGCAGAGTAGATAAATACCTCAGGAATTAAAGTATCAGGTCCACCAGCTTTATTATGTTTTAAATGGTTGATAGCATCAAAGACTTCATCAATCTGAATATCTCCGTTCAACTGCAAATTGAATTCGTCATCATGATCACATCCATCATGGATAATTTCTTTCTTTTGATCCATAATGTTTATGGCATCAAATCCTGTTGCTAAGTACTTTATCCATTCTTCCTTTGAGATGTTTCCATTAATATTTTTCCTCGATGATACTGGCTTAATGGTAGCCCAGAATGTTTTTGGGTCATCGATACTATCAATAATCTTATTTTTCATATGACTTTTATACATGGCGGATTTTGATTTTAGCAAGTGTTTATATATATTCTTGTCGCTTTAAGAGGTAGTCATCCACCTCTTCATTTAAACCGCTATTTCTATATTGTCTGAGTGAACGTTTTGTAATTGCTTTACTTTCTCGGCATTCTTTGTCAAACCATTTTTGTTTGCGAGCATGATAACTCTGAGGATAAATTTGCGCTGAACACGCCTCATTCAGTGGCTGGTCTTGCTCTGGTTCTTCGGGCATGGTTTCAAACGCTGTACCCCAAGTGACCATACTCAGCTGATCAAACTCGGGATCTGACTGCTCACTGCTGGCGTCATCCGGTATGTCTTCTCTAGAGACAGCTGACCTATCAGAAAAGCTCTCTGTGCTGGATATCACCTCGTATGGTCCACGACTAGCTTTCAAGGTCCAGTGATTAAAGGAGAGGGGAAGAGAGGTGGTTAACTTTTTTTGTATTTTTAGTCACATTGACTGCCTATCTATTTTTCTTTCTTTCTTTTCTTTCTTACTTTTGTTTCTATCTGTCTTTCTTTCTGTCCTTTTTTTCAACCTTTCTTTCTTTTTTCTCTCTCTTTTTCTGTTGTTTAATTCTTTCTTTTTTTCTGTTCTTTCTTTCTTTCTCTGTTTTACGTGCATGTATGTATGTATATATGTATGTATGTATGTTTATTAATCAAATCGTGTGTGTGTGTGTGTGTGTGTGTGTGTGTGTGTGTGTGTGTGTGGTCGCGTGTGTGTGTGTGTGTGTAGTTGTTTATTTTCTTCCGTGAATGTGTAAGTGTGTGTGCATGTGTGTGTGTGTGTGTGTGTGTGTTTGTGTGTGTGTGTGTGTGTGTGTCTGTGTGTCTGTGTGATTGTGTGTGTGTCTGTGTGATTGTGTGCGTGTATGCGCGCATATATCCATGTTTTCAACGGTGTAACTCACACACACACACACACACACACACACACACACACACACACACACACACACTCACTCACTCACTCACTCACTCACACCTCACCGCACCACAACACAGCACTCCATTTTCTTCGTTTTATAAATGCGTATATATTTCCCCACCACTACCTTGTGCTCGAACCATCACATCACCGATATACAGATTCATTCGTTTATTTATTTATAGTCTGTTCATCTAAGATGATGATTTTAGACTTAAAATAAATGATATTATTTCATCATTTGGATTATTATCATTTCTATCATAATGATGATTGTTATTATTAATTAGAAATCGACATTTCTGTATATTCGAATGAAAAGGGGGGCGGTTGAGGTGGAGGGAAGGGGTGAGGGTGGGGGCAACGGGGAGGTGACTAAGAAAGGAAGAGAGACAGACAGACAGACAGACAGACAGAGAAAGAGAGAGAACAGAATCTGGAAAAGACAGAGTACAAAATCTAAAATGGAGAGGGTGAGTGTCAGTGATTGGAGAAAGAAAAAACATAACATTGGAAGGGTGTGTGTGAGAGGCGGGACGGGGGAAGAGGGATTAGGACCAAAAAAAATATCAATAATCAAATATTGTATGCACTACTTCTGTAGATTATTATTTGAAAAGAGGTTCATGTGGGGACCTACAATAAACAACCAACTGGACTATTTAACGCATAGCTAGCTAGCGAGTGCTTTTTTATCATTTAGTGTTATTCTTTTCAAAGGTAAACTTGAGAGTGCATTCATCATCAGGAGGGAGAAAAAAAACCACTGTTGGAACAAGCGACGAGTAGAAAGGTTACCACCACCAGCAAAAAAAAAAAAAAAAAAAAAAGATGACATCTATGCTTGGTATATTTATATGCGACAAACACTTCCTTGAACACGCCTTATAGTATGATAACCTCCACACCTTTATGATTCATCATACTCGTTATTGATCCATCCATTCTTTTCATAACACTAATGATTATAGTGAAGCATAACATGACACTATATTCATTTCGGTTCCAACATGTTATAACATCATCACATTGCGATACTGTTGTGCATTACCATTTCCAGACTTTTCGTGGCGTGCGGTTTTCAGCGGGGTTTTATATGCTGATGCCGTTTTTACTAAAGACAGCAAGTAACATTTCCTATGAACGCGCGCATTATTCTACGCTTACTGTGGTTGGTTGACAGTAAGCATACAATTTTGCAGCTTTTTTTATGAAACACTTTACTAAAATCACATAACAAATGGTGAATGTGAAGTCTGGTACTGAAAAAAAAAAAAAAAAACAATCAAATAAACCCTGCACGTCGGTATTGATTTGTGAATCAAAACCATCAATTCTCACCCAGTCATCAGACAGACAGACAGACAGACAGACAGGGGAGTGGAAAAGAGAGAACACGAACTCGAACTCGAATATTTCATCAAGTGCAAAAGGATAAGCAATAAACTCCATTTCGCCATGCCCTCATAAAAAAACAAACAAAAAAACAACAACCAAAAACATTAAAAACAAAACAAAAGAAAGAAAGAAAACCCCGTCAACTGTATGAAATTGACACCATATTTTTAAAAGATGAGAAAAAACATGAGTGAAAATTTACAAAAAAATAAAATCCAAAGATACATATTTCTGTAGTAGTAGTAGTAGTAGTAGGAGCAGCAGCAACAGAAGTAGTAGTTGTAGTGGTAGTAGAGACTGAGGAAGGAAGGGACATGAGGGTGTTCACGGCTTAATTATCGCCTCCGCTGATTTGTCGCCGGCGAAATTTGGCGTTTACTAAGTAACCGCTGATTTGTCGACGATAAACTGAATTGTCGCCAACAGGCCACAATTCAGCGGTTAACTGAGCTCTGCCAAATCGTCGCCGGCGACAATTCAGGGGTTAACTGAGCTCTGCCAAATCGTCGCCGGCGACAATTCAGCGGTTAACTGAGCTCTGCCAAATCGCCGCCGGCGACAATTCAGCGGTTAACTGAGCTCTGCCAAATCGTCGCCGGCGACAATTCAAGCGAAGGCGACATTTCAGCGGTTAACGGGGGGCATTGTAAATCAACTGATGATACTAACAACACAGTAACCAGCTTTGAATTTTCATAAAGAATATCTGTGGAATGTTAAACAAAAAGGCGTAAGCTCCCACTTCCGGAAATTGGTGAACAGTTTGTGGTTATACACTCATTCTCTCAATAATCCAGTGATAAATCGAGTAAGAATTGCGTTCTTTTTTATTGTGATTTATTTAGAGACGATATGGTGAATAGACATCGACAGTTTCTTTGTCAGTGCAACAAATCAAGTCAAATCAAATCAAATCACGTTGCATATATCCAAGCCGATCGTCATTTCAGGACTGAACACACATCGATTCTTAAAATCTCTCCACTCGTTGCCTATTTCTGATCGAATAAGCTATAAGCTATCCACTCTGACCTTTTCTGCAGTCAACGGATCTGGCCCCAAGTATCTTTCTGAACTCCTCCATATCTATACCCCGTCTCGCCAGCTCCGTTCTTCCTCTGATACTCGACTTCTCAGGATACCTCACGTCAGAAGTAAGACCTATGGACACAGATCGTTTTCTATTCAATCGCCAAAGACGTGAAATAAGCTCCCTGATAACCTCCGTCATTCTGATTCCCTCGCATCTTTTAAATCTCGTCTCAAAACTCACCTTTTCCCTCAGCAGAAAGTCAATTGTGGCAGTCCACTTCCTTTGCGTTAGCTGTGCTTGACGATGTGTGTATACATATGTATGTGTACATAACTACATGCATGTATATGAATGTGTTGTGTGTGCGTGTGTTTATGTAAGTTTGTGCCTGCCTATGTGTGCGTATGTGTTAGGGTAGCTGTTAGATACACATGTATGTTAAAATGTATGTATGCAGTGTGTGTGTGTGTGTGTGTGTGTGTGTGTGTGTGTGTGTGTGTGTGTGTGTGTGTGTGTGTGTGTGTGTAGTCACATTTTGGTGTGTGTATGTAACATAGATGTAATGTTTTATGTTAACAAAAGCGTTTTTTTTAAAGCACCTAGAGCAGATTTCTGGATAGTGTGCTATATAAGTATCCATTATTATTAATATTATTATTAAATCAATCATAGAGATTTTTTTTTTTTTAAAGAAATCTTTTTCTTTGCTGTTGTTTTTTAACCTTACTTACTCAGTGTGCATTCATGCAAAACCCGATACTTTCTATTTTATGGGGACTAAGTGTGTTACATTTGACGTGTTTTAGATGATGACGTCTATGCAGGAAGTAGAAGTAGTTAATAGTTCCCAGAATCTTCTAAGAAGCCCCCAGAAAGGATATCGCTTCGCGTCATGATTCGAGAACAATCGGTTGGAATACTATGAAGGGGGTGGCTGTATCTATTTTTCCATTGAGTGAGAGTAAATTCCTGTTTCAACGGAGCTGAAGGAAACTGTCTTCTTCATCTGAGGGCCATCTAACGGTCGTGCAAAGATTGAAACTGGGAATCTTCTGCTGGAGGTAAAGACTGTTTTTAGATACCAAAGTCGACCTTTCTGTCTGGATATGATTTAATCAAAGAGAGATCATCAAAGCCCTGATACGTACATGTGTGGTCAGCGAGTCAGCTGGGCTGGAATTAAGCATCAAAGAAAGGAAAAAGAGAAACAGAAAGATGGAAAGAACGAAAGATTTGAACCAGCTCTGGCTGGGCTGGAATTAAGTATCGAAGAAAGAAAGATTAGAACGAGCTCAGGTCTTCATTTACTTTTGTTAGCGTTTTTTCGTGCATGGAAGTGTCATAAAAGTGCAGGGTGTTTTTGTGCTTAGGCTTTCAAGTGCACCTCAGGGTTTTTTGTTGCAGTAAGTGAAGTTTTGTGTGCGAGAGGAACTGTACTCGTTTTTAAGACAGTGCGATGGATGGTTATTTATGTATTTACGCGGATCATTTATTTATTCATTTGTTTATTTATCTATTCATTTATTCTACGGTCAATTCAATTGTTCTGGATGAGATGGGTGTTTATTTATTTATTTACTTATTTATTTGCTTGCTTATTTACGTATATATTTTACGGAGGATTAAATTGTTCTGGATTTTCTTTTTGTCAACTTAGTTTTCAGTTTCAGTTTCAGTTTCAGTTGCTCAAGGAGGCGTCACTGCGCTCGGACAAACCATATACGCTACACCACATCTGCCAAGCAGATGCCTGACCAGCAGCGTAACCCAACGCGCTTAGTCAGGCCTTGAGAAAAAAAAAAAAGAAAAAAAAGGGGGGGGGGGGGGGAATAAATAATAGATAAGCTTACATGAATGAATAAATAAATAAATAAATAATAATTATAATATAGAAAAAGGTAGTAGTAATAATAATAGTAATACTAATAAAATGATAATAATAAAAAATAAATAAATAAATAAGACAACAATGGTGATAATTAAGCGAATGAATGTAAAATATGACGACACACATTCACACATACACCCACACATGCATAACAGAAATGCACCAAACATGCAGTTTCACAGATATGAAAGTACAGTCAAATACATATAAACGTACATGAGCTCCAACACACACACACACACACACACACATTACCTTGCACCTCCTCCAACCCCCTCCTCCACACACTCATTTCTAGTCTACGTATCGCAGCTTCCACGGCACACACACACACACACACACACACGCACGCAAACACACACTCACAGAGATGAACACTTACTTTTACAAGCACACACATATACGCCCATATCTCCCACCCCCAACCCCCACACATATATACAAAGATATATATATATATATATATATATATATATATATATATATACATATATATATA
Source organism: Babylonia areolata (assembly GCF_041734735.1). Lineage (NCBI taxonomy): Eukaryota > Metazoa > Mollusca > Gastropoda > Neogastropoda > Buccinidae > Babylonia > Babylonia areolata. The sequence goes on along the minus strand of NC_134895.1, from coordinate 37,658,538 downwards.
TATATATATTTGTCAACTTAGCTATAGTGAAGTTGGGGCTGGTGTGATGTTGGTGTCTTGTGTGTTGATGGAGCTGTACAAGAAGTTGAGTTTGACGATCTGTTGACTGTCGCCCTTAATTAAAGAGGTCAAGTTGTTCAGGGCACGGGTCTTGTTTTGGTGAAGATTGCTTTCATCGAGAGGGTGAGTCCTGGATGTCTGTCCGGATAGGGGGTCCATCGAGCGTTCCGGGAGAGAGCGTTGTTGGTGATGCAGTTAGATGGTTTGGCCAGTTATGTCTTTGAGGCCTCAGAGTGTGAATCGCTTCGATATGGGTGAGACGAAGGTCGTTGCCAGTGTGGGCGAAAGTGGGAGCTGTTGAGGAAGAAGACAAGGCTGACTTTTTTTTTTTTTTTTTTTTTCTTTTTTTTCAAGGGAGACGGGGGGGCGAGTTGAGATTCCTCCGGGGTAGAGCAGGTGGGGTTTTTTTGCTGTTGTTTCTTTGTGTGTGTGTGTGTTTATCATCCACACCGTTACAGCGACATTGTCCTCCTACTCCCAACCCACCCCCCCACACACACCACTCATAGCCAGTTCCTCGTGAACAGACACATCCAGGCTCGTCTGCCGCAGTCCCAGTGCCAGCAGAATCGACAGGGAACTAGCCATGTGTTGTCGCCATGAGGCCACATACAGAAAAAGACTCACCACTGCAAGTAGCGCAGGGTTGTTGAATCAACCTGAGACAGACTCGCCATCGATGCAGATAAACTTGGAATCTGACGTTGAAGTCGTTGATTATGCGCCTTCTTAATCAATGTGAAGTGGACTTGGCACTGATGTTTTACGTGAAGTAGGATTCGCTTGCCGGACTCGTAGGTGATAGTGGATTTACTGATGCCATGAGGTAGCTCAGTTGTTGCAGATGAAGCAAGACCAGCCACAGAAGTTAGGGAGGTGAGAAAGATTCGCTGTTAAGTTCGGAGGATCAGAATCGAATCAGCTGTGGACACCTATGAAATCAAAGTCAATAAACTTGATGGTGGAGTTCGCTGCGATTGAACATTTTCTCGCGGGACCGAACTGGTTCGTATCGGTTGCAGTTGGATTGGCAGTCATTGATAATGTTGAAACGTGAAGTCGTCACGTGCTGTTTGGGAATCGATGAAAAGGGGCGTGCAATTGACAGAAAGTGACAAAAACCAGTCTTGCGGGATTGTAACCAACTACGAACACGTGGAAGAGTTGTCGACACAGACTCCCTGATTGCTGTCGAATTCTTTGTTATCCAAGCAAGGCAACTCCAGTTCTGTAAAGCTCAAGCATGTCCAGAATAAATTACAGCCGTTGCAGGAAGCGAACGTTATGCCAGAAAGTCTCGCTTTGCTGCACGAGTTGATGCAGTTTTCGTTGACAGGAGTTGCACTGCTGGCAGCAGGGTCTGCGGGCAGTGACGTCGCACTGGATGGTGACGTAGGACTTGTTGGTGAGGTCGCACTGGATGGTGACGTAGGACTTGTTGGTGACGTCGCACTGGATGGTGACGTCGGACTTGTTGGTGATATAGGACTTGTTGGTGATGTTGGGCTTGTAGGTGACGTTGGACTTGTTCGTGATGTAGGACTTGCTGGTGACGTTGGACTTGTTGGTGACGTCGGACTTGTGGGTGACGTTGGTGACGTCGGACTTGTTGGTGACGTCAGACTTGTTGGTGATGTTGGACTTGTTGGCGACGTTGATGACGTCGGACTTGTTGGTGATGTAGGACTTGTTGGTGACGTCGAACTTGTTGGTGACGTTGGGCTTGTTGGTGATGTTGGGCTTGTTGGTGACGTCGGTCTTGTTGGTGATGTAGGACTTGTTGGTGATGTTGGTAACGCCAGACTTCTTGGTGATGTAGGACTTGTTGGTGGCGTTAGACTTATTGGTGATGTTGGGCTTGTTGGTGACGTTGGTGACGTCGGACTTGTTGGTGACGTAGGACTTGTTGCTGAAGTAGGACTTGTTGGTGACGTTGGTGACGTCGGACTTGTTGGTGATGTTAAGCTTGTTGGTGACGTTAGTGACGTCGGACTTGTTGGTGATGTAGGACTTGTTGATGAAGTAGGACTTGTTGGTGACGTCGGACTTGTTGGTGATGTAGGACTTGTTGGTGACGTTGGATTTGTTGGTGACGTTGGTGACGTCGGACTTGTTGGTGACGTTGGACTTGTTGGTGACGTTGGGCTTGTTGGTGACGTTGGTGACGTCGGACTTGTTGGTGACGTTGGTGATGTAGGACTTGTTGGTGACGTTGGTGATGTAGGACTTGTTGGTGACATTGGTGACGTCGGACTTGTTGGTGACGTCGGACTTGTTGGTGATGTTGGGTTTGTGGGTGACGTCGGACTTGTCGGTGACGTTGGGCTTGTTGGTGACGTTGGTGACGTCGGACTTGTTGGTGACGTTGGACTTGTTGGTGATGTTGGTGACGTCGGACTTGTCGGTGACGTTGGTGATGTAGGACTTGTTGGTGATGTTGGTGACGTCGGACTTGTTGGTGACGTTGGACTTGTTGGTGATGTTGGTGACGTCGGACTTGTTGGTGACGTCGGACTTGTCGGTGACGTTGGGCTTGTTGGTGACGTTGGTGACGTCGGACTTGTCGGTGACGTTGGTGACGTTGGACTTGTTGGCGACGTTGATGACGTCGGACTTGTTGGTGATGTAGGACTTGTTGGTGATGTTGGTGACGTTGGGCTTGTTGGTGATGTTGGGCTTGTTGGTGACGTCGGTCTTGTTGGTGATGTAGGACGTGTTGGTGATGTTGGTAACGCCAGATTTCTTGGTGATGTAGGACTTGTTGGTGGCGTTAGACTTGGTGACGTCGGACTTTTTGGTGATGTTGGTGACGTCGGACTTGTTGGTGACGTCGGACTTGTCGGTGACGTTGGTGACGCTGGACTTGTTGGTGATGTTTGCGACGTTGTACTTGTTAGTGACGTTGCTGATGTTGGACTTGTTATAGAAGTCGTCGTTCTGAGAGCACAAAGATGAATGCGTACTGTTAGAAAGATGAGGAACGCCTGAAGGAAAACGAGAGAGAGAGAGAGACATACCCACATACCCACCTTACTACGAAAAACCAGTGCTATCCACTGGAAGAGTAAAACAAGACAGATGTAAAGCTTATCGTGGTTCAATTCAATATCCAAATAATGTGTTGTTGTATTGTAATCATATACGTTCAGTAATTGGTTTCTGTACAGACAGACAGACACATGCATACACACAGATGGAGAGAGAAGGAGAGAGAGAAACACAGAGAAACAGAAGGAGAGACGGAACGGAGGAAGAGAATGATTCAATAAGAAAGGGAAGAAAAGAGGGTGGACGGAAAGACAAGAAAAGAAAGAAAGAAAGATAGACAGACAGATAAGTAGATAAATAGATAGACAGATAGATGCACACATAGATACATACATAGCTATATCACAAAGAGGTGGAGAGTGTTTGTCACACTGGTTGATAGAAAACATTGTGATCAATTCACAAAGATATCAGAAACAGGCACCTTCACAACAGAATCAATTATGAAATAATAAATAGATAAATAAAATTACGTGTGCGCGCCTGCGTGTGTGTATATGTGCACGAACACATGCTTGTATGTAAACTGTGTGCACGTGCGCAGACGCCGCGCCTGCGTGTGTACAAATGTGTTTGTGCGTGCATGCGATTGCACGTGCGTGAAATATCGCGCGTGCTTGGAAAACGCAGCCAGCCAATGCTGTACGTGCACTCGAGAGGTGTTTGCGTAAGGTGGGAAGCCGAGGATAATGAATGATAATAAGAAAATTCCCATAGCCTTTTACGGCCATCGCGGCAGTGAATTCCCATCCTTCTTCTTCTTTGTTCGTGGGCTGCAACTCACACGTTCACACGTATGTACACGAGTGGGCTTTTCCGTGTATGACCGTGTTTACCCCGCCATGTAGGCAGCCATACTCCGTTTTCGGGGGTGTGCATGCTGGTAAAGTTCTTGTTTTCACAACCCACCGAACGTTGATGGATTATAGGATTGTTAACGTGCGTATTTGATCTTCTGCTTGCGTATACACACGAAGGGGGCTTAGGCACAAGCAGGTCTGCACATATGTTGACCTGGGAAATCCGGAAAAATCTCCACCCTTTACCCACCAGGTGCCGTTACCGAGATTCGAAACAGGGACCCTCAGATTGAAAGTCCAACGCTTTAACCAATGCGCCGAAAAATTCCCATCCACTGTCTATGGATTTGGCATAGGAATGCGGACTGCCCAGGCCTCACCTCACCTCCCGCCCTTTTCACCCTCCCCCGCCTGAAGTCAGGGAGCTGTTCAGAACTGGGTGGAGTGAGGGAAATCGAAGTAAAGTGCTTTTGTTTTTTTCTCCCAGGGACACAACACTACACCATGCCAAAACGGGGGCCTCGAACCCTGATCACCGGTAAACACTGGATCAGAAATCCAACACCTAACCGATTTTGCTTCAGCGCTTCCTACAAAAGAACAGGATGCAGCCTCTTACAACAAAACAACAACAACAACAACAACAACAAAATCCAGTCAGGTGTTGCGTACCCGCAGTCAGCGAGCGACGGGTACTGGCAGACTCCCATGTTGACGTCATAGTTGAGGGAGAAGGGACAGGTCAGGAGGGCACCGGAGGAACCGAAACACTTGATGAACTGGCGACAGTCCGTGCAGAACGGGTACTGTCCCACGGCCCGTCCCACACACTGACTGATGTCGTTCAGGCACTGGGAGAACACTGCCCACACAGCGTAACAATACGAATGAATGAATAGACTACACGACTGAATAGATAACAATTGAACTGACTGATTTACTGACTGATTATACTAACTGGCCGACTGGCAAGGCTCTGAGCATAGCGTTGGATTTAAAAAGCGCAGGTCAGGCATTTGTTCGTGATTGGGGGGGGGGGGGGGGGGGAGTATATTTGTATATATCTATGTATCTTTCTCTCTTTCTCTCTCTCTCTCTCTCTATATATATATATATATATATATATATATATATATATAGAGAGAGAGAGAGAGAGAGAGAAACATATTGTAAGCAGATGTGGTGAAGCGCACATGAACCAGTCTGCGTGACTTTCACTAAGTAACTGACTAATGTACGAACGAAGTATTTAGGTCACTCACTCACTCACTCACTAACTGAGCGAATGAACAAGTAAAGAAATAAATAAATACATAAATGAATAGATAAATGAATAAATGAACAAACAAATAGATTTTTTTTTTCAATTGAAGGAATGCTTTAAGAGACCTGCAAAGTAAAACAAACAACCAAAAAACTGTTAGACCAGAACATTTTTCCCTTATTACCCCACGTACAAAAAGTCAAAGCCTTCCAGGTTTACGTATGTTGCATGCACAACAACAGAAACCGAAAGCGTCGATGGTGGGGGCTGTGGTGGTGGTGGTGTGTGTGTAGAGGGGGGAAGGTCGGGGGGGGGGGGTGGAATGGGGTGTGGGGGGATACCAATACAAAATGATCAAACTCTATATATTTTCTGCACACCGGGAGTGTGTTGAAACAACAGTCGTGTATTGGAAACGAACCAATTCTGCCACATCGATCGACATTTCATTGTCTTACGATCACAATGTGCCTTTTATCACGACTTTTCAGCTTCGATAGAATTCGCAGCCAAACTGCGGAACGTATTTTCGGGCCAAATATTCACGAGAATCACTCTGGACAGGTCCAGTTCTTTCAGACGCTTTCTCGCACTCCTAACAGTGCAGGCTGAACGTCCATGACCACCTGTCTGTCCCATGAAAGGATATTTTAAGATTTTATTTTTTTTACTAATCGTCGGAATATGTAGAAACAAATATTCTTATTTCTTTTTGGAACACACTGCACTGTTTCCAAATAACGTCGGAAGCTGACCGCTTGTTTGTGCACTTGAAAACGGTTTTGTTATTGTTGTTGTTGTTTTATGGTCGATCGTGGACAGAAGCGATGACACTTTAGCACAAATCTTTCTCTGAATACAATGTAGAGATCAGTTTCGCCTCGTTTCAATGATATGTTATCATGAACTATGGTTAAGTGCACGTGCACCTTATGAATGTTAGTTCAAGAGAATAGGTGCATCACTATTCTACAAAACTAACGCATGGACGAATGTAAATTGAGAAAGACCTTCACGCTGAGTGTAAAGCATAAAAGCCTTTAAACCCTTGATTGCCTTGAGACGTAACACTTACGTCCATTGTAACGTCACTGATGACGTCACCCAAACAAGAGAAATGACTGTGGAAGGCAGAAAATCCACACATTTGATCTAGAGTAGAATATATTCAAACTATTTTCTTTCTTTTTATTTATGCTCATTATTCTGAAATACCTTGAGTCATATTTCAAAATTTGATGTTTCAGATCCGTATCAAAAATTATTTCCCATAGTGCATTCAGATTTATTTCCTAGTACTTGGCAGAACGTTGATACTCCTAGTAGAGAAATGAATCTATGCGACTTCCGTGCAGAAGATCGTCCTATTTGAACTAAAAATTATATGACTGCTATTATAAGTTTGTCAGTATGTCAGATAAAAGTGCTGGTAATCTGATTCTGGAATCATCTTTGGCTTCTTTATAACTTGTGCACCTTTCCCCGAAGTGATTTGTGAATAAAATTCGTATTGAGAAACAATAATTATTACTGAAATAAACTTATTTCTATTATCATGAAGCCGAATTTTGTGTCTACAAAGCATTTGCAGAAGAAATAAATTTGTTTGAATTTACCAGACACACACACACACACACACACACACACACACACACACACGCACGCACGCACACACTTAAACACACACACACACACACACACACACACACACACACACACACACACACACACACACACACAGGGTCAACGTAATAGCTGTGTGCTCGCGCGCGAACGTGTGTGTGTGTGTTTAAGCGTGTGTGTGTTCGTATGTTAGTCTGTGTTCCTGAGTGTATGTGTGAGTGTGTGTGTTTGTGACAGTGTGTATGCTTCTGTGTTTGCGTCTGTGTCTTTGTGTTTGTGTCTGGGTGCATATAGTGTGTACTCACCCCCTCTTCATCTTCTTCTTCTGCGTTCACTCGTATGCACACGAGTGGGCTTTTACGTGTATGACCGTTTTTACCCCGCCATGTAGGCAGCCATATTCCGTTTTCGGGGGTGTGCATGCTGAGTATGTTCTTGTTTCCATAGCCCTCCGAACGCTGACATGGATTACAGGATCTTTAATGTGCGTATTTGATCTTCTGCTTGCATATACACATGAAGGGGGTTCAGGCACTAGCAGGTCTGCACATATGTTGACCTGGGAGATCGTAAAAATCTCCACCCTTTACCCACCAGGCGCCGTCACCGTGATTCGAACCCGGGACCCTCAGGTTGACAGTCCAACGCTTTAACCACTCGGCTGTTGCGCCCATCTGTACTCACCCCCCATTCCACTCTCGAGATCGGTTGTCGACACAGATATTTGTGAAGTGGTGGCTCTGCACACACACACACACACACACACACACACACACACACGTTTCAGTTTTGTTATTAGTCAATTCACTATATGTTTGTCATACATGCTGACGATTTTAAACCAGAATAAAAAAAAAAAACCATGGAAGTAAAATGATTTCTATTATCAACTGCAAAAGTTAGACATCAAGGAACTTTTTTTTTTTAAACAGAGATAGAGACAGACAGACAGCGACAGAACAGTGAAAGTTTCGAGGACTTTAGCTGATGTCAAGACATAATGATCATATCAGTAAATTTAGACATACGTTAAAAAAAAAAATCGTTTTCCCTTGCAACACCTTTGGGAAGTGCTGCGCATCCAGAATCGGCCTCTTCTTCCATATGAGGACACACACCGACAGATAAGCCTGTCTGCCTACTCGTCCGTCGATCCGACGGGAGACTCCATTCACGTTAAAAAAAATCGAGTAGAAGGGTTTTAAGACTCGGTATTTCTGAAAGTGCCTTGGCAATGTCGGTGAGGCGTTGGACTTGTGACCCAGTGGTCACCAGTGATCAGGGTTCGAGGCCCCGTTTCGGCATGGTGTTGTGTCTTTCGGAAAGGCACTTTACTCCGAGTTTCATCTCTCCACCATATTGTGGACGGGTACATGACTTCGGTCCGGGAAGCTTGAAACGGCGGAAGGACAGGACTGGCCCCCGCCTTCCTATGTAGAACCCTGGAGACGGTGAACAATTGTGAATCCACCGGCTTTTTCTGGCCGTAAAACTAAAAGTCTCCGCGACGCTTCTCGTACTTAACGTCTAATCATACACAGTACATTACTATCACTCTCCGACTAGCAAACCCATTTTGGGAGTTTTAACCAAATTTATTTCCAGTCTAATCAAACACAGTGCATAATTATCACTCCACTACCAACCAGTGCAACCGCATTTGGGACTTATAACATCATATACTAAAAGTGTAAACATACGCGCTACATGATTATCATTACGCTACTAACCAACCCACCCGCATGTGGTGATGGAAGGGTAGTTGCATACCCCGAGGTTCACATCGTAGAAGAGTTGGGACTGGCAGGTGAAGACTAGACCCGTGCCATCCCCGCGGCATTTCAAGAACTGACTGCAGTCGGTGCAGCTTGGATACTGGCCCTCCGCCTTGCCCGCGCAGTCTCCGCTAGTGGTCAGGCACTCCGAAAACACTGTGAGTGGGGTGGTTTGGTTTTGTCCGGGGGTAAGGGCAGGGGGATCGGGGGGGGGGGGTCAGGTTGGGTAGGGGGGCGGCAGAGTTTAGGGGTGGGGGTCAGGAATTGGGAGTGGAATCGGCGGATTGTGGTGGGGTGGTTCAGGAGAGAAGAGGAAGACATCGTATAAGTATGCATGTAACGTTTAATGCAGGTCATGACAGTTTTTACTTCGATTTGTTTGTTGGTGTAAACCAGTGAACCAGCTCACGATTCCTTTTTTTTCTTTTTCCTCTTTTTTTTTCTTTTTTTTTGTGTGTGTATCCTCTACACCCAAAGGGGACAAAAACCCAATAAACGACTTTACACCTTTGAATAATACCACTGCCAAAAGTGTCATCACGTGTTAGTCCATCGACGTGCATGTCTGTCTTAGTCTATTTTTAATACATATACTTGTCTGTCAGATCAAAGTTGTACATGCTTAAGTCCCATTCGTAAAACGAACACGTTTTAGTACATAGTCACACATACTTCAGTCTACCTTATAATATGTACAACTCCGCCTGTACCGGTTCAAAGCCCGGAATGCTGGACGCGTGCCTAGCGACCCCTCTCTGTTGAAATAAAATCATTGCTGCAAACACTCCAACGAGAAGATCAACAGATATTTGGGGACTGGGGGAGGACGGGTCTCACTGGGCTGTGAAAGTCAGACTCTGGAATCTGCAGGGTGACAGCCATCATCTCCACCAGGTCCACCATCATCATCGGAACACAGAACGTGCGCACCATGTCCGAAACTGGAAAGACAGCACAATATGCTGCCGAGATGAGGAACGACCACCTCACCATCCTTGCAATCAGCGAGTCACGGTGGACTGGTTCCGGTCAGAGGAGGCTTGCCACAGGAGAATTTATTGCTGCTGTTCTCTGGGCTCGAAGAAGAAGATATTACGCCACACACCGAGGGAGTCGCCTTGATGTTACCTAAGACAGCTCAGGGACCACACCTTGGGTGGGAGGCCCACGGCCCACGAATCGTCACAGCCTCCTTCCGAACCAAGAATGTGGAGGATCAACATGGACATCATCCAATGCTGTCCCTCCCCCCTCTCCCCCCCGGAGCCCCCACCCCCACCCCGCCCCCACGCACCCCCTTCCTCCCCAACGAATGACAATGACGAGGAGGACTTCAACAGCAGAGTGTTGACTATCGTTCAGGGCCGCCCAACATCATCATCGTCATGGGTGACTTCAACGACAAGATCGGCAGCGATGACAAGGTCTGTGAGGAGGTCATGGGGCGACAGGGGCTGAGCAGGTTAATGACGGCGGGCAGAGATTGCCGTTGGTTCTTTTACGTGCGCTAAGTGCATGCTGCTGCACACGGGAACTCGGTTTTTCGTCTCATTCGAATGATCACCTTCCAGACCACCACTCAAGGCCTAGCGGATGTGGAGAAAATACTGGCGACTCTGCCTCTAACAAGTTCTTTAGTTTAGCGTCTTTTCACTATTGGTGATTATTAGTCTCTAACAAGTCCTAGGTCCTACAAGAGCTAATAGAAGAAGAGGCCATCGCTGAGAAGTGGTGTGGGGTGAAAGGGGCAGTACCACCAACCCGTCAAGAAGTGTTGGTCCCAAGGAATACAGCCAAGAAAAATGGATCTCTGCAGAAACCTTGAGAGAGATAGACGAGAAGGAACCGACGAAAGCAGCAGTCAACAACAGTAGCACTCGAGCTGGAAAAGCCAAGACACACAAGAAGAGTATTCTGCAGTGGACAGGAACGTCAAGAGAAGTATCAAGGATGACAAGCGTGACTTCATGAAGACGATGGCAACAGAAGCAGAGGAAGCAGTCAACCAAGGAAACATGCAGGAGCTATACGCCACCATCAAGAAGCTGACAGGAAGATTCAGCAAACCAGAAAGACCCGTGAAGGACAAGGAAAGGGAGGACAATACCATGCTTTATGGGGCAGAAACCTATAGAACCACCGCCATGAAGAGAATCCAAACTTTCATCAGTAACTGCCTGAGAAGGATTCTTCGGATTCGCTCGCCAGAGATAATCAGAAATGAAGAGCGAACAAGACAGCAACCTGCAGAAGAAGAGATTCTCCAAAGACGCTGAAGCTGGTTCGTCACTACGAGGCAAGCCCATTTCCTGGAACCCGCAGGGGAAAGGGAAAAGAGGACGTCAAAAGAAACACGTGGCGCCATGACCTGGAGGCACCAAACTCCGCATCTTCAACTCCAGTGTGAAGTCAATTCTGCTCTACGGATGCGAGACATGGCGGACAACACAGACGATGCAGCAGAAGATTCAGACATTCTTCAACACCTGTCTGAGGCGCATCTACAAGATCCGATGGCAGGAGAAGATCCGAAACGAAGATCTGTGGGAGCGAGCGGGACAGGAACCAGTGGCCAAGCAGATACTGCGGAGGAAGTGGGGCTGGATCGGACACACCCTCAGGAAGCCAGCGTCCAGCATCACACGCCAAGCCCTGACCTAGAACCCGCAGGGAAAGAGGAAGAGAGGCCGGCCTCGCAACAGCTGGAGGCGAGATACCGAGGCAGAGCTGAAGCAGCAAGGGAGCAACTGGATTGGAATGGCCAGAACAGTCCAGAACAGAGTGCGATGGCGAGGGGTCGTTGATGGCCTATGCTCCACCAGGAGCGATGGGCAAAATGAAATGAATGAATGACCTGGAGGCAGACATGAAGAGGACAGGCCACACACTGGGGACAGCTGGAGTAACTGGGCACAGGACCGGGATGGCTGGAGCGTGCTTGTTGGCGGCCTATGTCCCAGACAGAGCAACAAGCGTGGCTGAGGTGAGGATGATATTTACACCTGCGTGTTGAATCAGAGCCACACTTGCTTTATTCTGTTTTATGATACGAATACGTATGTGTTAGGTCATAGTCATAATGATTCCGTCTGTTTTATAATACGCATGCGATTACGAGTGTGTTAGATCATAGTTGTGCATGCTTTAGTCTATTTTTAATACGTATTCGTGTGTGTTAGATCATAGTCATCAATGTTTTAATGTAGCTGTAATACGCATGCGTGATTTGTTTTCCCCTTTTTACGATGAATCTAATTCTGATTCTGTTTTTGTGTATTTGTGTGGGAATGTGAGTCAAGGTCAAAGGCAAATCAGCATTCAATTTTTTTCAGCTGATACACTGAATAAGCAAGAAAATGCTCGCGCACACACACACACACACACACACACACACACACACACACACACACACACACACACGCACGCACCAAACAGTCTATAAAGATTGCAGTCTTGCTGCATATTCATGTACGTGCTGCTGTGTGTATAGACACTGCTGGACGTGTGCACGTGTTGACGTGGAGAGGCTATAAATTAGTATGTCCGTGTTTGAAAAAGAGAACGAGTCACTTACAAACCAGATCGCTGGATGCGGGGGTGAAAACCATGGCGAGAAGAAGGACGAACACGGTATGGACATCGTCCATTCTCTGCTTTGGTGTGATGGACTCTGCACACACACACACACACACACACACACACACACACACACACACACACAAACGCACGTGCGAAGATACGCATCAAATAGAATGAAAGACGTTACGAGGGAACAGAAGGGACAGGGATTCATCAACACCATCATCAATATCATCATCATCATCATAATCACTTTTCGTTTCTTCATTCACCGCCTGTTCATCTAAGATGATGATATCATCATCATCGTCGTCGTCGTTGTCATCGTCATTATCAACGTCGTCGTCGTCGTAGTCATCATCATCATCATCACCACCATTATCATCATCTCCACCATCACCACTACCTCCAATACCGTCATTATAATTACAATTTTCTTCTTAGTATTATCATCATCATTGTAATCATGGAGGGTAAATGGGTAAGCTACAAGCTCCTTTTCACCATGCCCTAATTTTATATATATATATATATATATAGACACTGAAAACAAGACAAAGAGAGAAGAAGAAGAAGATGATGATGATGATGATGATGATGATGAAGGGAGGCGGAACTACACAAAAAGCTGACATTTGATGCTTGAGCGGGCGCAATAGCCGAGTGGTTAAAGCGTTGGACTTTCAATGTGTGGGGTCCCGGTCTCATCCCTGGCTGGTTCTTACCCCGGGTAAGAAGTAGCCTAGGCCATTTCTTCCCCCCCCCCCCCTCCCCCGGCTGGAATATAGCCCTTGTGTACACTTCCCTCACCCAACCAGTTTGTATCACATTTACACATAAAGCACATGATGATAATGATGACGGTGATGATTATGATTATAATAACAATACTAATACTAACAACAACATCAACAACAGCAACAATAATAATAATAATAATAATAATAATAAAGGGAATGTATATAACTCCTTCCAACGCTCAAGCCACTTTGCAATTAATGCAAAAAAGTGATGTGATGATGTTCGTCAAAAACGTGATGTGATGATGTTCGTCCTTCGGATTCGAAGATGACCATGGCTTCAAGAGTCAGATGGAAGGGGGGGGGGTGTGTGTGTGTGTGTGTGGCTGTGGGTCCAGAGGTGACTGGTGAGGCCAATCCGGGCCCTGAAGTCTCGCCCACATGTGGGACACAAGTGAGTGGGTGCTGTTGTGGCAGTGGATGCTGCTCGGGCCTTGCGCACAGCACGCTTCCGTTGGACCTCGGTGATGCGCCTGGCTTCAGCTGCACGGGCTTTTGTGGTGATTATGCTGTGCCAAGCTGGACGGTCCAGAGCAAGTGTCTCCCGAGTGTTGATGTCGACGCCCAGGACTTTGAGGCAGTCTTGGTAGCGTTTCTTCTGTCCTCCAACTGAGTGCTTGCCCTGACACAGCAGCTGATTAGACAGTCGGCTGTCTGACATTCTCACCACATGTCCAGCCCACTTGGCTTGGACATTCTGCAGAAGGGTTTAGACGCTGCAGAGGCCAGCTCGTTCCAGGACTTCCGTGTCGGGAACTTTGTCCTGCCACCTGATGTGGAGGAGTCTGCAGATACAGCTCAGGTTGAGCTGTTTGGCGTGTCTGCTGTAGACAGCCCAGGTCTCGCTGGCGTAAAGGAGGGTGGTAAGGACCACTGCACAGTAGGCCTTCAGCTTAGTGGTAGAACTGAGTTGTCTCCGCTCCCAGACGTTCACACGGAGTCTCCCAAAGGCGGCGCTGACTTAAGCAATCCTGTTTTTGACGCTAGCGTCTCTGTTCACACACACAGACAACACACACAACACCACCCCCACCCACCCATAGACATACTCGTAATGTCCTTCACGTGCCATGCCACGCCCGCTCACATCATGCTCACTTTCAGACAACATCAGAGAGATTAACAGTGACCTAGTTGGCATGCAGTGCAGGGGAGCATGTCTATGTTTCCCCAGGTCTAAGTTCTCCCAGGTCTATATTCCCCTAGGTCTAAGTTCCCCAAGGTCTATGTTCCCCCACAGCTGACCATGGTTGACCACAGTTCAAGAGTACTCAGACTGCATTATGTTGTCGCATTTGTACATTATGTCTTTGAAGATGTTTGACCACTGTATGACCACTACTGACCACTATCAGAGTTCAGCTTGCATCACATTGTATGCAATATTGCAACGTTTTAGCAGGATTTCACTATACTGTTGGCCATTACTGACCAGTACTTGCCACTGCTGACCACTACGTCAAATTCTTCAGATTGCGTTGTTTTGTCACATTTGTGCATTATCAAGACGTCATGGTTGTTTGTTTTTGATTCTATTAACTGCAAACTGACCACTGCTGGTCACTGACAGCCACTACCCAGTGACCACCGCTTACTACTACTGACCACTACAGTCCACTGACTACTACTGACCACTGCTGACCGCTATCCACTGCTGCCCACCACTGACTACTGCTGATCACCGCTAACCATTGACCACTACTGACCACTGCTGGCCACTATATACTGAACACTAACCATTATTGACCACTGACCACCGCTGACATCCATTGACCACTGATGACCACTATTGCTGACCACCACTGACCACTGCTGAGCAACACTGACCACTACTGACAGCTGACCACCATTGACCACCACTGACTACTAGCACTACTGATCAGAACCAACCACTAACCACTATATACTGACCACTTATGACTATTGACCTCTGACCACTACTGACCACTGCTGACCGCTTCTGACCACTAACTAGTTCTGACCACTGACCACTTCTGACAACTGACCACCGCTGCCCAGCACTGACCACTGCTGACCACCACTGACCACTGACTTCTGCTAACCACTGACATCACTGTCCACTTATAACCACTGTTGCCTATTACTGTCCACTGCTGACCGCTGATACCACTGACTACTGCTGACCACCGCTGACCACAATCACAGAGCACTATTGACCACCACTGACCATTATATATGGACCACTACTGACCACCATTGACCACCATTAACCGCGGACAACTACTGACTACTACTGACCACCATTGACCACTGCAGATCACTGACCACTGTTGACGACCATTGACCACTGCATACTACTGACTACCAGTGAGCATGACTGACCACTACTGACCGCCACAGACCACCACTGTCCACCACTGACTGGTGACCACCACAGACCACTATGGACCACTGACCACCACTGAGCACCGCTGACCACTACTGACTGCTGACCATTGACTATTGCTGACCACTGCTGACAAGCACTCAAAAGTGTATGTATGATTAAACAAACATTTGTTTAGGGGAATATAGACTTGGGGGGTATACAGACCTGGGTAAACATAGACCTGGAGTAATATAGACCTGGGTGAACATAGACCTACCAAAAACGTTTTTGGGGGATTATCGACCTTGGGGAATATAGACTGAGAGAACAAAGACCTGGGGGAACAAACACCAGAAAACGTAAATTTAGGGGAACATAGACCTGGGGGAATATAGTCATGTAAGAACTTGTAACTGGCTGAAGAAAAATTCTGGGGAACATAGACCTAGGGGAACATAAAGCTGACCCCCCAAATCATCTGCAAAATAAACCGCTAAGCCATCATTTCATGGAGCGCGTGTGTGTGAGTGTGTGTGTGTGTGTGTGTGTGTGTGTGTGTGTGTGTGTGTGTGTGTGTGTGTGCGTGTGTGTGTGTGTGTGTGTGTGTGTGTGAATCAGAATCAGAATCAGATGTCATGAAAACCGTGAATGAAAGGTTTATAGACACAACATTAAAGGGAGTGTGTGTGTGTGTGTGTGTGTGTGTGTGTGTGTGTGTGTGTGTGTGTGTGTGTGTGTGTGTGTTCTTTGTCTCTGTTTTTGCTCTTTGATTTTTTAGTGGAGATACCTTTCTTCAATACCTTCTATTTCTTTCTTGTTTCTCTTCTCAGTTTCTTCTTTCTTCCCTGTTAATTATCTTTAAAAAAAAAATATATCGTTTAAAGTTTTATTCATCCTTTCACTCCAGTTGCTTATGGAGGACTGCTATCAAATGATACCTTTACGCCCAAAAGAAGATAGCCAAATACTCAACACTATAACTTAATAAGAAAACGCGAATATGTTTCAAATAACAATTGGTATTTGAATGTGCAAATTTCATAAAAGTACTTATAGCTAACAAATTCCATCTGCTTCCTATGAACAAAAAACAAACAAACAAACAAAAAACAAAAATGAAAACCGACTTGGAGACAAATATTTGTTCATGCACACGCTTGTCTCGGAACTCATTATATACTTTGTGCATCCATTATAAGATAGAACTCATCCCCAATCACATCCATATTACAAACCTTGCAAACTCTCTCGTGGTGTGCCACTACGTCCCCCTCTTTCTATTTCCAACTCAAGATTACTAAGCATAATTCATCAAAAGCAGTCACTGTACATCAGAACGACTGAACGTCTCTAGGAACGAACTTCATGTTCAAAGATAATATCAATTAAAACAGGTGTTCCATATCGAAATTTTTAATTGCAAATAAGACAATAAAAGCCCATTGGTAATAACTATTGTGTGAAATATATTCCTCGCAGTTCACATACCCTTCATTCTAATGTTGTTTAATCTTGGCACTCTTCAAATATCAATGTATTTCAGAGAAAAGGAGGGGGGTAAGAAATGGACCAGGGGATATAAACTGGCCTAGGCCAAACATTACCCCGGGTAAGATGTAGCCCAGGCCAGTTCTTACGGGGATAAACTCTGGCCTTGGCCAGTTCTTACGGGGGTAAGATTTGGCCAGGGTAAGATCTGGCCTGTTACACCGGGTTCGAACTTCGGTAACGGCGCCTTGTGTGGGTAAAGGGTGGAGATTCTTCCAATCTCCTATGTCAACATATTTTGTGCAGACCTGTCTGTGCCTGAACACCCTTCGCGTGTATACGCAAGCAGAAAATCAAATACGCACACTTAAGATCCTGTAAACCATGTCAGCGTTCGGTGGGTTATGGAAACAAGAATATACACAGTATGCACGCCCCCGAAAACGGAGTATGGCTGCCTACATGGCGGGGAAGAAAGGGTTATGCACGTAAAAGCCCACTCGTGTTCATTACGAGTGAATGTGGGAGTTGCAGATCACGAACCGAAGAAGAGAAGAAGAAGATGCCTGAGCAAAAAGAAAAACATAAACAAAAAGATGCTAAATATGACAAAAATCGTGTACAGAAGAGAGAGAGAGAGAGAGAGAGAGAGAGAGAGAGAGAGAGAGAGAGAGAAGAGAAACGAAACGAAACGAAACGAAACGAAACCTTTTTTTTCAAGAGGGTAGTGGAATAAGCATTCCTACTTTTTTTTTTTTTTACTTTTTTTTCAATTTTTTTGGGCATCAACAACACATAAACAAAAAGAAAATTAATCAATCAATAAATCTTTGGGGGAAAAAATACATGTAAATAAAGTCATCAACATGTCATATTTCTTATACAGGAAGACGAGAGGAGAGAGAGAGAGAGAGAGAGAGAGAGAGAGAGAGAGACTCACCTCACCACGAAATACCGATGCGATCCACTGAAAGAGAAAAACAAAACGGAAGTAAAGTTTAACATGATTTTTTTTTAAATTAAATATCCAAATATTGTGTTGTTGTGTTTTGTAATCACTATATACATTCAGAACTTGGTTTATGTTTTGGGAAATTGATCGTCTCTTATTTTCTTTCTTTTTGGTTTGTTTTGTGAGTTTTCAGTTAATAATTTTGACAAAAAACAACAACATTAAATCCAGTGTGAACTATTTTGTTTATCAGAAAAAAAAACACACCACAGTTTGATTTCTTCAATCGCCACTTTCATTCTGTAACATTTTCATTTTATTATTCTTTCATATCAATTTACTGTAATTTTTATTAATACTCTCTCTCTCTCTCTCTCTCTCTCTCTCTCTCTCTCTATATATATATATATATATATATATATATATATATATATATATATATATAATTAGTATATATATATATATATATATATATATATATATAATTAGTATGTATATATCTTTCGAACCTTTTTCCGTCACTGATGGTTTTAATTTCACAAATGAACGGCTCGGATTCTAAGTCTGTGGTTATTTCACAAAATTTTGTTTCGATTTCTTTGAATATTCTTTTGTCACTTTAGACTTGTTTTGAACTACAATCTTTTTTCTTTTTTTTTTTCTTTTTTTTCGATTCTTATTTTCATTAATGTCTTTTCCTTGTTTCTTTTTCTTTCTTTCTTTCTTTCTTGCTTGCTGACTTGCTTGCTTGCTTTCTTTCCTCTCTCTATCTCTGTCTCTGTCTCTCTGTCTCTGTCTCTCTCTCTCTGTGTCTCTGTCTCTCTATCTCTCTCTCTGTCTCTCTCTCTGTCTTTACCTTTTTGCACAGACCAGAAACACCGCAGGTTGTTGTAGCCCTGCACTGATGTCCTGTACACAACTAGTCACGAGTCTCGCTGGACACCTCTGTTTACCCCTCCACCCCCCCCCACCCCACCCCCCTGCCCCCCCCACCCCACCCCCCAGCGTCTCTTAAACGGACGGTGGCTATCAGTGTATATAGTCTGCCTCCAGGAAGGTGGGGGCGGGGGCAGGGGGGTTGGGGTAGGGGTAGGGGTAGGGGTGAGGGGGGGGTGAGATGAGGAGGAGGAGAAAAAGCTCTATCTCTTTGCACGGCAGCTACTGTTCATCAGTAGGGTGTAGCAGCAGCCTACTTTAACCCCCCTCCCCCCCCCCCCCCCCCCCCCCCCCCCCGCCCTTAGGTTTTAACTCCCCCCCCTCCACCTTCCTCGCCCTGCTCCCAACTCGCACTCACCCACACACCTTGGGAGAGATGTGGGGTTAAATCTTTCCGGGTCAGTTTAATTTACCCCCCCTGGGAAGTTGATGTAGACTAGCCTGGAATCATCGCCCCTCCCCACCACTTCTCGCCCCCACATCCACATCCCCCTCCACCTCCCCCTTCTCCAGGCCCACACACACACACACACACACACACACATAAACACCCCAAAAGTAGTGTGAACTTCAACTGGTCAGAATTGACACCCACCCCTCAATCCCCCCCGCCACCCGCACCCCCCCCCCTTCCCCCCGAGGACCCCAACCTCACTCCTTCCCGACCCTCACTCCCCTGACCCCACCCCTCATTTCCCCCACTCCCTCAATCCCCCCGCCACCCCGTACCCCCCCCCCCCCCTTCCACCCGAGGACCCCAACCTCACTCCTTCCCGACCCTCACTCCCCTGACCCCACCCCTCATTCCCCCCACTCCCTCAACCACCACACCACACCCCCTCCCCCACTCCCCACCAATCACTCCCCCGAACCCCTCACTCCCTCGACCCCCACCCCCTCCCGACCCTCACCCCCTCCCCACCACGACCCCCACTCCCTCACTTCCCTGACCCCCCACGCCCCCCCCACCCACCCCCACTCCTCACGTCCCCCCTCCTCACCACGACCCCCACCCCTCACTCCTCCCGACCCTCACCCCCTCCTCACCACGACCCCCACCCCTCACTCCTCCCGACCCTCACCCCCTCCTCACCACGACCCCCACCCCTCACTTCCCTGATCCCACCACCCCTCACTCCCCCCCAACCACCACCCCTCACTCCCCCACCCCTCACTCCACCCCTCACTCCCCCCCCCCGACCCCTCACTCCCCCGCCCTCACTCCCCCCGGCCCCCACCCCTCACTCCCCCCCCCCGACCCCTCACTCCCCCGCCCTCACTCCCCCCGGCCCCCACCCCTCACTCCCCCCAACCACCACCCCTCACTCCCCCACTCCTCACTACCCCTGACCACCACCCCTCAGTCCCCCACCCCTCACTCCCCCACTCCTCAGTCCCCCACCCCTCACTCCCCCCCGACCACCACCCCTCACTCCCCCACCCTCACTTGATCACCGGTGAACACTGGAGCAGAGTCCAACACACCTAACCGACTTTGCCACAACGACTTCGAATGACTAGAATGACCCCGGGGGGGTCAAAACCCAGCAGGGGAGGGGAGGGGTCAGTTTGAGGCTGTGACACCGGCCATCCACAACAAGTGCTGGGCGTACCCTCCGTGTCGAAAGAGAGGCTTGCCAGATTCTTTGATAACGACGAATTCGAAATCCGATCCGGATGGTTTATTCAGATATATGTATAGATATAAAACAGGCCCTGAAGAGCTTGACCTTGAAGGCGTATCAGTCATACTGGCGCTAACATCCACCAGCATAAAATTAATAAACAATGAGGCCAGGAGATGAAATGATTAACAAACAGTAAAGAGTGGTAACTCTCCCCATTCACATGGTACACAACTTCAAGTCAGTGCTGCTTACGCTACCGATTCAGCCAGCACACATGTAAATAAAATGTTCATTGGAACAAAACCAGCCTTTTTTTTTTTTTTTTTTTCAGTCGTTCGTCTCCAAGGTTTGGACAGTACACAGAAAACAAAGTATACATAAATCATATAATAAAATTAATAGTTACGCATGGAACACCGACACACATCATATCAATGCAGACACATACTACAGTACATATGAATCTTGAAATAATTATTTATGCCTCAACATCAAAACCCATCATATCAATACAAACACATATTAAAGTACATATGAATCTTGAAACGATTATCTATGCCTAAACATCAAAACCCATCAAATCAATACGAACACATCATATAATTACAATGTCGAGATTGACCTTCCAAATGTAGTCCTGATCCTTCCTTTTTATCTATGAGAGAGAGAGAGAGAGAGAGAGAGAGAGAGAGAGTTTAAAACTCTCTCTCTCTCTTTCTCTCTCTCTGTATATAAATACGCAGAAGAAGAAGAAGAAGAAGTTACCACAAAATATCTGGATGTAACAGGTGTACAACAATTTGCGATCGTACATTATCTGGTTCAGTCAATGCTTCCCTATGCTTGCGAAACATAGACTCTCACTGCCAAGCTCCAGAAGAAGATCCAAGCCATGGAAATGAGATGCTTCAGAAAGCTGCTGGGCATCTCATACACAGAGCACGTCACGAACACTGAGGTCCGCCAGAAGATCACCCTCAGCCATTGGACCCCACGATGACCTCCTAACCGTCATCACGAGAAGGAAGCTTAACTCTCTCCATACGAACGGCGAAAGAGACGACGTTAACAGCGTTTCTCCCCAATCACCATCATCAAAATATTGCAAGCGGAAGGCTCTTACACTGAAGAGGTGAATGTTGACAAAGAATACCACAATTTTGACGACGGAAGCTAAAGGTTGGATCACTGAGACAGCCACTGGACATCCGAGGGGTCTGTGTAGAGGAGAAGACAGGACTGGCCGTACTGAGTGAGTAATGGTTCGGACACGTCACACGATCCGACGGGCTCACGAAGATCATTCAGCGGGACACCGTACCACGCATTAGGAAGAGAGGGAGACCAAAGAAAATGTTGCAGGACAACGTCAAAGAATGGACAGACCTGAGTTTCCCAGATTCCCAGAGAGCTGCGAGAGACAGGAACCAATGGAGAGAACTGGTCTGGAAATCATCTGCGGTGCCCTGACGACCCTCCACACTGGGTTATGGGACAGAGGAAGGTGAAGAAATTATTACTCCTTGTTTGCATTTCTTTGTTAACTTTCGTTATGCATGTGACAGATGCATTTGCATCATTTGGTATTTCTTGTTTTGACATTCTGGGGTTTTGTTTGATTTTGGCTTCAAGCAGTGGACCCTGTGTTGTTTTGTATGTATAGTTGATTTTCATTGGCTGAGGTTGTTAAAATTTTGTTAATTACTTCACTGGGGAAGAAAAACACATTTTCTTATATGAATGTCAATTTGAATACTTGGCTGGTTTTCTGGCCTTCCTCGATGAGCATCTTGCTTTTGTCACTCAGCTCTTTCAACTTCTGGAAAGTGGCGGTGCTCACCTCGAAGTTCGTCCCAGTGAGGTTGAACCTCACACTGTCTGATGACGTCATCTTGATTTTGACGTCACTTTGAGTTAACTGTTTGGGCAGATGGAGAGATGCGCTTCCAGAGGAGAATGTCCAGAGTTCTTGACATGTGGTGGTGTATTATTCCGAAGAACGGTTGTTACCAATTCGGCTTTTCTTCCGGGTGAGAGCACTGGGGCTACGTTTGCTGTCGCTGGTGGCCGTCTGATCTGAGGGAACGTCTGGTGTTGCCCTCCTTGTTGCTGATGAAGGCAGTCCCATGTGGAGACGGGTGGTTCGACATGTGTATGTGAGATGACGCCGTATGGTAGGCAAATGCTAATTGAAATGATTAACCAAGAAGAAGGTGAATGAGTAAATCGACAGCTTGTGAATTATTATGAATCAGAGAATGTCAGATTATTGTGAAATATGAATCAGACACTGTCCGAGTAAAGACTGTCGAAGTGTGATGAATATTGGAACATAAAATGATAAATACGAGATATTTATGAATAATAAACTGGAGTTAATAATGAACTCTCCGGCTGGAAGCAGGAGTTGATAACAAATCGTTTTGTGTCGAGAATGAAACTATGAGCTCCAAGATCAACTGAAGGAGATCCAGAATATCTTCTTTTTTTTTTCTTTTTTTTTTTTAAGAATTGAGTTCTTTCTTCAAGACTGTAGGGATGTGAAAAGAGAGACTGTGGGACTGTATGAAAGAGAGTGAAAATATCAAAGTAATGTAAATTACTAAATTAACATATTGAATTTACCTTATTGAGGATTTGTGATTGTTACTTGTGAAATGGTTTATATATATTATATGTGTCACCGGTCTTTGCTCTTCAATTTCTAGTGTCCTGGTCTATTATCTTGTTATACAGAGTGTTTGTGGTGATTGGATGTAAGATTGTGTGTGATAACGGGAGAGAATAACTTAGAACACGCACAGAAATACACACACACATAACTTTCAGTGTCTGTCTATATTTCTAACAACATCATAAACCCCTTCCGTAACAATGCAATGTTATAATTATCACAGTGATTGTTGATACACCTATCTATACATTATGCCTTTTATCCGGCAAAACGATATGTAATTTCTCATGATGAAATAGATACTAAAAGTTTTGTATCTGACTCAGTGACTTCGGTCGTCATCATCGTCATCATCATTATCATCGTAGCTTCTTCATCTTCATGCCCTCCTTGTTATCATTAATACCATTACTGCCAACATTAACACCACCAACAATTAATAATTACATTAAATGCGGGTACGTTCTAAGTGATGATGCCGCAATATATGTCCATTTTTCATGCTTACAAAATGTAATTTAAAACATCCCACGACGCGAAATTTCCTTATGATTTTTTTATATCTGACTTAAGGGTCATGATCAACGATAACATCATCATCAGCATCATCATCATCATCATCACTACTACTCAGTACTACTACTACTGACACCAACACCACAATCAGTGACAGACAGAGGTACGGCGTATTCGTTGGTATAGGTTCTCTGATTGTGGATGCACAGAAAAAATTTTCTATGCAAAGAATAAAACATTCCACTTGGTAATTAGTTGTATATTTCAATGGCTTCACACCATCTTCAGCTGTTGTTGTTGTTGTTTTTTACCCCCCAAAATAACTAGACTTTTTAAAAAAAATTGTTTTTGATTTGTTTTTAATAGCAGTCTTTGTTTGTTTGTTTGCTTTTGTTGTTCTTTTTTTGTTTTTTTTTTTTTTTTTTGGGGGGGGGGTTGTTTGTTTTTTGTTGGTTGTTTTTTTGTTGTTTTTTTTTGGGGGGGGGCTTTTTTTTTAGGGGGGAGAGGGGAAGGGGAGGGGTCATCATGCAGTTTCTGCCCCGTCATCTGCATCGTTTTAGTGGCATTACTTCCACGCCACTCATTCCGAGTCTTCCCCATACACAGCCACACCCGGGTTAGTCTGTCAAAGTATCAGCGTCAGCAGTCCACAGGGAACCATCGAAGTTAGGTCGCCAGGAAGCCACACACCTAAGGAGACCCTGCACTGCTGCTGAGTCACTTTGGTGTTGGTCAGTAATGCCTATTATGATTTAACTTACTTAGGACATCACCTACTAAGCACAGACGCGGCGGAACTAGACTGAGTAACCGTTTACCCCCCGAGAGTGAAGACCGCCACCACGTCCCTCCCGGTAACGAGAGTCCCCCATGAATCTGCTGACTCCGAAGACCTAGACAGGGCTCACCCTAAGCACGGAAGTGGAGAGGAATCAAAACTGAGGTCACCATGAGAGCAGGGCATGAAAAGACAATCCCCCCCCCCTCCTCCACCCTATATATTCATGTTGAACTGAGTGGCGGAGGAGGATGCTGAAGCTGTTATAATGGAGGTTCATGTTAGGTTTGGGACTTCGCAACAAGGCGTGTACTTTACAATTCCTTTTCTAATCATAATATCCCAGCGTCAACTAGGCCCTGGCCAGAGATGGGGACACTGGCAGTGTTGGTCAAGGAATTTGACCAACTTGAACTGACACCCAAAGACGCATCCATGATGTGGATGATATTCGACTGATTGTGTGGTCCCAGTCTTCCCATTAAAGGCCATAGTACGCTCAACCCTGGGTATAGTAGGAGTCGGCCGCGGCCGAAAAACAACAAAACCAACACATCCATTGGGAATCAAACCCGCGCCCTCCCAGTATCATTATCAGTATCAGTAGCTCAAGGAGGGGTCACTGCGTTCGGTCAAATCCATATATGCTACACCACATCTGCCGAACAGATGCCTGACCAGCAGCGTAGCCCAACGCGCTTAGTCAGACCTTGAGAAAAAAATAATAATAATGATAATAAATAAATAACACACAAGACAACAATGATGATGAATAAGCAAATAAATGTAAAACAAGCAGACACACGTTCACACACACACACGCACACACACACACACACACACACATGCATAACAGATAATATGCAACAAACATGCAGTTTCACATAAATTATATGAAAGCACAATCAAATACACATAAACGTACATGAGCACCAACACACACACACACACACACACACACCACCTTCCTGCACACACTCATTTCTGGGCTACATATCGCAGCTCCACGACACACACACAAACACACACACACACACTCCCAGCCGTCACTGAGTCCAGTCCACGGCGCTAACCACTTCGCCACAAGCTGGACTGTCATTTCGAAGTTGCTCAAGGAAACTTTTTTTTTCTAAGTGCAGCGTGCGTTAACTCTGTCCGGACGAAGGAATGCATGCATGAGCATTCCTACATAAAATGTATTTTGTTTCAGACGACGGAATGGAATAGCATTTTCAAGAAATAAAAATCCATCACGCGCTGTACACATGCTTTTGTGATTGCGATATTCTGGGTCACTCTACAACCGAATGGTATGATTGGTCACCTGCCATGTGTGGCCCCTCTCGCACACCCGCTCACAAAGTCACTGACCGGTCGTCTGCTCGCGTGCCAGCCTGTTTGGAAAGGGGGCTCTTCTCAAATGTGGAGCGAACAAGGCAGCGACGGCAATGTTTTAGTGTTGCCGAAGTACTTGAAATGCTACAAACTGAAGGGTCGGACATTGAAGAGGTGGATGATAACGAAGAAGAAAGTAAATTAAATGCAGAAAGCGAGCATGGGTATGGTGATTCGGGGTGAAAATTTGGCATTATTTTCTACATATGGCAAAACTGTAAAAATAAGATGAGAAATTTGATTTATATATATATATATATATATATATATATATATATGTGTGTGTGTGTGTGTGTGTGTGTAATAGCTTAACACGTAATAAACCAGTTCTGAAATTTTCATTTTCTTACTTTGTATTTTGTATTTTTTGTAATTTTTTTTCCAAACCCTTACAAATGGGCCGTCTGTGGGGAAAAGCAAGGGAGAAAACTCATCCCGAGTAAAGACACTAGTATCTCGGGAATTCTAGTGTCTATGTCCCGAGTGAGTTAGGATTACGCAATACATCATTTCATTTCAGTATTTCACAGTTGTGTTTTGTGAGGTGAATCTCATGACACAAGCCAGCTGTGTTTCGTCAACCATTCGAGTCAGTCCATGCAGCTATCTGCTTTTGGGGGGCTGGCGTTTACTTGCTGAGTTCAGCTCGACTAGGTCAGTATCGGTGTGTGTGGGTTGAGTTGAGATCGAGCTGCACTGTTACTTTTCTCTTTCCGCGTTGGTGTTGAAGTGACACACGTGAGTGTTTTAATTCAGTGGGGTGTGTGTGTGTGAATCCCTTTGTGTGTGTGTATGTGTGTGTGTGTGTGTGAATTCTTTCTTTGTGTGTGTGTGTGTGTGTGTGTGTGTGTGTGTGTGTCCCTGTGTGTGTGAATTCGTTCTTTAGTTTAGCCTCTTTTCTGACTACATAATCAGTTGTTATCAAACGGAAAAAAAAGGGAAGGGGAGGTATGAATAGTACTTTGTATGAGTGTATATAATACGTATGAATAGGTCAGACAAGCGTACAAGTGTACTTCAGTGCAATGTGAAAGACGCCCGAAGAAAAGTGCAACTTTCCGTGACGTACGAATAAGACAAGTACTGATGCACCTGACTCCCACTGCGGTGTCTCCCACTTGTGTGACAAATCCATGCCGCACATTCAACCATGCATGCTAATGACAGTCTTTTTTCACGCAGTATGATAAAAAAAAAAAAAAAAAAAAGTAAGCACATAAACAATGATAAATAACCAGATAAATAATAAACGATGAAATAACAAGTTGCTTCGTCGCATTCGAGTGTTGCTCGTTTGCCAATTTTAGTGGGGAGAAGTCAGCGAAAGAAATAGGACAGACTGAAAACGAGGCTTCATAAACACAAGTGCACAGCCACTTATCCCATTCGCTGACAGCGGTGAAGTTTGTTCTGTGTGTGCGTGTGTGTGTGTGTGTGTTAGAGAGAGCTATAGGAACAGAAAGGCGTGAGAGCCTAGAGTTAGGTTGGGGTGGGGTATACAAAAGGCCATGATAGAGCATTTCGTAAATGGATATAATTGGTTTCTCAGGTCGTGGGAAGTGCCAAAGTTCCTGTGCCTGTACCCTTGCTCAATGTGTGTGTGTGTGTGTGTGTACGTGTGTGTGTGTGCGAGCGTGTGTGTGCGCGCGTGTGTGTGTGCGCACGCGCGTGTTCTTACCCCTTTCATACCTCCGCAGGGATAGGGGTTTGTAAATACCCTGGTGAATGTGTGATTCGAACCTGATACAGGCACATGAAGTTATGTTTTGGGATGCCTGATTCTATTATCTTTTTTTTGTTTTACCAAAAAGCAATCTCAACCCCTCTTCGAAAGTGGAGGGGCTGTGGTTTTTCTCAATACTTGTGTTGTATTGTATTGTATTGTATTTTAATGTAATGTAATGTGTTACATTGCATTGCATTACATCACATGACATCACATTATATTACATTTTGTCACAACAGATTTCTCTGCCATGTGGTGGCGGCTATTTCCTCAGTGAACACCAGCATTTAGATAGATAGATAGATGTAACTTCTGGTGTTATCATTGTCATTCTGTCTGCAAACTCGTATCAAACGATCCATGCATTTTTTTTTTCAAACAAATCAGCCACAAAAGAAAATTTTTTTTTTTTATTTTTTTTTTAGAAATAATTAAAATAAAAACAGGACTCACCTCCTCACCTCAGGTCCCCCTCACCATGACGTCGTCGACGACGACATCCCTCATCACTATGGTGGAGGACATCCTCGGCCTCTCCGTGACCCTGCTGCTGACTGCAGTGGTGGTGGGGCTGTCCTTGCTATGGCTGTGGCTGCACCTCACCAACCATCCACGTCCCGCCACCACCAGGCTTCCCCCGGGCCCTGGGTTTGCCCTGCCCGTGCTGGGACACCTGCACCTCCTGGGGAAAGACCCCCGGGCGAAGCTGCACCAGTGGCGCGAGCGCTACGGGGACGTGTTCAGCGTGCTCTTCGGGAGCCGGCAGGTGGTCATCCTGTGCGGGTTCCCTGCCATCCGGGAGGCCTTCGTCAAGCACGCCGACGTCTTCTCGCACCGCCCGCAAACGCCTATCACCGACCGGATCTGCAAAGGCAGAGGTAAAGGTCGCTTTTGAACGAGGAAAAGCACCACACAAACACATGCAGGCATGCACACGCAGGCGCTCACGCACAAGCATGCGCACACCCACGCATGAACACGCACGCATGCACACACACACACACACAAACACACACACACTGACATACACACCGGCGCACACACATGCACACACACACACACACACACACACACACACACACACACACACAGACATACACACGTGCGCGCGCACTCATGCACAAACCACACATGCACACGGACACGCACACACACACACACGCGCGCGTGCACACACACACACACACATTCACCCACTGACATACACACCCGCGTGCATGCATGCACACACACACACACACACACACACACACACACACACACACACACACACACACACGCACACTGACATACACACACGTGCGAACGCACACACCACACATGCACACGAACACGCACACACACCCACACACAAACACACACACACACACATACACATCACAAAGTCAGTAAAACAAAATAAGTATTGAAAAAATCAGTTAAACTGAAGAAATCAGCAAAGAGAAGGGTCACACTGAAAGAAAAATGAAACGAAATAAATGTTCTATGATAATAAGTGGTGCCCGACTACGACCATCAGAACGGCAGAGGAGGCAACTGCTGTCCTGACTATCCGCGCTAGAATCTGATTATAGCGAAGAGTGTCTTGCCCAAGTTACATCCCCACTCTCTCGGCCAAGAAGGCTTTAGGACAGTCGGCGTTTGGATGATTCCCCTACAAAAGACTATTATAATTATTAGATAATTATTAGAAAACAGAAAGACAAATGTCATTTAAGGGAAAATGTTAGATCGATGGAAAGCAAAAGTAAGTCAAACAGAATAAAGGTGGTCACTTTGAAAGGAAACAAACGTAAGTTAAGTTGAACAAGAGAGGCAAGGCCTTCAAGACTCACTTGTGATACACTTTAAAAAAAAAATCTAATCGTTAAAATGTGTTCTGTATTTGTTATTATAAAGCTTCGGGTTGAAAAAAAAAGAAAGAAAAAAAAGTCCTAACCAGATTCGAACCCCGCGTGTTCGAGTGAGAAGAAACTGTCTTACCCATTACACTATCAGGCCTCCTTAACTGACGTTCTAAAATTTAATATTTCAACATACTTTTTTAAAGGGCGATAAATCAATTGTGGTATTCACAGTGAGAACGCTGTTTAAATCATATTATTCTGGTGTATCTTGGGCATTCAAAAAGTCTTTAAGGGCAATAATAAATTCTTTTTCAGTCCGCGGTAAAGGAGACGTGGCTATCGCCACAATCACACTGCAACATTTAGCTGTTTTCTCTAGATCTAGATAGATGTACAAGTTTAGTTACACCCGCCGGGAATGTAGTACGACACGGTCGATTCAATTTCTCTTTTATGTTCATTCTAATTTTATAGTTTTAAGGTTGATATGAAAATTGAGTATTCTGTTAAACTAATAACATGTAGAGCCAAGTACAAGTACTTCTAAACGTCGTAAGAAGTGAAAAGGACTTCATTTTGAGAAAAGTCAAGACTGGAATTTTTTTTCGTTTCATCGTGATCAATTCAATGGTATTAACTCGCATGGTTTACAATTTTTAACTGTGAATTCCGACTGATTCTGTGGATATTTTTATGGCAGTTTGGGGCATAATCCAGTAAGTGATGAGGCGTTCACAAATCTTTCTCTGAATAAATATTTAATGGTCTCCTTCTCCAACTTTCCATCACATGTTATCGTGTATTGTCCATTGAATATAGGATTGAACGGGCAGGTCAACAACTTCAAACAAAATGGCGTCGTTCGCGTTCGCGAAGAATATGAGCACGTGCTTTGAATGTGTATAAATATGTGAACGCAATTGATTTTTGCCCATGACCTTCAGGGCTCAACCAATAGATCTGTAAAGTCCACTCGTCGTATTGATTTTAGTATTTTCCGAAAAAGACCACTTGGGCGAATGAACATAGTGAAGGCCCTGTACACTGAGAGTAAAACACACAAGCTTTTTATGTATTGAGTATAATTTCAAAATGTAATGTTTAAGATGAGAAAGATCAGTTTAAAGCAAATTAATTCCCCTAGCATTAATTAAAAAGAAGTTCCTGCTTGAAAAAAAAGAAGATAATAATGACTGCTCTTGTTGTGTCAGAATATCAGATCAAAGTGCCAAGTTTAGAGAATAAAAAAATAATAATAATAACAGTAAATACATTTTGCATATAATTTGGCTTCTTTTTAAAAAAAAAAAATTGTGCCCATCCCAGAGGTGCAATATTGTTTTAAACAAGACTGGAAAGAACTGAATTTTTCCTATTTTTATGCCTAATTTGGTGTCAACTGACAAAGTATTTGCTGAGAAAATGTCAATGTTAAAGTTTACCATGGACACACACACACACACACACACACACACACACACACACACACACACACAGAAAGACAACCGAACACCGGGTTGAAACATAGACTCACTTTGTTTACACAAGTGAGTCAAAAATTACAAGCTGCCCACCACAGAATGGCATATCATTATGTATAGTTATACATTCAGCGACCTATGTTACCAATGGCTAGGACTTAGCGCCCAGATCTGTACCCTTGTTCTTTTATTGAGTAGTGACAACTGGACAGTTGTGGTGCCGTTATCCTCGAACTGCTGTTATCTTAATTTGCAGACAGAAATGATAACGGATCCCCGCTCAACCCTCAGACAGTCAAGCAACAAAATTAATGGTGTAGGCCTACTTGGGATTTATCTTCTTCTCCAACCTCCTAACTTGGAGACGCCATGACAGAATCGGGCGTCAGTTGAACTTCTGATTAAGTGTTCACCAGTGATGAGGGTTCAAGACCCTTGATTCGGCATGGTGTTGTGTTCTTGGAGAAAGGTACTTTACTCCGATTTCCTCACTCCAGCCAGGTGTGATTGGGAACCAGACTCGGTAGTTGGAAAGGGTTAAAACAGCGGAAGGAGAGAACTGGGCCTTGCCTTCCTTACCCTTACGAGAGCCCTAGATCGACACAGTGAAACTCCTTCTACTTCTTCGTTCGTGAGCTGCAGCTCCCACGTTTACTCGTATGCACTCGAGTCGGCTTTTACGTGTATGACTTTTTACCCCGCCATGCTCCGTTTTCAGGGACGGGGGTGCATGCTGGATATGTTCTTGTTTCCGTAACCCACCGAACATTGACATGGATTACAGGATTTTTAACGAGCGTGTGTGATCTTCTACTTGCGTACGCGTATACACACCAGCTGGGTTCAGGTCTGTATATATGTTGACCTGGGAAATCAGAAAAATCTCCACCATTTACCCACTAGGCATCGTTACCGAGATTCGAACCCGGGACCCTCAGATCGAAAGTGCAACGCTTTAACCACTCGGCTATTGCGCCCGTCGCACAGTGGATATGAATTCGCTGCCCCGATGGCCGTATGTAAAAGGGCTACGGGACCTTTGAGTAACCTTCAACCTCCAACCTTCATCCTCAGGTATCATCCTGTCGCACGGCCCTACGTGGAAGGAGCAGCGGAAGGCGTCGCTGGAGATCCTCCGCAAGCTGGGCATGGGCAAGAACCTGCTGGCCAGCAAGGTGCAAGAAGAGGTCAGCCACTACATCCGCGCTGTCGAGGATCACCAGGGTCAGCCAGCCGACCTTCACCGACTGACGACGGTCAGTGTGTCCAACAACATCTGCTCCATCGTCTTCGGGCGGCGCTTCCGCTACGACGACCCCGTCTTCATCCGCTACATTGAGAACGTGGAGGACAACATCGAACGCCTGGGAAGTGAGATGAATCCTGTATTATATGCACGATGATGATGATAAATTAATACTGCTGCTGCTGCTACTACTACTACCACGACTACTACTACCACTACTAATAATAATGATAATAGACATCATCATCATCATCATCATAATGATCATGATCAATAGACGAAGAACAAGAAGTCATGATCATTTAATACTCACTCTCTCTCTCACTCAGTCACACACACACACACACACACACACACACACAGCGATACACACACACACACACACACACACACACACTTCTATTGCTACTACTACACCTTCTGCTTCTGCCGCTGCTGCTGCTGCTGCTGCTGCTGCTACTGCAACTACTTTGAAAAAGAAAAGTAAGCTAGAAGAAGAGCAAGAAGCAGAGTGCAGATAATGATAGTGATTTTGATATACTGATTCTCTCTCTCTCTCTCTCTCTCTCTCTCTCTCTCTCTCTCTTCATCTATCCATCCATGCACAGGCGCGGCCGTCATCCACTTCATACCGTTCCTGGAGTACCTGCCAGGAGACCTCTTCGGCATCCGCCAGATCATGGCCAATGTCAAGGCAATTGAGGAGACCTTCTTTCAGCCTTTGATCGACGAGCACGTGCGCCCTTCCACTATGACCGGGGGCGGCGACGATGACGACAGTGGCAACGATAAGGACGAATTGAATGGTGATAGTGATGGTGATGATGATGAACATCAGCAGGGACCTGCCAGGGATTTCATCTATGGCTACCTGCAGCAAATGAGGAGGAAAGAGAAGCAAGGAGTTTTTACCAGCCTCTGTGGTAAATCTTTTTTCTTCTTTTTTTTTTCTTTTTTTTCTTTTCTTTTTTTTTTTTTTTTTTTTTTTCATTATTTTCTTTTTCTGCCTTTTTGACTCACTTGTGTAAACAAAGTGAGTCTATGTTTTAACCCGGTGATCGGTTGTCTGTGTGTGTGTGTGTCTGTGTGTCCATGGTAAACTTTAACATTGACATTTTCTCTGCAAATACTTTGTCAGTTGACACCAAATTAAGCATAAACATAGGAGAAATTCAGTTCTTTCCAGTCATCTTGTTTAAAACAATATTGCACCTCTGGGATGGGCACAAAAAATAAATAATGAAGCCTAATTATATGCAAACTGCATTTACTGTTATATTTATATTTTTGTATTCTCTAAACTTGGCACTTTGATCTGATATTCTGAGCCAACAACAAGAGCAGTCATTATTATCATTTTTTGTTCAAACAGGAACTTCTTTTGCTAAGCATGGAAGTTTTATTTATTTTGCAAACGTTTTGGTGCAGATAGTAAAGAAGGGAAATTACTCTGTAATTAATGCTAGGGGACTTAATTTGCTTTAAACTGATCTTTCTCATCTTAAACATTACATTTTGAAATTATACTCAATACACAAAAAGCTTGTGTGTTTTACTCTCAGTCACAAGTGAGTCTTGAAGGCCTTGCCTCTCTTGTCTTATATTTATTTATCTGTTTATTCACTTATTTATTTATTTGGGGGGTGGGGGTGGGGGGTCTTTTTCGCGTTGTATTTTATTTCATTATCTATCTGCTTACCTTTTTGGGTATGTTTTTTTTTTTTCCTCAAGGCCTGACTAAACGCATTGGGGTTACGCTGCTGGTCAGGCATCTGCTTGGCTTGGCAGATGTGGTGTAGCGTATAATTATGGATTTGTCCGAACGCAGTGACGCCTCCTTGAGTAACTGAACAGAACTATTGTAAAAAAATAAAATAAAATAAGGAAGATATAAAAGAAAGAAAGAAAGAAGTTAGTCAAAGCGAGTCGTTTTAAATGTCAGGTCAGATCGGATTATACTGCATTGTATTGTGTTGTATGCATTGTCCAGATGTGAGCAACAGAGCCGTTCTTTTTCCGATAAAATTGAACAAATTACACTGATCACACTGATGTAAAGTTTACCACTGTTGGGGGGCGGGAACATAATTAATTTGCGTTTGATTTTTAATAACACTTCTGGCCTAACAAAGAGTAGAAAGACTAGAGTGTGTAAGGGAGATTACACAAGCGCGGAATTCAGCTCGCCAGCGGGAAAGCGTTTAGCGCAGTACATGTGACTGACCGCTGCCGCGCTGATGCTGACCTATACCTCTGTGAGCAGGACACAGAAAGCTAGTAAGAGAGATCTGTTGGGTCAAAAGGAAACAAAAACATTATCAATTTCATGTTGTTGGGTTTTTGAGTTTTGGGGGGGGTTTTGTGGGGTTTGTTTTTTTTGGTTGTTTTTTTGGTTGTTTTTTGTTGTTGTTTTTTTTTACACTAAATTGGTAGAAGCCGCAAATTGCTGACTGTAAAGGATTGTGGATGAAAGTTTTTTTGTTTTTTTTCACTTCAGTGTTTAAATTCGTGGTTTTAAACATGGGTGTCTACATTGTACAACGTCGGTGAGCATGCTCTATGTGGAAAGGCGCTTTGTAAATTGAATTATTATTATTATTATCATCATCATCATCATCATCATCATCGTTAGTTGTAGGGTTATCATCATCATCATCATCATCATCATCCTTATTGTTGTTGTTGTTGTTGTTGTTGTTGTTGTTGTTGTTGTTGTTGTTGTTGTTGTTGTTGTTGTTGTTGTTAGTTAGTTAGTTAGTTAGTTAGTAGTTAGTTGGTTAGTTAGTTAGTTAGTCATTTATTTATTTATTCACTTATCTATCTATTCTTTTTCTTTTTAATTCGTTTATCTATTCATCTATTTATTTATTCATATATCTATTTATTTTATTGTTGTTGTTGCAGAACCGGAGCTGCTGACGACGGTGGGCGACCTGTTCATCGCTGGGACGGAGACGACGTCGGTGACCCTCCGCTGGACCCTCCTCTACTTCCTGCACCACCAGCACGTGCAGGACAGGTGCTTCCAGGAGGTCCGCGAGGTCATCGGCCTCCACCGCCCGCCCACCATCCGCGACAGGCCCCGGATGGTCTACCTGGAGGCCACCCTCAACGAGGTCCTGCGGGTTTCCAGCATCGCCCCCTTCGCCGTCGGGCACTCCACGCCCTGTGACGTCAGCTTCCGGGGCTACGTCATTCCCCGTGGCGCCGTCATCATGCCGTTCCTGGACACGGCGCTCCATGACCCGGAGGTCTGGGGCGGCGACCCGTACAGCTTCCGCCCGGAGAGGTTCATCGACGCCGACGGGAAGCTGGTCAGGCCTGAGGAGTTCATTCCTTTCGGAGTTGGTGGGTATGGGTGGTTGTGTGGGTGTGGTTGGGTGGGGTGGAAGGGGGCAGCGGGCAGGTGGGCCGGCGGTTGGTTAATTTTCTGTCTTGGTACCTTGAATTGTGGGACCTGTTTCAAAAAAGGCGCTACTTCCGGATACGCAAGGGACGTAATGTACCAAGGGAGGCTATTTGCCCCAGAAGCTACTTTTGATTTCTCCGCCTAGCCCTCCCACTCACTCTCTCCCCTGCAGTCTTCCCCTTTTATCACAATGATTTTGAATATGATTATGATTATTATGATGATGATTATCATTATTATTATTACTGCTATTACTATCATTATCATCATTTCGTTTCTTCTTCTTCTTCTTCTTCTTCTTCTTCTTCTTCTTCTTCTTCTTCTTCTTCTTCTTCTCCTCCTCCTCCTCCTCTTCCTCCTTCTCCTCCTCCTCATCATCTTCTTCTTCTTCTTCTTCTTTTTATCATCACTATCATTATCATCATCACCATGCTCACCCTGTGCACGGCTGACGGCCACAGGACGCCGGATGTGTCTGGGAGAGGCACTGGCCCGGGTGGAGCTCTTCCTGTACCTCAGCACGCTCGTTCAGCACTTCCGGTTCCTGCCACCGGAACCGGAGGCCCTGCCCAGCCTTGTGGGACACCTGGGCGGAACGCACGTGCCCGAGCCCTACAAGATCCGTGCTGTACGACGCCGGGAATGAGGAGATAGGGGAAACCACCCCCCTTCCTAGAAAAGAAAGAAAAAAAACAACAACGAAAAAACAAACACATTGCGGGGCCTTTGAATGTATTTAATTGGGGAAAAATGTATTTGCTATCGAAAACATTTTCAAACTATTGAAATACCTGTTCTCAATACGAGAATGTGTGCTGGTACCTGTTCTCCCTGATGATTTTGCTGAAGCAAATATGGTATGTTATAATTATGGTGAAGGTGTATCATGAATTTTGCCTTATAAATGCAACTGAAATTATTTTCTAAGCTATATATAACATGCAGATATGCAAGAGAATGTGTTTCTTCCCTTTTTTAAACGCTGTCAATATCAATATGTTTATTTATTTATTTATTTATTTATTTATTTATCTATTCATTTTGTTTCTTTGCTTCTTTTTGTTTGTTTATATGTTTCTTTACTAACCAGTTTATATGTCTATTTATCTATCTGTCTAATCATCTATTTATTCTTTATCTATTTTTAGTGTTTGTTTCATCATAATGTCCCATTATGCTTAATCGATTGTAAAATGTTTTAATTTGCACACAAAAAATAAAAAATAAAAATAAAATAGAATAATACAAGTGCGCGCATTTCCACGTATGGACGCACACGCACTGGGGTGCAAGCACACACACACACACACACACACACACACACACACACACACACACACCAGTCTGACTGGATACGAGTGGTGCCTTGATGCCTTTTTTTTTTTCTTTTTTTTTTTAATCCTTCTTCGACCATTTCTATGATCATCATCATCATCAGTCTCACTGAAAGACTTGTTGCATCTGCTCTTTATTTAGTATTAATTGTCTGTCAAACACACACACACACACACACACACACACACACACTAAACGCACGCACAGGCATGGAGCAAAAGACAGGGGTTAGTCTCAGTTTCGCTGGCTAAAAACTTCACGGCCGTGTTGCCTAAGGCGTACATCGGAAAGATACAGACATCCAAAAGATACAGACATCCAAAAGACATCCAAAAGATACAGACATCCAAAAGATACACAACATTATATATACCCGCTGTTTGCCAAAAACTCAGCATCATACCACTGACCATACCCCCAAGAACTAGAAAACTGTTCGAGTTCTCATGAAATTGGTCCTTAACTATTTTCAGAACAGAGTAACACCGCAATCAATTCTTCTGTCAGATTTTGTTGTTTTTAGTTTGTGTTATCTTTTCAGTTTCTTCGTAATAATTCCCTTCGTTTTTTTGTTTGTTGACTCACTTGTGTAAATAAAGTGATTCTATGTTTTAACCCGGTGTTCGGTTGTCTCTCTCTTTCTCTCTATGTGTCTGTGTGTGTGTGACTGTGTGTCCGTGGTAAACTTTAACATTGCCAATTTCTCTGCAAATACTTTGTCAGTTGACAAAAAAATAGGCATAAAAATAGGAAAATTTTATTATTTTTCCAGTCATCTTGTTTAAAACAATATTGCACCTCTAGGATGGGCACCAAAAAAAAAAAAATTAAAAAGAAGCCAAATTATATGCAAACTGACTTTACTGTTACATATATATATATATTTTTTTTTTAATTCTCTAAACTTGGCACTTTGATCTGATATTCTGACACAGCATCAAGAGCAGTCATTTTTATCAGTTTAGAAGAAATTTTCTACGCAAAGAATAAAACATTCCACTTGGTAATTAGGTGTATATTTTCAGTGGTTTCACACTATCTTCAGTTGTTTTTTTACTCCCAAAATAACTAGGCTTCTTTTAAAATTCTTTTTGTTTTGTTTTTAATAGCAGTTTTTGTTTGTTTGCTTTTGTTGGTGTTTTTTTTTGTTTTGTTTTGTTTTGTTTGTTTGTTTTTGGCGGTGGGGCGGTGGGGGGGGGGGGTGGGGGGGGCGTGGGGGGAGAGGGGGAGGGGAGGGGTCATGCAGTTCTGCCCCGTCATCTGCATCGTTTTAGTGGCATTACTTCCACGCCACTCATTCCGAGTCTTCCCCATACACAGCCACACCCGGGTTAGTCTGTCAAAGTATCAGCGTCAGCAGTCCACAGGGAACCATCGAAGTTAGGTCGCCAGGAAGCCACACACCTAAGGAGGCCCTGCACTGCTGCTGAGTCACTTTGGTGTTGGTCAATAATGCCTATTATGATTTAACGTACTTTGGACATCACCTACTAAGCACAGACGCGGCGGAACTAGACTGAGTGAGCGTTACCCCCCCCCCCGAGAGTGAAGACCGCCACCACGTCCCTCCCGGTAACGAGAGTCCCCCATGAATCTGCTGACTCCGAAGACCTAGACAGGGCTCACCCTAAGCATGGAAATGGAGGGGAATCGAAACTGAGGTCACCATGAGAGCAGGGCATGAAAAGACAATCTGCCCCCCCCCCCAACCCCCTCCTCCACCCTATATATTCATGTTGAACTGTGTGGCGGAGGAGGATGCTGAAGCTGTTATAATGGAGGTTCATGTTAGGTTTGGGACTTCGCAGCAAGGCATGTACTTTACAATTCCTTTTCTAATCATAATATCCCAGCGTCAACTAGGCCCTGGCCAGAGATGGGGACACTGGCAGTGTTGGTCAAGGAATTTGACCAACTTGAACTGACACCCAAAGACGCATCCATGAAGTGGATGATATTCGACTGATTGTGTGGTCCCAGTCTTCCCATTAAAGGCCATAGTACGCTCAACCCTGGGTATAGTAGGAGTCGGCCGCGGGCCGAAAAACAACAAAACCACCACCTCCACTGGGAATCAAACCCGCGCCCTCCCAGTATCATTATCAGTATCAGTAGCTCAAGGAGGCGTCACTGCGTTCGGTCAAATCCATATACGCTACACCACATCTGCCGAACAGATGCCTGACCAGCAGCGTAACCCAACGCGCTTAGTCAGACCTTGAGAAAAAAATAAAAATAAAAAATAAATAAATACATAAAAAATACTACTACTACTACTACTATTTAAAGGTGCAAAATCTTGACGAAGTCAATTCTAAGCGCACACCCAACCACCCCCACCCCCACCTCCCCTCCCCAAGACACACAAGACAACAATGATGATGAATAAGCAAATAAATGTAAAACATACAGACACACGTTCACACATACACACACACACACACACACACACACACACACACACACACACACATGCATAACAGATATGCAACAAACATGCAGTTTCACATTGAAAGCACAATCAAATACACATAAACGTACATGAGCACCAACACACACACACACACACACACACACACACACACACGCACACCCCACCTACTTGCGCACACTCATTTCTGGGCTACATATCGCAGCTTCCACGGCACACACAGACACACAAGTTTCAAGTTTTAATTATCCTTTCACTCCCATTGGGGTATGGAGGATTACTGCAAAATAATCTTTTCGTGCCCAGAACAAACATTTCCAAATACACAACAATATCACATAAAAGTTAAGAAAACACAAATGTCTTTTAACTCCAAAAGTATAACTAGGCAACATTTGCAAATCTAATCATCTTACTTACAGCTGAAATGACTTTTTTGCCTCTTTTGAGCATATTACAAAAATTAAAAACCGATTTTGGAGACAAATATTTTTTAGGAACATATCTATTTCGTAACTGATCATAACTGGGACATTCCATTATAAAATGAAACTCATCCCCAATCACAGACATGTTACAAACCTTACAAAGCCGTAACTCTCGTGGTATGCCTTTGTGTCTCCCTGTTTCTATTTCCAGCTTATGGTTACTACTTCGAAATCTGAAGAAGCTGATAACATAATTATCAGGAATTTGACTTATATATTTTTCTCTACCAAATCCACTTCTGAAATTTCGATAAAACAAACATTTACTACTCGCCTCTAGAGCATGTCTCCATAGATTTTGAAAACTATCTCTCAAAGCAATGTTGACATTCTTGCAGAAAGATTCCCTCTCCAAGAAGAATTGACCATCCCAAACACAGTCATACCCTGCTTCTATTAAAACTTGTCTGATACAACTCATCCATTTTGAAGAATAAATACCATTTCGATATAAGTCAAGTAATATCAAATATGTTTTCCCACAAAGCTGGTCCAAAATCGAACTAATCTCATTTTCACTAACACACTAATTGGATAAATACCAGTTTCTCCATAAACAATTTGGGTCATAGTATTTCTGTTCAGTTTGAACAAGCGTTTCAAAAATTTCAATTCTAATTTTTCAAGTAAATCTACATTTTCATAACCCCATATTTCTGCACCATACAACAAAATAGGAACAATCATAGACTGGTACATGTCCAGAATGATATGTAAAGGTAAATCTTGATTTTGAGCATTTTTTTAGCTTTATAAGTTCCGTTTCTACTAAATTCGATGCCAAGATATTTAAAAGAATCGACAACATCCAAACATGCATCACCAAACTTAAAAACAGGCTTTAGCTTGTTTGTAGAATTAAATATCATCACTTTAGTTTTCTTTACAATGACCAATAAACAACAATGGAATAGCTCGGGTGCTTACTCTTGCGGATGATGGCCTGGTCTTCAAAACTTCGAAAGATGCTCAGGAAAGAACCAAAGCCGTCCAGAAACAACTAAACAATATTGCTCAATGGTGCAAAGACACAGGATCTTCCATCAATCCAGCGAAAGCCCAAACGTTGCTGTGCACCCTGAACAACAGAACCGCGAGCAAAGCACCACCTTCTGTGTCATTCGATGGGATTCAGATCGAGAAAACTGAATGCCTACGCTACCTAGGAATACACTTCGACAGGATCGCTACCTAGGAATACACTTCGACAGGATGCTGACCTTCAGAAAACATACGGAAAATACTGTTCTCAAATGCAAAAAAAGGCCTTTCAGTCTTAAAGGCAATGGCAACCAAAGGTATTAAACAACGCCACCTCTTCCTGCTATACCAATCACTCGTCCTCAGTGTGATCGACTACGGACTTGGCCTAACAACACCGTCTCAAAGCAACCTCCTAAAATTAGAAAGAGTACAAAATGAAGCTATGAGGCTGATCCTTGGAACAACAAAAGACACGCCCACAGAAACCATGCGATACCTGCTTGACCTTCCTCCAGTGCAGGCCAGAAACAAGTTAGAACAGGTCAGGACCTACTTCAAAGCATTAGAAAACCCTCAAAACCCACTGCATGACGCAGTCAAAGAACCAAAAGGCAGCCGTCTAGGGCGAGGAAGATCATGGATGGGGCAAGCAGAAGACACAATCCAGCTAGTATGCCGACTACAAGACCTGAAAGAAACAAAAGAATGGGAGAAAAACCCCGAAAACCTCAACCATCTATTCAACACAGCCATTTCACCCACTCTAGGAAGACATTGTCGGGAATGGCCAGAGGGCAAAACTGATGCGGAAGTGAAGCTACTCATAGAAGAAAACAGTAAAGAAGAGGACATCATCATATACACAGATGGCTCAGTCACCAAAGACCAATCCGGTTGGGGATTTACTGCGAAACAAAATGGAAAAACAGTTAGGGAAGAGAATGCTGCCTGCAAAGTCACAACCTCCAGCCTAACGATGGAAGTTGAAGCTGTGACACATGCCCTCCAGTGGCTATCGTCCATCTATACGCCCGGAAACCAACATGCCATGATTCTAACAGACTCAATGAACCTCATACAGAAAATTGAAAACGGAATGGGAAGCCCAGAGTGGCATAAGGCAATGCGCAACTTTCAGATAAAAAAAATCACATGGTCATACTGCCCGGGACATGCAGGAGTTAAGGGAAATGAGCGAGCTGACAGACTTGCTGGTAACGCAACACCAACGAGCGGCCTACATCTAGGAAAATCGGAAATCCTCAGAAAAGTCAAAGAATATCAAAAAGAACAGGTACAAGGCCATCACACCATCGATCGCCTCAAAGAAATAAAAGCAGAGAGCGGGAGCGGCCGTAAGTCTAACATGAAAGGTAGAGCACGATTCTTTGCAAATCAAACAAATATCGGCATCATTTCCAAACCAACATTGCGCAAATTTCTTCAAAACGGAACAGAGTCTCTGTGGGCTTTTCCAAATACAGTAGACTGAGCAACACACTAGACGCCACATTCTTGGCATCAGAGATCTTTTCCCATCTCTCTTGCGGCCAATCAGAGGCAGCCTCTGTGCGTGTGTGTATGTGTGTGTTTGTGTGTATGTGTGGGTCTATGTTTTTGAGTGCGTTTGTGCATGCGTGAGAGTGTAAGTGTACACAAGTGTCAGGAGAGTTCTGTGCATGTGTGTGTGTGTGTGTGTGTGTGTGTGTGTGTGTGTGTGTGTGAGGGGGAGGTGGGGGTGCAGGGAGGAGGTGAGATAGAGGATGAGGTATGTGAGTGTATGCATGCCTACACTGTGGGAGCATCAGGATATTGGAACGTATATATTATATATATATCTTTGTATATATGTGTGTGGGGTTGGGGGTGGGAGATATGGACGTGTGTGTGTGTGCTTGTACAAGTAAGTGTTCATCTGTGTGTGTGAGTGTGTGTGTGCGTGTGCGTGTTTGTGTGTGTGTGTGTGTGTGTGTGTGTGTGTGTGTGCCGTGGAAGCTGCGATACATAGACTAGAAACTCCGAGTGTGTGGAGGAGGGGGTAGAGGAGGTGCAGGGAAATTTGTGGTGTGTGTGTGTGTGTGTGTGTGTGTGTGTGTGTGTGTGTGTATTGGAGCTCATGTACGTTTATATGTATTTGACTGTGCTTTCATATCTATGAAACTGCGTTTTGGGGGCATATCTGTTATGCATGTGTGGGTGTATGTGTGAATGTGTGTCTTCATGTTTTATATTTATTTGCTTATTTATCATCATTGTTGTCTTATTTATTTAATTATTTATTTATTATTATTATTATTATTATTTTATCATTATTTTCATTACTACTATCTTTTTTCTTTTCTTTTCTTTCTTTTTTTTCCCCATCATAATTATTATTTATGTATTTATGTATGTACGCTTCTCTCTCTCTCTCTCTCTCTCTCTCTCTCTCTCTCTATATATATATATATATATATATATATATATATATATATGTATATATATATACTTCTTTTTTTTTTCAAGGCCTGACTAAGCGCGTTGGATTACGCTGCTGGTCAGGCATCTGCTTGGCAGATGTGGTGTAGCGCATATGGATTTGTCCGAACGCAGTGACGCCTCCTTGAGCTACTGATACTGATACTGATACTACAATGACCACTAGTTTCCATTCTAAACAATGTTTGTGAAAAACATTGAGGGACTGCTGTAATCCTTCTTTCGTCTCTGAAAGTAAAATTGTGTCATCTGCATACAACAATACAAATAATCGCACGTAATTATCTATTTCTGAAATGTTAACATTCAATAAAAGATCAACAGATGGACTCTTATGCTCAGTCAAATACAACTCTAAATCATTGAGATACAGAGAAAAAAGCAAAGGCGTACACCCTTACAAATGCTAAAGAAATCAGATTTTTCACCATTTAAAAACACACATGACTTAATTCTATCATACATGTTCATTATGACACGCAAAATTTTACCATTCACGCCTTCATGAACAAGTTTTTGCCATAACTCACTTCTCCAAACTGAATCAAAGGCTTTTTTAAAATCAACAAAAGCACAGTAAAGTTTCTTCTTTTTCATAGAAAAAATATCAATAAGTGATTTCAAAACAAACATTTGATCTAATGTAGAATGGGACTGTCTAAATCCTGCTTGGGCTCCTGAATGTATATTGTTTATATTGATATAATCAGTCAGTCTAGCATTTAACACTGTAGTGAATAGTTTTCCAACACAGCTGAGCAAAGTTATTCCCCTATAATTATCACAGTCAAGTGTATCACCTTTGCCTTTATACAATGGCAATATCAAGCCGGATACCCATTTTTCTGGTACAACACCTTCGTCCAGTATCTTGTTAAATAATTTACAGTATGTTTCTGTCAGCAAAGGAACGCTGTTGATATATTCACTACGAATCATGTCTTCATCGGCACTTTTGCCTTTCTTCAGTCTTTTGATGGCTGAAGTAATTTCATCTTCAGTAATACATGCATTTAAGATATCATCATTATCCTCTAAATTGATAATGTGCATTGCCGTTATACTGTCAATATGTTCATTATCATTAACGTTAAGGTTACTGAAATGGTGAAACATGTCTTCTAAGTTTATGGGACATGATGTTTTCTTTTTCTTTTTAATTCTAT
Source organism: Babylonia areolata (assembly GCF_041734735.1). Taxonomy (NCBI): domain Eukaryota; kingdom Metazoa; phylum Mollusca; class Gastropoda; order Neogastropoda; family Buccinidae; genus Babylonia; species Babylonia areolata. The sequence goes on along the minus strand of NC_134895.1, from coordinate 37,614,302 downwards.
TCCATAGTTCTCTTGAATTGCTTTTGTGTAAACTTCGTAGTTCTCTGTGCCATTTTTTCCTCCACGTCTTTTCTGCTTTCTTTAAAACGGACTTGTAACTTTTGCTGACTCTTTCGAGGGTGTCTCTATTTTTACTAGAATTTCTTTTTTTTACTCTGTGTTTAGCTTTAAAATATTCTGATCAGCTTCGTTTGCATGTGGAATCAAACCAGCTGCGACTATCTCTGTGTTTTGTCTTAGAAGTACGAATTTGATATGTCCCGAGAGTATCTTTTGCCGTCCGAATCAGAATGTTTGCGAGTTTATCATTTATGACGTCAATATCATCAGCATCGATTGCGTCATTTAAGTGTGTAAGCTCAGCGTTAGACAAATTTTCTGGAAAAGAAGCAGCCTTTTCCTGTTCCCATTTTCGTATTATTTCATTCTGACCTGTTAGATTTGATGTGGCACATTTTTTATGACACGGTATGACAGCCGTATCAGTATGATATATATGGTTAAATATGTGACACTCAGTAGCCAGAGACAAGATCAACGGGCTGTGTACATCAGATAATAAAGCATCAAAAGGGGGAAATAGTAAAATCTGTTATTTTTGTGAACAAAAAGGGGGATCCAGTCATGTAGTCAACCACAGTACAGCCATTACTAGTAAACATTCCGATTCCGTCATCTCTGCCTGCTCTTCCATTAAGAATATACAATGAAGACGATTTACACAAGTCAATCAATCTATACCCATAGTTGTTTGGTCGACGATTATCTTGATTATGTCTACACTTAATTGGATATAACTGCTCATCTAAAACATTGATCAAATCATGGAATGGACCTTTACTGTCACTCTGATGTTGATCAATAAAATCTTTCAAATTTTTTGTATATGCATTAAAGTCACCTGCTAACAGAATATAACAATCATATTTACTTTGTATATCAAAGAGCATGTTTTCAACATCATCAAACATATCAACACTACTATACACTGATCCTTCAGGAGGGATGTAAACCACTCCAACACACACATCTTTATCATATCCTGTTAAAGAAGATTTTATCATGAACCATGTTGAGTTGCTGTCTTTGTTTGGTAGAGTGGTTATATAATTACAATATTTCTTTTTCTATGCAAAAGCATAACCACCTGAACGTTGGTACGATGAACATTTTCGACTGAAAACATGTATAACAAGTTCATAGAAAACATTTTTAAGGAATGAGTGATCTTGCTTGTCTGTTTTTGTTTCTGTTAATAAGATAACATCAAACTGACTAATGTGTGTAACAAATTCACTATGTTTTAACCTACTTCGCCAACCCACAAACATTGAATGATACAAAGCTTATGTTATGTCTTTCACCAGCTGAGCTTTTTGAATAGTTCACAGAAGAATCATGTAAAGCAGAACAATAATCACGTGAAATAAAACAATCAACAAAACTGTCAGGTAACAAATTTTGACCGTTTTCTGAAAGAAAACTGCATTGCCCTCTGTCGCACCCCTATTCCACAACATGCTGAAGACCCAAAGCTTCAAAGTCTACACTGTTCAAACCAAGGTGGAATAGGTCATCAGGGTTGTCAATCAGGACGACCTTGGCGCTTGTAGTTTGGCCCGGCGTCTTCTTGATGACACAGCGGATCCGGGCCGTCATGCGTTTCGACACCCCTGTCAACTGCCTCGTTGCGCTTTGCCATGTGTAGTAGTCTGGAGCGGAGAGAAGTCAGGTCGTCGTTGATGAAGACTTTCTTGAACTCCTGGGTCTCTTTCAGGGCATGTCGCTTCTCCATCAACGTCACCTTTGTCTGCCGAGACACAAATTTCACCAGCACAGGTCGGCCAGCAGGAGCGTTTGCCACGGGAAACAGTGGAGTTGTGGCTGTTGGTCTTCTCTGACCAGACCTGTGGACAACAGCTATTTCACTGGGCTTGATGGTACAGCCCGCAGCCTGGAATACTTTACTGACTTCCTCCTCCAGGTCCTGGTTGTCTTGTTCTGGAATGCCGATGATTTTAACGTTCTCTCGTCGGCTGTATTGTTCTTGTTTGTCTATTTTGTACTGAAGAAGGAGGTTTTGCCTTTTCAACACCTCAACGTCTTGGTTAACTGTTTGGTGACAGCATCGACAATAGTTAATAAAATGTTCTTTAGAATTTGTTCCAAAATAATTTTAACGATGACGACAACAAAGGGACGAGCAGCTCTGCGACACGATTAGCAATTGCGTCATTGTCAAAATCGTCGCTGGACTTTTAACAACCTTTCTTCCCCTTCCCCTTCTTCTTCGTCTTCTTTTCCTTGACTACCGCCTTCATCATTTTGAAGATTCTGTAGACTATGCACTATTTATCTTGTTAAAAACACAATCCTCCAGAGTGTCACGAAAACGAAAGCTTTCGTTGTTGAGTGCATCTTCAATGAGTTTTTCCATTGGAACGATACCGGCTGACGTGATAGGTTTTTGTGAAGAAGAAGAAGAAGATGATGATGATGATGATGATGGTCTGTGAGTAGGCGCCATTTTGCACACTGTAGTTTTAGGCCTACTGTGATTTTTTTTTCTACAACCTCCTTTAAAACACAGGCCAAATCAAATCAAATCAAATTAAAAGTTCATGTTATGCAATTGTTTATGTTTCTGACCTGAGCTGGCATTTAAAATAGATTAACAAAATTGCATGATAGAACAAATAAATGCGGCAATAAGTGCAGATTAACTGACGGCTGACATCTTGAACAATCTGTTCTCAATGCAAAAAAAAACAACCGGTCACATACCCCTTGATGTCGACCACGTTTCACACAACTATATGACATCCATGGTCCCATTCACATTTCGAAGGAATATTATACGAAAAAATAATTGAATAAACCGCACAGAATTCGCAAAAAATCTTTTAACAGAAGAGAGATGTACGAGTTGGTCTCATCAGTGGGCGTAGAAATACACACACACACACACACACACTCCCAGCCGTCACTGAGTCCAGTCCACGGCGCTAAACCACTTCGCCACGGCCGTTGGTCTAAAATGCAACAAGATGGACTATCATTTCGAAGTTGCTTAAGGAAACTTTTTTTTTTCTAAGTGCATCGTGCGTTAAGTTAGGATGACGCAATACATCATTTCATGTCAGTATTTCACGGGTGTGTTTTGTGAGGTGAATCTCACGACACATGCACAGGCCAACTGTGTTTCGTCAACTATTCGAGTCAGTCCATGCAGCTATCTGCTTTTGGCGGGTAGGTGTTTACTTTCTGACTTCAGCTCGACTAGTTCAGTATTGCTGTGTGTATGTGTGTGTGCATTGAGTTGAGATCGAGCTGCACTGTTACTTTTCTCTTTCCGCGTTGGTGTTGGTGTTGAAGTTACACATGTGAGTGTTTTAATTCAGTGGTGTGTGTGTGTGTGTGTGTGTGTGTGTGTGAATTCTTTCTTGTGTGTGTGTGTGTGTGTGTGTGTTTGTGAATTCGTTCTTTAGTTTAGCCTCTTTTCTGACTACATAATCAGTTGTTATCAAACAGAAAAAAGGGAAAGGGAGGTATGAATAGTGCTTTGTATGAGTGTATGTCATATGTATGAACAGGTCAGACAAGCGTACAAGTGTATTTTAGTGCAATGTGAAAGACGCCCGAAGAAAAGTGCAACTTTCTGTGACGTACGAATAAGACAAGTACTGATGCACCCGACTCCCACTGCGGTGTCTCCCACTTGTGTGACAAATCCATGCACATTCGACCATGCATGCTAATGACCGTCTTTTTTCATGCAGTATTGTAAAAAAAAAAAAAAAAAAAAAAAGAAGTAAGCACATAAACAATGATACATAACTAGATAAATTATAAACGATGAAATAAGTTGCCTCGTCGCATTCAAGTGTGGCTCGTTTGCAAATTTTAGTGGGGAAGAGAGAAGTCAGCAAATAGGACAGACTGATGAAACGAGTCTTCGTAAACACAAGTGCACAGCCACATATCCCATTCACTGACAGTGGTGAAGTTTGTTCTCTGTATGTGTGTGCGCGCGCCGGCGCGGACGCGTGTGTTGTGTGTGTGTTAGAGAGAGAGATATATAGGCCAGGAAATTTAAATTAAAATTTGCGTTTGGTCCAAAATGTCTGCGACAAAATCGTTCTTTTTACGATAAAATAGAATAAATCATATGATCACACTGATATAAAGTTGACCACTATATGGGGGCGGGAACATAGGTAGATTTTGATTTTTAATGACCAGAATCGAATATTTTTATTACTTCTGCCTGTGCGAGATCGCCTTACAAAGAGTCGCAAGGCAAGCACAGGCGAAGGTTACGCAAGCGTGGTATAAGGGGTCGCCAGAGGAAAGCGTTCGGCGCGGTACAGTACATGTGACTGACTGCTGCCATGCTGATGCTGATCTGTGAGCAGGTCACTGAATCTGAACAGTATGCTATGAACAGAGCTCTTTCGGGTCAAAAGAAAACAAACATTTTCAATTTCATGTATTTTATACTAAAGTTGTAGAAGACGCAAATCCGCTTTTATGAATGTTTTCCAGTTTCCTACCATTCATGACATATCATAAAGAATGAAATCAGTATTATACTGACTGCAAAGGTGAATTTACGAAGGCAGCACGAGATCATTTAGTTCGTAAGTACAATTTTGTTGATATTTTACGCAATGCACAACTTGGATATACTCCATGCTCCGCTTATTAACGTGTAGAATATAAATATCTAAATATGTGTTAACCCGTTTCGGTTTCAATGAACATTATCGGCGCTATGTCCAGACAATAAACTGGGAAAGTATAGAGGGCAGATGATGGCAAAATTGAACATCATGTCTTGATGTGAAAAGAACGGTATGATATACATATTTTTTCTTGGAAATGAAGCGGTATTTGCAAATGTGACTCACGAACCCTGGCGCAGTAGACGATTTAGTGTGGGATATAAATAATAATCATAATGATAACAATGGATCATAAATTCTATTAATGATTATGTAAAACTTTCTTGTAACACGTGTAACATTGAATCCAAGTTACCTAAACTAACTTTCTCGACGCAGATGTTTGAATTACTGGATTTATAATAATAATGATAGTAATGAATCTATCACGCGATCCTTAGCCAATGCAATGCATTCAAACAAAGCCTGTGCAAAATTATGTATTTTATTAATGATTACCTAAAACCTTATGACATATGTAACATGGAACCCAAAATACCTAAACTAACTCCCCCACCCTGGATGATTTTATTTTTCAGAAACACTGCAGGCACTCCATTTTCACATCAATTCACCCCAGTGTTTCGTTCCACACTTCGTCTGTCTTGTGAACTGATAAACTAGTTTACATCATTTCGTGATAAAACTTCACCAGACAACAAAAACCACAATCAAGGTAATTTAAGGGGGTGATTTTCTACTTTGACCTTTCTTGTTTGGAACTTTTGATGCAACAAGTTTTCAACTGAAAACAGTCTTACTGAACTACATGAGTTGACTTGGTTCGAAATCTTACGCCAGTATCCGTATATTACCGCATCTCACCATGTGTCAGAAACAGTGATTGTGTCTAAACTTAATCGGATCAGAGATAAAGTACAAACAAACCATAACAACGACGAAATTAACATGCACAGTTTTGTTGTTGTTGTTGTTGTTTTTAATATAGCAACCACGGGGTGCGAATGAACATATCAGAGATTTCCGTGTAACATATGTACATCTCACACGCTGTCAGAAACAACACATTCTCTGAATCTGTGTTAAAACACACACGATTGAAGGGTGTTTGTCAAACCGATTTACGCTTTCCCGCGATGAATCCGCATGATTTATGTGGAAACAGTTCTAAATTTGTTTACATGTATATTTTTATTGGGTCGTTTACATGCACTGAAGTAACACAGAAAAACGGAACTGAAAATTAATATGCGACGTCGAGTTGCATTTAAATAGTTTGAACAGTCTTTTTTTTCAGAAAGTGAGTGTATGTGCTGCAGAAGATAGTTGTGTTGACCACCTGTTGCAAGTAAAAAACGTGGGAGTGTATTCATGAATGTGCTTGCCTTTGAATGAATAAAAATACGTCAAGAGGAATGGGTTGTTTACGTCTGTCACGCGGGTTTTTTGCATAATATTTCAAACTTAATGTACCATTTTTACTGATGATCAATGTTTTATTATCACAACGAATGAATATAGATCAGGTCTGTATGTACTGGATTTAATCCAGATTTGTACTTATTTGTTTCTGACCAATTCATGTTTAGACACATTGCCATGTCCCAAAATGGCGCCGAAATTTTGGATGTTTTTATAATTTTCAACACATTTAAGACACAAGAACAAACCATAATTCTCACAAAATTGTTGAAGACATATCTCTAATGAATTGCAATCCTGATAACATGTGAAACATTTGAATAATCAATCTAAACACATGTTATACTGAATCAGACTGAGAGACCCCCATTTCCAACAAAGTTCTGGAGACTGACCCATTTTCATTTTCCCAGGCAGTCTTTGCTCTTCATGACTATTTGATGCACTTCATTTTGCCACCTTCATACTCCAGCCAGATACATTTTCTTTCCCATGCTAAACCGACTTTTCTACTGCGGCAGGGTTCGTGAGCCACATTTGCAAATACCTCTTCATTTCCAAAGAAAAATATTATATCATACCGTTCTTTTTACATCAAGACATGATGTTGGTCGATTTTGGCCATCATCTGCCTTCCATGCTTTCTGAATTAATATGTCTGGACAGTGCTCCGACAATGTTCATTGAAACAAACCTAGTTAACAGGTATTGAGATATCAATATACTACACGTTAATAAGCAGAGCATGAAGTATTTCCAAGTTGTGCATTGCGTACAAATGTCAAATAATTTTTCCCCGCAAATAAAGATCCCGTGATGCCTTCGTAAATTTCCCTTTGCAGCCGGGATAATACCGATTTTTTTCTTTTAAATTTCCAGGACTGGTAAAATGGAAAAAATTTAAAGCAAACTTTCTTTTCTACCCAAATTTTGTAAAGTAATAGATGAAATTAAAAAATTTTGTTTCCTTTTGACCCCAAAGATTCTCTTATTTTTTGTACGGTATCTGTTTATCGCCGCTCCCCACAACGGAGGTATGGAAGTCACGGGGGAGCTGTCACCACAAGTACTGTACCCCGCCTAAATGCTTTTTCTTTTGGGGACCCCCTTTAAAAGAACCGCGCTTGCGTAACCCCGCTTGCTCATGCCCTTTTCGGATCTTTGTAAAGTGCCTCTCTGGCCCAAAGTGTAGAAAATTATTAAAAATCAAAAATTAAATCAGTTCCCCCAACCAAAAGCAGTAATTTTAACAGTGTGATCATAGATTTATTCTATTTTATCTGAAAAGAACGGTTTTGCTGCAGACATTTTGACCATTTTGTATCTGTCCTGGACTAATAGAACAGAAGGGCATGAGAGCCTAGAGTTAGGTTGGGGTGGGGTATACAAAAGGCCATGATAGAGCATTTCGTAAATGGATATAATTGGTTTCTCAGGTCATGGGAAGTGCCAAAGTTCCTGTGCCTGTACCCTTGCTCCATGTGTGTGTGTGTGTGTTTGTGTGTGTGTACGTGCGTGTGTGCGAGCGTGTGTGCGCGCGTGTGTGTGTGCGCACGCGCGTGTTCTTACCCCTTTCATACCTCCGCAGGGATAGGGTTTTGTAAATACCCTGGTGATTGTGTGATTCGAAACCTGATACCAGGCACATGAAGTTGTTATGTTTTGGGATACCGTGATTCTATTATCTTTTTTTTTGTTGTAACCATAAAGCAATCTCACTCCCTTCTTCGAAAGTGGAGGAGCTGTGGTTTTTCTCAATACTTGTATTGTATTGTATTGTATTGTATTGTATTGTATTGTATTGTGTTACATTACATCACATCACATCACATCACATTAGTATCACATCACGTCACGTCACGTCACATCACATCACATCACATCACATCACATCACATTTGTCACAAGCAGATTTCTCTGATGTGTGGTGGCGGATATTCCCTCAGTGAACACCACACATATAGATAGATAGATAGATGTATTGTAACTTCTAGTGTTATCATTTTCATCTGTCTGCAAACTCGTATCAAACGATCCATGCATTTTTTTTTCCCAAAACAAATCAGCTAAAAAAATTATTCTAAAAATCATCCCTCATCACTATGGTGGAGGACCATCCTCGGCCTCTCCGTGACCCTGCTGCTGACTGCGGTGGTGGTGGGGCTGTCCTTGCTATGGCTGTGGCTGCACCTCACCAACCAACCACGTCCCGCCACCACCAGGCTTCCCCCGGCCCTGGGTTTGCCCAGCCCGTGCTGGGACACCTGCACCTCTGGGGAAAGACCCCCGGGCGAAGCTGCAACCAGTGGCGGCGAGCGCTACGGGACGTGTTCAGCGTGCTCTTCGGAAGCCGCAGGTGGTCATCCTGTGCGGGTTCCCTGCCATCCGTGAGGCCTTCGTCAAGCAAACAAAAATTGATGATGTCACTTCTAAATTTATGAACAAATAGAAGCGTTGGAAGAACGACTCATCGTTGTTGAGAAAGAAAGAGACAAATTGCAGAGAGAAGTGGAGGTGTACAAAAAAACCAACGGCGATCTTTTTGAAATGCTTAATAAACAAAACAGCAGAATGCAGCTCTTCGAAAGGGAAACACTGACTCAGAGCAGTATGGTCGCGATGGAACCTGCGAGTGTACAACATACCAGAATCCAAAGCTGGGGAGCCTGAAACAACAAATGCCTGCACTCAGAAGCTCAGCGACTTTTCCACAAGCAAACTGGCGTGGCCGTCACGGAAGCAGACATCAAGAGCAGCTCATAGAACTGGCAGCCGCACTTCTCAGCACACCGACCTCGCCCCATGATAGTGCGCTTCTGTCCAGGAGGAAGAAAGATGAAGGTTCTCGCTAACCGTCGCAAACTAAAAGGAATCCACAGAATATTTCCCATTGCAGAGGACCTTGACTTCCCCTGAACTTTAAACTCCTTAAAGATGCAAAAAGAACATTCGGCAAGCACTGGACGCTTTGGAGTTCCCAGGGGGAAAATATTTGCAAAGATCAAGGAATGGCAAGACTGTGAGGCTGGAGGTGGATGTGGATGTATTGACGAGAACTGGGCCCGTGCATGAATGTGACATTTGTGACTCTGACACTAGTACATGATGAGGGGTGATGATGAGAGGGGGACACGCGCATAACTTTCACACAGAACGTACCCTACAATTTTAACACGCGCACATTGAACGCTCACATAGCACTACGCATAGGCGCGCGCACCCCACTTTCCCATACTGACACGCGCATACCCGCTCGGTCTGTACACCCCCAGGGTATTATTAACACAAAATCAAACTATAACCACAAACACACTACACTCGCACATCAGTTGGCATCCGACTGTACACACAATAATCTTTTGTTCCCCCTTCAATTTACTGACAGCCCAGGATGTGCACTGGTGGTGAGGGGAAGGTGGGAGGAGGTTGTGAGTGAGTGCTTTTTATATACACATGTATAATATGATTGGAATACGTTAGAGACAAACGATTCACTCAACGTTTATCATTGCATACACTTTTTTTCTTTCTAAACATACATGTATTAATACATTATTTCCGCACACAACAGAGAGAGGTTAAATTTACAGCCCACCTCTCCTCGTAAGATTTGTGCGTGCGCTTGCGTGTGTTTTTTTTTTTTCCAGTTCTGTGTACTGCTAGGTTTGCTATTGCTTATTGTATCCTTGGCGTGTCCCGCTGCTACCGCGCCTTCCTTCATTGGACTGTCGTTTCCCCCTCCCCCCTCCTTGCCATTACTCCTCCCGCGCACCCCGACCCTATGTTCCCTACACCCTCGTGGTGGACATAAAATTGCCGACTCCTTCTGCTGGAGAGAACTGTGCTCGTCTAATATCACTTATAGTGAAAAGACGTTAAACTAAAGAACGAACGAACGAACGAGAACTGTGCCGTGTATTCGCGTGCGTGTGTGAAGTTTAAGCTTTCCCTATGGACGTATTTGCGTGGGGTGCATGTGTGGAGATTGTGCAGGGCATGACTTTAATGGATTGTGCAGATAATATCGCCATGCATATGGTCATTTTGTAGCTTTTTTTTCACATGCACCATGAGCACGTGCGTGCGACATGCTCCCACTTACGTACACGCTATGTTAACACAAACATGACACCAAAATAGCGCCCCCCCCCCCCCGGTCCCCCCCCCCCTCCCCCCTCCCTCCATGCATGCATCACGAGCACGTGTGTGTGACATGCTCCCACTTACGCACACAATCTGTTAACACAAACAGGATACAAACAGGTTGTTTTTTTTGTTTTTCGTTGTTGTTGTTTTTTCAGCGCTGCACGAACGTCGCCTCACCGCAAGATCCCACTCACTTGACCAAAACCTACCTGTATGTCTAAATGTGTGCTTTTCTGTTGATGTACTTTGTTTTTATTTTAACTTGTCCCGTCGTGGATGATATAAATGATTGTCACTCAGTGATGGGTACTTATAAAGCAGTGTATTTTTCTTTATATGAAAGCCTTTGCTCAGTTTGTACTATGTACCATGCAAACAATAGAATGAGTGATGCCCTCTAGACTTTGCCTTCATGGCTCATGTGTGAATCCTGTCCAAATGACAACTTTTTGGTTCAATGCATAGAAAGGAAAATTGCAAGTATATTATATACCTGGTAATCACTCCATGTCCTTATGAAATATGTGTATGTTGGTGAAAGCCCGGTTCCCAATACTCTGTGATTGACAATGGAGAGAGACAGACAGACAGACAGACAGTGTGCGTGTGCGTTTACACTGTTAACCGTGACAGTCCGAGTTTGAAATCCATGTCTCATCCGTTTTCTCATACTTTATTTAAAATCATGCAACGATACACCAATCTAATGTGCAGGAAGCATACTGCACACAGAAAATGAACCCATGGCAACATAAGTGTTTGTCCTCTGGCAAAAGTTGTGGCAGACGAAATCTACCCCGATGGGTACACAAACATATGCATGCACTCAAATCCTGATGTATTGGGTTATGCTGCTGTCAGGCATCTGTGTGGTAGACGTGGTTTAGCACTATATGAGTTTGTTCTAATGCCACCATCTTGAGAAACTGACATTTTGAATGTACTGATGGAAATGGTTTCTGAAATGACTGACTGGTGTGGAAGAAGATGAGCTCAGGTGGTTGGAGGGAGTGGTCATCAACCTGGAGGTTGCTTGTCGTTCAATGAGGGAAGCACTGGGCCAGCTTTTTAGCTGAAATGCTTTAACTGTAGTGATGTTCTTGTTTTCATTTATTTATCTTAATATCATTATCATTATTTTTTTGGGGTAGGTGTGACTTTGGTTAGATATTAAAATAAGATATCTTCATTTATCTTATTTTAATATCATTATTATTATTGTTTTTTGTTGTTTATTTTTGGTAAGCGTGACTTCGGTTAGATGTCAGTAATGGCTGCTTGTGTTGCAGCAAGTTGTGGACTTGATTCAGAGTGGTAAATGTGTTGGGACACTGAATATCAATCACCACAGTGATGGTTTTCATTTTTGCTACTTCTCATTCATAAAAATGCTGAATTAAATATGTAATATAGTTTCTGCCATGAACTTAGTTTTGGGATTTAAAATCTTGAACATGAGTTAGCCATTAAAAAAACAATTGTGTGTGACTGTGTGTCATATAATATTGATCTTGATCTTGTATAAAAAAAAAAGGGGGGGGGGGGGGTGTGGGGGGAGGGATTTCTCTGTGTGTGTGTGTGTGTGTGTGTGTGTGTGTGTGTGTGTGTGCATGAAGTCGTATGCATGCACATATAACTACATGCATCAAATTGGCCTTTCCATTAATCTATCGATAGAGCAGACCAATCAAACCTGAACATTGACATAATTATACATAATACACAAATTGTACATAACAGGCATAGAAAACAAAAAAATGCCAGCAGGCAACTCGTATATCCTAGGTCCAAATTTGAATACAGCTTTGCAAGAATGCACAATTATGAAGTCCAGAAAAATAAATAACCATGGCTATCTTGAAAAAAATGTATGGGAATGAAATAGCATGGCTGAAGTAATAAATGACAGAAAAGGAAAAGTGACATATAAAATGATAAATTTTCAGGAGAGGGTTTCCAGAGGGTGGGCATAGTATTTTAATGGAAAGAGTCCCCTGACATCCCCACAGGGGCACACAAACAGCACCTTCAACAAACCAAACATCAACTGATCAAGCAACAGAGGCTTATGATGTTGTATTGTATTGTGTTTATTTAGATCAAAAGCATACAGGTTTTCTCACAGAAGATTCTGTTGTTCCTGTCCTGGCTGATGTCCATTTCCTGAAACAGAAGGACGACGAATTGTCAGTCATAAGAGATAAATATGCAAAGACATGTGTTTGAAACTGAATTTTGTCGGGCTTCTACCATACAACCTTTTCAGCAAGGGAAACCCTAAAATGCGTGCATCATGCCAGCTGTATAGTTTGTGGAACAAATACCCACAACCTGTCCAGCATGGCAGGCCCTACCAGGCATGTGACACATCAGCTGACATAGCTCGACAGGTCACTGAATCACTCAAGCTACCCCACCACGACAAGGTATCAGTTCCATGGGGTAGTAACATATCAAGTTTATTCATGTATTCATTTGTCAGAATGTCATATACAAACCAATGTGAAGCTCACTCTGTAAAACACAATATATTAGCACTAATGTTTACTGAATAGTTTGCAATTTAAAGGAAAAAAATGTAAAACAATGGATTCTGTTTAAACATTTAAATCTGGTCTTCTTCTTATGCTACAATTTTTATTGACATTTCACTGTCTCTGCTGATTAACCATAATTCCATGCCTACAACACCAGTACAAGGCAGTATACCCTCCACACCACACAAATGAGAATGGACCATCTCACGAGAAAGAGCTATAGATCTACATCATATATGTGAAGCAAGTTTTTTCAACAATCCCAAATTTCCTGATCAAGGCATCTATTTAAGAAAAAGTGCATGCTAACACAGCAACGCACTGTTTTGTGCAAACAACATGCACAAGTGTCCAAAGCTTCTGCTGTGGCTGCATGTGATCAAATGTCAATTAATATGCGAGTGTAAACTTCTACTTGTTATGTATCTGATCTATCAACCCGTTTGATGGCAGATACTTGAAGCTGAACTGGACACTTAAACTTTGTAATGATAAAATTTTATGCTGCCAGCCAATGACTGTTGGATTTACCTATTCTATCAAGTATCATAATTAAGTATGCTTTTCCAAACACACACAACAAAAGAACAATTAGTTTCAAGCCCAGGTTACTGTAACAGTTTGAATTTCAGGACTGGAAACCTGTGACATATATAAAAAGGTAAACATCAATTCATTATACTGCTCACCGCACCCCCTCACCTTTCGGGAAAAAAAAGAAGATACACTGACGCTAAAAAGCATGTATCATTTGTTAACATTTCAGAATCTTAAAATGAATCATTGTATGTCAATCTCAAGTGAAAAATTTAATTCCCCCCACCCCTACCCAAAACGAGACAAAAAGGAATGAGTACCTTTTATGTTTCATCCCTATTATGTTATGATAAGTGTAGCCGGGTTGGCTACAATCTTCGTTGGGCCAGCTTAGCAGACGACTTTTGTGACTCGCCGAAGGTTACCAAGGAACTTGTAAATCGGTCACAAGTTATCTCCCTTTACACGGAACCGCATGATGATTTTCATCCATTTGTTAAATTATAAACACTTCCTTATAGATTAGATTATAGTTTTTATGTTATTGGACTTCAGAAAGATCATACTTCTCAACTGTAATGATATCATTTGGCCAGGTAGCCTATAACTCTTTTAAACTATTATTTATGTGAATGAATTTTGGCACGAACTTCGAAATCCACTCAGTTGAAACATATAAAACACCTTGTTTTCTATAAATCGATATAGCTGCCGTGGAATTTAGACTGTGCATTAAAATGTAAATGATTAAGCTTTCTTCTCGTATATCGCTTTCCGTGTACTCCTAAGTTATAGGCATGCGATAGTACGAAATGTCTGACAGTATTTCGGCCCCACAAAACTCTCTCTTCTTCAAGCCATTGGAATTTCTCAGTGCCGATTTGAGCAAAATACGTTTTGACAATACCTAGACATTTTTATAGCGTGTCTTGCAGATGTTTGCATTTCTGTTATCAATCTGATTTGTATCATACATGTATAGTTGTGTTGTAGTTGGTTTAAACGAAGTATTTCATTGTCGATCACAAGTGCCAAAAGCACCGCCAACCGGTGCCGACACGGGAGCTGTCCGTTGAGTTTTCTCTTGAATTTTGACATAAAAAATCTTTACTCTAGAAGCAGATTCTATAGATGATTTTTATATAGTTGGAAATTCAGGATTTTCAGTTACTTAACTGTTGCAATTATATTACATATCGCGACGTTTTAATTGTTGTAATGTACAAAAATGATACATGAACTCGTTAAAAGCTCGTTCATTCAGTGACTCTTTTTGTTTAGTTTTTAACTACATTATTTTTGTAGAAAATGGTTTAGCTTAAGAAAATGCTCGTTTCTTGTAGTTTTGTGTGATATATAATATGTCTATGTTAGTTCCCCAAGCCGAAAGTCAGAAGCCGCCAAATTTGGTCAAACAAACTCAAGCTTAGCCCCTCAAGGCTCGCGGAGGGCCGGTTTCGTGAGTCGCTTCGCGGCGCTGGCTTTGCGGTTCGGCGGAATAGAATATAAGGAGTGAGCGAGTGCCAGACAAATAAAGAACTCTCCTGGTCTGGAAGAATGAGAGAATAAAAGAAGAAAAACCGGTGCACCGCCTTCCTGAGTCTACCTTGCCTGGCTGCAGCTCTCTTCTGCTAACACCTTCTACCTGTCTTCACCTTCTCCAACACCACCTTACCACCTCGTCACATAAGAATAAAACAGAAATATTTCATACATATCTATACCTATCCAACTATCTTTCTCAATAACTCTACAACAGATGAGAAATCTGATGATGATACACAGACACAGAGGGCGTGTCATACTCATAAGCAAGAGTAATTACATCAAATATATTAAGAGATAAAAGGTTGACCACCAGATGTAAACATTGATTGATTGAACGATTGGACTTTTTTTTTTCTTTTTTTTTTTTTTTTGTTGATGTTGTTACAGATTTGTTTTGCCTTGTTTAGTCTGTCTTGTTTTGTTTTATTTTATCTCTCTGTAGTGAAAGATGCTACTGTTCGTTTTATATTGTTTGTTTCATACTATTCTCTGTATTGTGTACATGTTTTTGGAATTTTTTTTTTTAAAGGGTTAAAAAAACAGGACTCACCTCCTCACCTCAGGTCCCCCTCACCATGACGTCGTCGACGACATCCCTCATCACTATGGTGGAGGACATCCTCGGCCTCTCCGTGACCCTGCTGCTGACTGCGGTGGTGGTGGGGCTGTCCTTGCTATGGCTGTGGCTGCACCTCACCAACCATCCACGTCCCGCCACCACCAGGCTTCCCCCGGGCCCTGGGTTTGCCCTGCCCGTGCTGGGACACCTGCACCTCCTGGGGAAAGACCCCCGGGTGAAGCTGCACCAGTGGCGCGAGCGCTACGGGGACGTGTTCAGCGTGCTCTTCGGGAGCCGGCAGGTGGTCATCCTGTGCGGGTTCCCTGCCATCTGGGAGGCCTTCGTCAAGCACGGCGACGTCTTCTCGCACCGCATGCAAACGCCTATCACCGACCGGATCTTCAAAGGCAAAGGTGAAAGTCGCTTTTCATCGAGGAAAAGCACCACACAAACACAAACACACGCGGGCATGCACACGCACGCGCTCACGCACAAGCATGCGCACACCCACGCATGAACACGCACGCATGCACACACACACACACACACACACACACAAACAAACAAACAAACACACACACACACACACACACACACTGACATACACACCGGGGCGCACGCATGCACACACATACACACGTGCGCGCGCACAAACCATACATGCACACGGACACGCACACACACACACACGCGTGCACACACACACACACACATTCACACACTGATATACACACCTGCGTGCACGCATGCACACACACACACACACGCGCACGCGCACACACACAAACACACACACACACTCACACACACACACACACACATACACATCACAAAGTCAGTAAAACAAAATAAGTATTGAAAAAATCAGTTAAACTGAAGAAATCAGCAAAGAGAAGGGTCACACTGAAAAAAAATGAAACGAAATAAATGTTCTATGATAATAAGTGGTGCCCGACTACGACCATCAGAACGGCAGAGGAGGCAACTGCTGTCCTGACTATCCGCGCTAGAATCTGATTATAGCGAGGAGTGTCTTGCCCAAGTTACATCCCCACTCTCTCGGCCAAGAAGGCTTTAGGACAGTCGGCGTTTGGATGATTCCCCTACAAAAGACTATTATAATTATTAGATAATTATTAGAAAATAATGATGGAGAAAGGCACTTTACTCCGATTTCCTCACTCCAGCCAGGTGTGATTGGGAACCAGACTCGGCAGTTACAAAGGGTTAAAACAGCGGAAGGAGAGAACTGGGCCTCGCCTTCCTTACCCTTGGGGGCCGAGAGCCCGAGATCGACACAGTGAATATCTTCTTCTTCGTTCGTGAGCTGCAACTCGCCACGTTTACTCGTATGCACACGAGTCGGTTTTTACGTGTATGACTGTTTTTACCCCGCCTTGTGGGCAGCCATGCTCCGTTTTCAGGGACGGGGGTGCATGCTGGATATGTTCTTGTTTCCGTAACCCACCGAACATTGACATGGATTACAGGATTTTTAACGAGCGTGTGATCTTCTGCTAGCGTGCGCGTATACACACCAACTGGGTTCAGGCACAAGCAGGTCTGCACATATCTTGACCTGGGAAATTGGAAAAATCTCCACCCTTTACCCACCAGGCACCGTTACCGAGATTCGAACCCGGGACCCTCAGATCGAAAGTCCAACGCTTTAACCACTCGACTACTGCGCCCGTCGCACAGTGGATATGAATTCGCTACCCCGATGGCCGTATGTAAAAGGTCTACGGGACCTTTGAGTAACCTTCAACCTCCAACCTTCATCCTCAGGTATCATCCTGTCGCACGGCCCTACGTGGAAGGAGCAGCGGAAGGCGTCGCTGGAGATCCTCCGCAAGCTGGGCATGGGCAAGAACCTGCTGGCCAGCAAGGTGCAAGAAGAGGTCAGCCACTACATCCGCGCCGTCGAGGATCACCACGGTCAGCCAGCCGACCTTCACCGACTGACGACGGTCAGTATGTCCAACAACATCTGCTCCATCGTCTTCGGGCGGCGCTTCCGCTACGACGACCCCGTCTTCATCCGCTACATTGAGAACATGGAGGACAACCTCGAACGCCTGGGAAGTGAGATGAATCCTGTATTATATGCACGATGATGATGATAAATTAATACTGCTGCTGCTGCTACTGCTACTACCACGTCTACTACTACCACGACTACTACTACTAATAATGATAATGATAATAGACATCATCATCATCATCATCATCATCATCAATAGACGAAGAACAAGAAGTCATGATCATTTAATACTCTCTCTCTCTCACTCAGTCACACACACACACACACACACACACATACGCGCGCGCGCGCGCGCTCGCACGCACTTCTATTGCTACTACTACTCCTTCTGCTGCTGCTGCTGTTGCCGCTACTGCTACTACTACTACTACTACTGCTACTACTTTGAAAAAGAAAAGTAAGCTAGAAGAAGAGCAAGAAGAAGCAGAGTACAGATGATGATAGTGATTTTGATATACTGACTCTCTCTTTCTCTCTCTCTCTTTCTCTCTCTCTTCATCTATCCATCCATGCACAGGCACGGCCGTCATCCACTTCATACCGTTCCTGGAGTACCTGCCAGGAGACCTCTTCGGCATCCGCCAGATCATGGCCAATGTCAAGGCAATTGAGGAGACCTTCTTTCAGCCTTTGATCGACGAGCACGTGCGCCCTTCCACTATGACCGGGGGCGGCGACGATGACGACAGCGGCAACGATAAGGACGAATTGAATGGTGATAGTGATGGTGATGATGATGAACATCAGCAGGGACCTGCCAGGGATTTCATCTATGGCTACCTGCAGCAAATGAGGAGGAAAGAGAAGCAAGGAGTTTTTACCAGCCTCTGTGGTAAATCTTTTTTCTTTTATTTTCTTTTTCTTTTTTGTCATTATTTTCTTTATCTTCCTTTTCTTATATTTATTTATCTGTTTATTCTCTTATTTATTTATTTGGTGGAGTTTTTTTGTTTTTTTTGTTTTGTTTTGTTTGTTTGTTGTTTGTTGTTTTTTTTTTTGGGGGGGGGTTCTTTTTCGCGTTGTGTTTTATTTCATTATCTATCTGCTGACCTTTTTGGGTTTTTTTTTCCTCGAGGCCTGACTAAACGCATTGGGGTTACGCTGCTGGTCAGTCATCTGCTTGGCTTGGCAGATGTGGTGCAGTGTATAATTATGGATTTGTGACGCCTCCTGGAGTAACTGAACAGAACTATTGTAAAAAAAAAAAATTGTTAAAGAATATATATATATATATATATATATATATATATATATATATACACGAGGGTCATTCAATAAATAAGGTGAAGTTTTCGGTATAAGGACTTCTAATACAGATAGAAGATTACCTTTTTTTTTTCTTTTTTTCTTTTTTTTTCTTTTTTTTTTTTACTTCTTTTTCACATGGATTTAATTTGTTTTGCAGATTAAAAAAAAAAACTTTGAGAGTTTTGGCGATTAACAAAGATGGCCGACCAAGGAGCATGCTCCAGGATTGAACAGCGGTCAGTTATCAAGTTTTTGGTTGCTGAAGGGTGCAAACCAGTTGAAATTCATAGGAGAATGTCAACTGTGTATGGTGCCACATGTTTCAGCCGAAACAATGTCTACAAGTGGGCTAAATTGTTTAAAGAAGGACGGAGCAGTGTTGAGGATGAAGACAGGCCTGGAAGGCCTACAGAAGTGAGGTGAGGTGATCGAACCAGCCAATGACCTCATTCAGTCTGACAGAAGGGTGACAGTGGATGATATTGCAAGGACTTTGAGCTTATCTGTTGGGACAGCACACAAAATTGTCCATGATGACCTTGGCTACTCGAAGGTCAGCTGCCGGTGGGTGCCAAAGATGCTTACTCCAGAGCACAAACAGAGGAGGGTCGAGTTGTCCCAGCAGTGTCTCTGCCGCTATGAGAAGGATGGTGATGAGTTTCTGAAGAAGGTGGTCACATGTAACGAGACATGGGTTTGGCACTATGAGCCTGAGTCCAAACGGCAGTCCATGGAGTGGAAGCACGTAGGCTCTCCAGTGAAGAAGAAGTTCAAGTCCCAGCGGTCCACGAGGAAGGTGATGCTCACCGTTTTTTGGGATATGCAAGGCCCAATCACCATTTCATTCCTTGAGAAAGGAAGCACTGTGAACAGTGCCAACTACTGTGAACTGCTGAGGCAGGTCAAGAAAGACATGAAGAACAAACGCAGGGGTCATCAGTCAGAAGGAGTCATCTTGCATCATGGCAACGCAAGGCCTCACACAGCAGCCCGAACGGTGCAGACCATCAACGAGCTGGGCTGGGAACTGCTCCCTCATCCCCCTTACAGCCCAGACCTTGCCCCTTCAGACATTCACCTGTTTGGTCCCTTGAAAGCGTTCACGAGAGGCACGAAGTTTGAAAGTGACGATGAAGTCAAAAGTGTTGTGAGCGACTGGCTGAGACATCAGTCCAAAGATTTTTACACTGAGGGAATACGGAAGCTTGTGCACAGATGGGAAAAGTGTGTGACAGTGCTGGGAGACTACGTTGGAAAAAAAGAAAAAGAAAAAAAAGTAAGCTTCTATCTGTATTAGAAGTCCTTATACCGAAAAATTCACCTTATTTATTGAATGACCCTCGTATAAAGAAAGAAAGAAAGAAAGAAGTTAAAGCGAGTCGTTTTAAATGTCAGGTCAGATCGGATTATACTGCATTGTATTGTGTTGTATGGTATGCATTGTCCAGATGTGTGCAACAGAGCCGTTCTTTTTCCGATAAAATAGAACAAATTACACTGATCACACTGATGTAAAGTTTACCACTGTTGGGGGGCGGGAACATGATTAATTAGCGTTTGATTTTTAATAAATATTATATCACACTTCTGGCCTTACAAAGAGTAGAAAGACTAGAGTGTGTAAGGGAGATTACACAAGCGCGGAATTCAGCTCGCCAGCAGGAAAGCGTTTAGCGCAGTACATGTGACTGACTGCTGCCGCGCTGATGCTGACCTATACCTCTGTGAGCAGGACACAGAAAGCTAGTAAGAGAGATCTGTTGGGTCAAAAGGAAACAAAAACATTATCAATTTCATGGTGTTTTTTGGGTTTGTTTTTTTAATTTATTTTTTTACACTAAATTGGTAGAAGCCGCAAATTGCTGACTGTAAAGGATTGTGGATGAAAGGGGGGTTTTGTTGTATGTTGTTGTTGGTGGTTTTTTTGGGGGGGGTTTTCTTCAGTGTTTAAATTCGTGGTTTTAAACTTGGGTGTCTACATTGTACAACGTCACTGAGCATGCTCTACGTGAAAAGGCGCTTTGTAAATTGAATTATTATTATTATTATTATTAGTTGTAGTGTTATCATCATCATCATCATCATTATTATTATTATTATTATTGTTGTTGTTGTTATCATCATCATCATTCAGTTAGTTAGTTAGTTAGTAGTTAGTTGGTTAGTTAGTTAGTTAGTCATTTATTTATTTATTCACTTATCTATCTGTTCTTTTTCTTTTTAATTTGTTTATCTATTCATCTATTTATTTATTCATATATCTATTCATTTTATTGTTGTTGTTGCAGAACCGGAGCTGCTGACGACGGTGGGCGACCTGTTCATCGCGGGGACGGAGACAACGTCGGTGATCCTCCGCTGGACCCTCCTCTACTTCCTGCACCACCAGCACGTGCAGGACAGGTGCTTCCAGGAGGTCCGCGAGGTCATCGGCCTCCACCGCCCGCCCACCATCCGCGACAGGCCCCGGATGGTCTACCTGGAGGCCACCCTCAACGAGGTCCTGCGGGTTTCCAGCATCGGCCCCTTCGCCATCGGGCACTCCACGGCCTGTGACGTCAGTTTCCGGGGCTACGTCATTCCCCGGGGCACCGCCATCCTGCCATTCCTGGACACGGCGCTCCATGACCCGGAGGTCTGGGGCGGCGACCCGTACAGCTTTCGCCCGGAGAGGTTCATCGACGCCGATGGGAAGCTGGTCAGGCCCGAGGAGTTCATTCCTTTCGGAGTGGGTGGGTATGGGTGGTTGTGTGGGTGTGGTTGGGTGGGGTTGGAGGGGGGAGCGGGCAGGTGGGCCGGCGATTGGTTAATTTTCTGTCTTGGTACCTTGAATTGTGGGACATGTTTCAAAAAGGGCGCTACTTCCGGTTACGCAAGGGAGGTAACTTACCAAGGGAGGCTATTTGCCGCAGAAGCTACTTTCGATTTCTCCGCCTAGCCCCCCCCCCCCCCCCCACTCACTCCCTCCCCTGCAGTCTTCCCCTTTTATCACAATGATTTTGAATATGATTATGATTATTATGATGATGATTATCATTATTATTATTACTGCTATTACTATTATTATCATCATTTCGTTTCTTCTTCTTCTTCTTCTCCTTCTCCTCCTCTTCCTCCTCATCATCTTCTTCTTCTTCTTTTCATCATCACTATCATTATCATCATCACCATGCTCACGCTGTGCACGGCTGACGGCCACAGGACGCCGGATGTGTCTGGGAGAGGCACTGGCCCGGGTGGAGCTCTTCCTATACCTCAGCACGCTCGTTCAGCACTTCCGGTTCCTGCCATCGGAACCAGAGGCCCTGCCCAGCCTTGTGGGACACCTGAGCGTAATGCACGTGCCCGAGCCCTACAAGATCCGTGCTGTACGACGCCGGGAATGAGGAGATAGGGGAAACCACCCCCCTTCCTAGAAAAAAAACAACAACAACACATTGCGGGGCCTTTGAATGTATTTAATTGGGGAAAAACAATCAAAACAACGAAGGAAATTATTACGAATAAACTGAACTTTACTCTCTCTCCCTCTCTGTCTGTACCTTTCTGTCTGTCACTCACTTTCCCCAAGGCCTGACTAAGCGCGTTGGGTGACGCTGCTGGTCAGGCATCTGCTTGGCAGATGTGGTGTAGCGTATATGGATTTGTCCGAACGCACTGACGCCTCCTTGAGCTACTGAAACTGAAAAGATAACACAAACTAAAAACTTTATTTACACAAGTGAGTCAACAAACAAAAAAAACGAAGGAAATTATTGCGAAGAAACTGAAAAGATAACACAAACTAAAAACAACAAAATCTGACATAAGAATTGATTGCGGTGTTACTCTGTTCTAAAAATAGTAAATAAAGTGAGTCTATGTTTAACCCGGTGTTCGGTTGTCTCTCTGTGTGTCTGTGTGTCCGTGGTGAACTTTAACATTGCCATTTTCTCCACAATTACTTTGTCAGTTGACACCAAATTTGGCATAAAAATAGGAAAAATTCATTTATTTCCAGTCATCTTGTTTAAAACAATATTGTACCTCTGGGGATGGACACACACAAAAAATTAAAAAGAGGCCAAATTATATGCAAATTGAATTTACTGTTATATACATATTTTTATTTTATTTTTTTTATCTAAACTTGGCACTTTGATCTGATATTCTGACACAGCATCAAGAGCAGTCATTTTTATCATTTTTTGTTCAAACAGGAAGTTCTTTGTAAGTGGAA
>NC_134895.1:37573280-37580780 GCF_041734735.1 Babylonia areolata | reverse complement strand
AAACAAAACAAAAAACCCCCAAAGATATGGAGGGGAGTGAGGGGCGTGGCGGAGGGTGGGGGAGGGGAGGAGAAAGGGAGAGGGAGGGAGGGAGAGAGAGAGAAATGGTTGGCAACATTTTGTAGAACAATCCAGTTTGTTAGGAAAACAATTACACTCGCAAACAGAAAAAAAAAAATGGGTTGCGCTCTCTCATTGTAGCAGCGCGTTCTCCCTGGGGAGAGCAATCTGAAATTCTCGTAACAAAAGAGTAATACAATGCTTACAGTACATCACAATACAATACAATACAATACAATAGAATACAATGCAATGCAATACAATACGATTCTCTGTCTCTGCCTCTCTGTCTCTCTCTTTCTTTGTTCATGTATGTCTGTCATTCTCTTTCACACACACACGCACATACACACACACACACACACACACAACCACACACACACACACACACAACCACACACAACCACACACACACACACACACAACCACACACACACACACACACACACACACACACATAGAGGCAGGGACAGAGACAGAGAGACAGATATACGCATGCATGTCTGCACACACATACACACACACACACACACACACACACACACACACACACACCCTCTTTCTCTCTCTCTGTGTCTCAGTGTGAAATCCCCCCCAACATTAAAAAAACAACAACAAAAAAACCGAAACAGGAAGAAAGAATTCCCCCGCCCCCCCCCCCCCCCCCCCCGCCCCCCTCCCCGCCCCCTCCTCCATCCCAACTCCTAAACACACTCTTTTACCCCTCCTCTTAAAAAAAAAAAAAGAAAAAAAAGAAAAAAAAGAAAGAAAAAGGAATGAGCATCGTTCCTGTAAGAAAACTCCGTATATATTTGTTCTGGCGTTGTTGTTTTTTTTCTCTTCCTTCTATCAGTCCTTTTTCTTCTCCTCTCTTTTTTTCTGTCTTCCCTCTTTTTAAAAAGAATCAGTGTTCATTATCCTCAGAACACTCACATACACACGCACTCACGTACACACACGCACACACACGCACACTCACACACTCTCTCACACACACACACACACACACACACACACACGCACACACACACACAGTGCATAGTTACTGACATGTGTTTCGCTGAATGAACAATGACCCCCCCCCCCCCACACACACACATACACCACACACACACACACACACACACACACACACGCACGCACACAGTGCATAGTTACTGACATGTGTTTCGCTGAATGAACAATGACCCCCCCCCCCACACACACACATACACCACACACACACACATACACCACACACACACCACACACACACACAAACACACACTCAAACACGCGTTGTATAGTTACAGACATGTATTTCCCTGAATGAACAGTGACAACCTCACACACACACACACACGCACACACACACACACACACACACACACACACACACCCACACACAGTGCATAGTTATTGACTTGTGTTTCTCTGAATGAACAATGACCCCACACACCACACACCACACACACACACACACACACACACACAAACATACACACAGACACACACGTTGCATAGTTACTGAAATGTATTTCCCTGAATGAACAGTGACACCCTCCCACGCACAAACACACACACACACACACACACACACACACACACACACACACACACACACACACACACACACACACACACACACACACACACACACACACACACACACACACAGTGCATAGTTACTGACATGTGTTTCCCTGAATGAACAATGACCCCACCCCCCACACACCACACACCACACACACACACACACACACACACACACACACACACACACACACACACACACACACACACACACACACACACACACGGACTCATCCCTCACCACACACCATTACACAATGTCAAACAAACAAACAAAAAAAAAAAGTTAAGGTTAGATATCCCTTAGCTTTCTGCGGCCATCGGGATAAAAGAACTCATGTCCAATTCTGTCCAGAACTCGGCCTAGGAAGGAGGGACCCAGTCCATTCCTCCGCCTTTCTAACCTCTCCCTGACCAAAGTGAGGTATACCAACAACCCATTGACGCCTGGGGGGGGGGGGGAATGAGGGCAATCGGAGTAAGGTAGGTGGCTGTCATGGGGGGGTGTTGATGTGTTGGTTGGCTGGTCCACTAGCGTGAGCAGGGCCTGACGGAGGTGTCTTAGTACTGGGTCAATTGCAGTTTATCTTTCAAGGCCTGACTAAGCGCGTTGGGTTACGCCGCTGGTCAGGCATCTGCTTGGCAGATGTGGTGTAGCGAGCGTATATGGATTTGTCCGAACGCAGTGACGTCTCCTTGAGCTACTGATACTGATACTTTATGAGATAAGAAAGTTATTCTTATTATTATAATCATTATTATTATTACTTAAATTTAAATTTTTTTTATATTTTTATTTATGTACGTTTATACTTGACTCATCAAGTTTTTGCGCCTTACATCATATTATTATTAGTAGTAGTAGTTCTTTTTTTTATGTACCTATGTCTTTATCTATTACCTATTTACCCCCCTTTTTTTCTCAAGTGCGTGACTAAGCGCGTTGGGTTACGCTGCTGGTCAGGCATCTGCTTGGCCGATGTGGTGTAGCGTATATGGATTTGTCCGAACGCAGTGACGCCTCCTTGAGCTACTGAAACTGAAACTGAAACGGAGTAAGGTGTACTTTCCCCAAGGACACACATATCATGCCGAAACGCAGCCTCGAACCTCCATATTTGGAGTGATGGCCTAGAGGTAACGCGTTCGCCTAGGAAGCGAGAGAATCTGAGCGCGCTGGTTCTTCTTCTTCTTCTTCTTCTGCTTTCGTGGGCTGCAACTCCACGTACACTCGCATGTACACGAGTGGGCTTTTACGTGCATGACCGTTTTTACCCCGCCATGTAGGCAGCCATGCTCCGTTTTCGGGGGTGTGCATGCTGGGTATGTTTTTGTTTCCATAACCCAGCGAACGCTGACATGGATTACAGGATCTTTAACGTGCGTATTTGATCTTCTGCATGCGTTTACACACGAAGGGGGTTCAGGCACTAGCAGGTCTGCACATATGTTGACCTGGGAGATCGTAAAAATCTCCACCCTTTACCCACCAGGCGCCATCACCGTGATTCGAACCCGGGACCCTCAGATTGAAAGTCCAACGCTTTAACCACTCGGCTATTGCGCCCGTCTGAGCGCGCTGGTTCGAATCACGGTTCAGCCGCTTGATATTTTCTCCGCCCTCCACTAGACTTTGAGTGCTGGTCTGGACGCTAGTCATTCGGATGAGACGATAGATAAACCGAGTTCCCGTGTGCAGCATGCACTTAGCGCACGTAAAAGAACCCACGGCAACAAAGGGGTTGTTCCTGGCAAAATTCTGTTAGAAAAATCCACTTTGATAGGAAAAAACAAATAAAACTGCACGCAGGGGAAAAATACAAAAAAAGAAAAGAAAAAGAAAAAAAGGATGGCGCTGTAGTGTAGCAGCGACGCGCTCTCCCTGGGGAGAGCAGCCCGAATTTCACACAGAGCAATCTGTTGTGATAAAAAAAAAAAGAGAAATACAAAGTACAGATTACTGCTGAACACGTACTGGACCAGACGCCTAGCTACCAAATCGATTCTGCCACCGGTGCTTTCACGTCACGGCACCTTCTGTTGCGAACCGGAACTGAATCGGTCACGAATTGCCTGCGTCATCGTGTCAAAACGTAATTGTGTCAGTCTCGTTCCAGCTTTATAGACTTGCGCAATAGCCGAGTGGTTAAAGCGTTGGACTGTCAATCTGAGGGTCCCGGGTTCGAATCACGGTGACGGCGCCTGGTGGGTAAAGGGTGGAGACTTTTACGATCTCCCAGGTCAACACATGTGCAGACCTGCTAGTGCCTGAACCCCCTTCGTGTGTATATGCAAGCAGAAGATCAAATACGCACGTTAAAGATCCTGTAATCCATGTCAGCGTTCGGTGGGTTATGGAAACAAGAACATACCCAGCATGCACACCCCCGAAAACGGAGTATGACTGCCTACATGGCGGGGTAAAAACGGTCATACACGTAAAAAGCCCACTCGTGTGCATACGAGTGAACGCAGAAGAAGAAGAAGAAGTTCCAGCTTTATTATTATTATTTTCTCTCTGTCTCTCTGTCTCTCTCTCTCTCTCTCTCTCTCTCTCTCTCTCTCTCTCCCACGCTTTCTCAAACTCTGGCATTTAAGAGGCCCTTCAGGCGAGTGCGGGAGGGTGAGTGAGTGGGGTTGTGGAGGGGGGGGGGGTTATCGTGTGACATTAAATTTGCCCAACTTCTCCACCCCCACCGACCCCCCACCCCCACCCCCCATACCCCTTTCCAACCTTGTCTTCTTTTCCTGGTGATATTGTTGGCTGTGAAATTCTCTCTCTTTGTCTGTCTGTCTGTCTGTCTCTCTCTCAGGCTCTCTTTCTCTCTCCCCCCCCTCTCTCTCTCTTCAAGCGCGTTGGGTTACGCTGCTGGTCAGGCATCTGCTTGGCAGATGTGGTGTAGCGTATATGGATTTGTCCGAACGCAGTGACGCCTCCTTGAGCTACTGATACTGATACTGATCGCTCTCTTTTTACTGTCTCTCTCAGTTTCAGTCTTAGTCACTGTCTTTTTTTTCTCTCTCTTTCTTTCTCACCCTTCGTAGCGGATTTAGATTAGCACAGATTAGAACAATAAGGCAAAGCCTAATATCTCCGTTTTGATTGGATAAATGATGGTTTGGGTTATGAGGCGTCTGTTTTCGACTCTCTGAATCACCCCCCCCCCCCATCCTTCCGACCTTCCCATTCCCTCACTCTGTCTGTCTATCTGTCTGTCTGTCTCTCTGTCTCTCTGTGTGTCTCTCAGTCCCTCTCTCTCTCTCTCTCTCCCCTCTCTCTCTATATATATCTCTCTCTGTGCCTCTCTCTCTCCTCTCTCTCTGTGTCTCATCTCTCTCCCCTCTCTCTCTGTTTCTCTCTTTCCCCCTCTCTCCGTCTCTCTCTCTCCCATTTCTCTCTGTTTCTCTGTCTCTCTCTGTCTCTGTCTGTCTGTCTGTGTGTCTCTCTCACTCTCTCCCTCTTCCCCCCTCTCTCTCCCCTCTTTCTCTCTGTCTCTCTCTGTCTCTCTCTCTCCCCTCTCTCTGTATCTCTGTCTGTCTCTGTCTGTCTGTCTGTCTCTCCAGGACAGATAGGAAGAATAGGCCATGCCTAAAACCTTGAATCCTTGAATAAAAGAACTTTGAGTTCTAAGTTCTCTCTCTCTTTCCCCTCTCTCTCTTTCCCCATATCTGTGTTGTTGTTGTTGTTCCCCCCCCCTCCTCCGCCCTCCCACCACTCTGATCGTAATAATATAGTAGTGTTCCTGAGTGCGCGTTTCCTGACTGATTCAGTTATTTCACAAGCTGGTACGTGAATGGATGGACGGACTTCCAGCATTTCCATGCCTCTGGAGTTCCCAAGTGTACTTGTCCATCTCCATCTCTGACTCTAGTGTATAGTCTGTGTCTACTCTCTCTCTCTCTCTCTCTCTCTCTCCATCTTTCTGATTGTATCAGACACGTGCTCGCTCACGCTCGAACTTCACTCCACACACCCTCCGACCCCCCCCCCCCCCCCTCACCCCTTCCCCCCCCCCCTCCCACACGCAAATGGGTACATACCCACGCATCTTTTGCACATTTCCCTCCTTTTTGCTCACTCTCCCTTGTTCTTTTTTCACCATACTTCCATCTGATTTACTGACAGCAAACCACTCTGCAAACAGAACAACAAACAACAAATTCCACCCAAGAAGCAATAACAAATCATGTGCAACACTTAAAAGAAATAAGGAAAACAGACAACCCCACCCCAAAACAAACGAACCCTCCCCCGAAAAATAAAAGAAGAAAACTAGTGTAATGCATACGTTAAAACAATACCGATAAAAAAAACCCCCAAAACAACTCACATTTGGGAGGAATGATAATAACAACAACAACAACAACAATAATAATAATAATAATAATAACAACAACAACAACAACAACAACAAAACAACAACAACAATAGTAATAATAATAATAATAATAATAATAATAATAATGTACATTTATATAGCACCTTTTCTCTCTAAGAGCTCAGGGCGCTGTACATGAAAGAAAAATATTACAAGTTACATAAAACATTCATGACCACTCTTTTCTCAAAAAAACCCCTCCCTCCCCCTCACTCTCCCCCTCCCACATACACTCTCCCCCACTCACTCTACATACATCCAAAGTGAGCTGACATGGTTGGCGTTGGAGAACAAGGAACCTGAGAGTGCTTATAGATAGGTTTTAAAAAAGATGAGTTTTTAGTGAGGAGCGAAAAGCTGAAAACAGAATCAGATGCACGGATATGATGAGGAAGGTTGTTCCAGATGTGAGGAGCAGCAAAGAAGAAAGAACGTTCACCATAGGTTCTTGAAATGACGTTGAGGAAGTTTCAAAAGGTAACAGTCAGAGGAAGAGCGGAGATTTCTTGAGGGAGTGTAAACACTGATAAGGTCAGAAAGATATATAGGTCCTGCGGAGTGTAAACACTGATAAGGTCAGAAAGATATATAGGTCCTGCGGAGTGGAAACACTGATAAGGTCAGAAAGATATATAGGTCCTGTGGAGTGTAAACACTGATAAGGTCAGAAAGGTATATAGGTCCTGCGGAGTGGAAACACTGATAAGGTCAGAAAGATATGTAGGTCCTGCGGAGTGTAAACACTGATAAGGTCAGAAAGATATATAGGTCCTGCGGAGTGTAAACACTGATAAGGTCAGAAAGATATATAGGTCCTGCGGAGTGTAAACACTGATAAGGTCAGAAAGATATGTAGGTCCTGCGGAGTGGAAACACTGACAAGGTCAGCAAGATGTATAGGTCCTGCGGAGTGTAAACACTGATAGAATCAGAAATAAATATAAGTCCTGAGGAGTGTAAACACTGATAAGGTCAGAAAGATATATAGGTCCTGCGGAGTGTAAACACTGATAAGGTGAGAAATATATATAGGTCCTGCGAAGTGTAAACACTGATAAGGTCAGAAAGATATATAGGTCTTGCGGAGTGGAAACACTGATAAGATCAGAAAGATATATAGGTCCTGCGGAGTGTAAACGCTGATAAGGTCAGAAAGATATATAGGTCCTGCGGAGTGGAAACACTGATAAGGTCAGAAAGATATATAGGTCCTGCGGAGTGTAAACACTGATAAGGTCAGAAAGATATATAGGTATTGCGGAGTGGAAACACTGATAAGGTCAGAAAGATATATAGGTCCTGCGGAGTGTAAACACTGATAAGGTCAGAAAGATATATAGGTATTGCGGAGTGTAAACACTGATAAGGTCAGAAAGATATATAGGTCCTGTGGAGTGTTAACACTGATAAGGGCAGAAAGGTATATAGGTATTGCGGAGTGTAAACACTGATAAGGTCAGAAAGATATATAGGTCCTGTGGAGTGTTAA
>NC_134895.1:37553280-37558280 GCF_041734735.1 Babylonia areolata | reverse complement strand
GGTGAGGAAGAAGCAGACACCCAGAAACGGTGATCATTGGGGGGATTAATTGAAAGGAGTCCAGTTTGGGCACATGGCAGGAAACAATAAGAACAGTGGTAGACCTAAGGGCAGAGGATGATGAGTTTCTGTTTTTGCCACTGACATCACGAACGGCTTATGTTGCTTGGGGAGATTCGTGATGAAGCGCGCGAGCGCGCGCGCGCACACACACACACACACACACACACACACAGACACACACATACACACACACACACACACACACACACACACACCACACACACACACACACACACACACACACACACACACAGAGGGAGAGAGACACAGACACAGACATACAAAGAGAGGGAGAGAGACACACACACACACACACACACACACACACACACACACACACACACACACACACACACAGAGACAGAGGTCTATAGCGCTGAGAACAAATGTGACTGATGAGACTAAACCTGTTTACCAGCTGCCGTGTCGAATTGGTTGGAATCGCGGACTGAAGACGTTGAGGACGCGGGTTCGAATCCCAGTAAAGGTGGATTCCCCCCCCCCCCGCACCCCCCCACCCCCTGACCGGTTCATACTGAGAGCCGAGTGTGCTATGGACTCGAACTTAATGGGAAAGACTTGGACCATCTACCTCATGCGTGTGTCTTTGGGAGCGTCGCTCAAATTTCCAAACACTGCATGTGTCTGTATGTATCTCTCGGGCCTGGGCTGACGCAAGGATATGATTATTATGAAAAGAAGCTTAGAGAACTGCTTTGCCTCTTAGCCCTAAACCTGAACTTGACCTTCATAGAAGCACTGTCATCATACCCATCATTCAACATCACGTACAGAAAACAAATGTCCCCTATTATGTGGCCTTTCGTACCCTGTTCTTATGGTGACCTTAGTTTGGGT
Organism: Babylonia areolata; assembly: GCF_041734735.1. Taxonomy (NCBI): domain Eukaryota; kingdom Metazoa; phylum Mollusca; class Gastropoda; order Neogastropoda; family Buccinidae; genus Babylonia; species Babylonia areolata. Next base: position 37,557,359 of record NC_134895.1, on the reverse strand, counting down.
TTCCTTCAACTTTGATGTTTTCGGGTGCGTTCCTGCCAGCAGATTCATGTGGGACTCTCGTCGGAGAGACGTGGTGAACCATCTCTAGACCACGCCCAGCGTGCATTGAACGGATCTGTCGGAGGCATCCAACACAGTCTCTGAGAAGTTTTAGTCACGCGTTGTAGGTGCATGGGTGCGTCAGGGAAACCTTCCGAGCGATATAACATTAGATTCTGACGTGGCTTCAATCGTTTCGCAAAACAGATTAAACTCGCAAATTCCGCTGAAGAAATCAATCATAAACATTGTCCTGGCATACCTCCACACTGGTATTCAGAAAAAAAAAAGATAACAGTAAGAAAGAAAAGACAAGAAAGAGGAGAAAAAAAAGAGAAAGAAAGAATGAAAAGGAAAATTGCACGCGAGTCCTATCGAAACGAACACAATCTTTGGATTCACAACCCAAGCTTTACATATATATATATATATATATATAGCTGTTCGAAGGCTGCAACTCTCACGTTCACTCGTGTTAAAGAGTGGGCTTTTATTTGTATGGCCATTTAGGCAACCATACTTCGTTTACCTAAGAGTTAGCATTGGTTATAGAGATATGTTTGGATTGATTCAGCGACAGACCCCATGGACATTTGTTAATGGAAACGTTACGACATGACGGCTTTTGTTTCTTTTTTTTTTTAATATTAATTTTTTTTTTTTTTTTACAGCCAGGGAAATTATTCTCGCAGTTGATAAACTTTTTCTCCTCCCAGCTCAGGGGTCTAAAAAAAAGGTGGGTGACATGGAGAACACATCTGAGCTGGGAAGGTTGAGAAACATGAGGTTGGCATCTTTTTTCTTCTTCTTTTCTTTTTTGTTGGCTTTTGATTTATTTCTTTTTCTTTATTTACTTTTCTTCTTCTTTTTTTTCTTTTCATAAACAAGGGTCGGGTGTATAATCTTACTTTTTTTCCCCGGTCTTTCGTTTTTATTTGAAAAGTTATTTCTTTTTCGTAAGGTTAGAACAGCGCCTTTTTGTTCAGTCACTTCTTTCTTTCTGTCTTTCTCTCTCTCTTTTCTTTCTTTCTTTTCTTTTTTCTTTCTTTTTTCTTTTTGTGTTTCTTCTTTTATTTCTTTCTTTTTCTTTCTTTCTTTTTTTCTTTCTGTCTTTCTTTTCTTTCTATTTTTTCTTTCTTTTCATTCCTTTCTGTCTTTCTTCTTTTCTTTCTTTCTTTTCTTTCTCTCTTTCTTTCTTTCTCTTTCTTTCTTTTTTCTTTCTTTCTTTTCTTTCTATTTTTTCTTTCTTTCTTTTTTCTTTCTTTCTTTTCTTTCTGTTTTTCTTCTTTTCTTTCTTTCTTTTCTTTCTTTCTATTTTTCTTTCTATCTTTCTTTTCTTTCTGTTCTTTTCTTTCTTTCTTTTCTTTCTTTCAGTCTATCCCTCCTTCTGCTGTCCTTCCTTTCTCTTTATTCAGACTGAGAATGTGTAGGTGCGCACGAAGTTCCTTTTTTCCCCCCTCTGTGTTCACATTTGAATTTTTTCCCCTCCAGTTTCTCCATACTTTCTCTTTGTTTTGATTTACATACCGAACTTTCTTTCTTTCTCAAGCGCTGAAGGAAGAAATTTATACCAGTATGCAGCACTTTCTTCCCCCCCCCCCCCCCCCCAAATCATTAGTTTCTTTTCTTTTCTTCCTTCTTTCACTTTTTTCTTCCTTTTTTTTTCTTCCCTTTCTGTTTTATGTTTTCTTTCCTCTTCTTTATTTCTCTTTGGCCGGCTCAAGGAATGTACTTCAGGCCGGGGGGTGAGGGGGGAAGGAGGGGGTGCTGGGGGAGGGGGGCCTGTGTGTGTGTGTGTGTGTGAGGGGGGGGGGGGTGGGGGGGGGGGGGGGGGGGGCGTTGCAGACACAGTTAGACGTTGGCCTTCTGATTATTGTGTTCGCCAGTGATCCGGGTTCGAGACCCCCTGTTTCCAAATGTTGTTGGGTACTCCCGTTATTTCCTCACTCTACCCTGTTATGAACGGGGTGCCTGGGCCAAGGCTGGGGAAAGTTCAGTCCGCAGAAGGAGAGAGGCCTGGGCGCCGCCTGCATGTACGGAACCCTGTACAGAGTGGATACTCATTCTCTGCCACCGAACTTCGTAAAAAAAGGCTGTTGATCTTTATTTTGTTTAACTTTCTATTAAGTGTTTTTGGAAGAAAAAAAAAAATCAAAAACGGATTCCCTTTCAGGTAAAGGAAGGCATACACACACACGCGCGTGCACGCGCGCACGCACGCACACACACACACACGTATATATATATATATGATATATATGTAAAAGATAATACCATTCAATATAATACAATACAATATGATATAGTACAATGTAATGTAATACAACATAATATGATATGATATCACATTATATGATACGATATGATACAATATCTAAATTCAATCTAACCTAATCAAATGTAATCGAATCTACTGGTAAAGGAAAATGATATTCAAATAGAATCTAATCTGATCAAATCTAATCGAATCCATTGACAGGATATGACATAATGTAATATAATACTAGATAACATAGCACAATATGATAGAATAGAACAGAACAGAACAGAGTACAGAAAGAAGGAAAGAAGAAGAAGAAGAAAAGAAGAGGTAGTGAGTGAAAAGCAAGAGGTGCGCTGAAGAACGAAGGACAGCGATGTGACAGATTAATGGAAAAGGAGACCTGTAGACTTCTTCCACTCGCATTGGAGAAGATGATGGAGGGGGAGGGGGAAGCCGGGGGTGGGGGTGGGGGAATAGACGGGGGTTGGGGGGGGGGGGGGTTGGAGAGGGGGCGTGGGGTGGGGGTGGGGTGGGGGGGGGGGCTGCGTTGGAGGAGGAAACCGCCACGGGAAGCTCGGGGCAAAATGGAGAGGCTTGATGGACATTTGAGAAAGAGGGGCGGGGTGGTGGTGGTTTCTTCAGATGACAGTTTTAAGGTTGAGGAGGTGGCAGGAAAAGGACACACACACACACACCTACGCGCGCGCGCGCACGCACACACTGAAACACACACACACCTACGCGAGCGCGCGCACGCACAGGACACACACACACTCACGCACACACAAACACACATACACACACCGGACTCTACCTAAAGGACAGTGTTTTTTGCCATGACATATATACATATATATATATATATATATATATATATATATATATATATATATATACAGAGACAGAGGGAGAGAGAGATAATTAGCTAAACAGATAGCTAGATACATATACAATCACTATCTTTTTCTATAATTATGACTGAGAGAAAGAGGCGGGAAGAGAGAGAGAGAGAGAGAGAGAGAGAGAGATACAAAGATATATATATATATATATATATATATATACAAAGAGAGGGAGAAAGAAAGAGAGAGAGACAGACAGACAGACAGACAGAGAGGGAGCATAAAGCAATGTTTATTATTAACTGTCCCGCTCAGTCTGGTTCTTCTGAAGTTTGGCCTGACAAACTCCGCCATCACGGAAAGAGAAGACAGGTTGAAGAGGATGAAGCAACAGCAGCAGCAGAAGAAGAAGAAGAAGAAGAAGAAAAGAAGGAGGACGAAGAAGAGGAAGAGGAGGAGGAGGAGAAAGAAGAAGAAGAAGAAGAGGAGGAGGAGGAGGAGGAGGAGGAGGAAGAAGATGTTGTTGAGGAGAGGGAGAGAAGAAGAAAGTGATGATAAAGAAGAAACAGAAGAAAAAGCAGAAGACGAAGAAGAAGAAGACGGCGACGACAACGAAGAAAGAATGAATAAGAACAGCAACAGCAACAACAACAACAACAACAGCTGCAAGAAGAAGGAGTAGAAGACGAAGGAGACGTAGGAAAAAGAAGAAGAAGAAGAAGAAGGAGAAGGAGGAGAAGAAGGAGGAGGAGGAGGAGAAGTTAAGAAGAAGAAGGAGGAGGAGGAGGAGAAGTTAAGAAGAAGAAGGAGGAGGAGGAGGAGGAAGTTAAGAAGAAGAAGAAGAAGGAGGAGGAGGAGGAGGAGGAGGAGGAGGAGGAAGTTAAGGAGAAGAAGGAGGAGGAGGAGGAAGTTAAGAAGAAGAAGAAGGAGGAGGA
>NC_134895.1:37543280-37545780 GCF_041734735.1 Babylonia areolata | reverse complement strand
ATTTTAAGTGAAAATTGCTATTATCTCAGTGTGTGTGTGTGTGTGTGTGTGTGTGTGTGTGTGTGTGTGTGTGTGTGTGTGTGTGTGTGTGTGTGTGTGTCCGCGTGCGTATGTGTTTGTGTGTGTGTTGGAGTGTAAGAGTTGTAGTTTTGAGAGTATGTTACTTTGTGGGTTTTGTGCATTTTTGTTGTTGTTTTTTGTTTTTGTTTTTTTAAATATTAATGATTCTGTTTTATGTTTCTACTACTTTTTATGTGCTTTCTTTTTTCATTTTAGGTACTAGATTGTAAAGCGTTTAGAGCTTGCTCATGCTTGAATTATAGCGTAACATAGAACTTCGTAAATAAATACATTGTGGAGAGAAATAGAGAGGAGGGGGGGGGGGAGGAGAGAGAGAGAGAGGGAGGGGGAGAGAGTGAGCGAGAGACAGCGAGACAAAGAGACAGAGAGAGATGGAGAGAGAGAGAGAGAGAGAGAGAGAGGGTCAAGCAATGAGACAGCAACAGAAGCAACAACATTTTTCTTTTCTTTTACCATCTGCCCCATCCAATCATACATTGTTTTCTTCTTTTTCTCTCGCTGCAGTCGTCTTCGTTTTACGCATTGTGGCCTTCAGTGGCTCAACACAAATTCCCTCACGGCGAAAAAAAGACCAAAAAAAGAAAAAAAAAAAAAAAGATTTAACAGGAAGAATAAGAACAGGAAGTTGAAAAAGGATGAAGTGGAGCGGACATTCAAGAGCGGTGGTCATCTGACAGATTAATTGAAAGGAGGCTTGGAACCTTATTGGATGATGGAGGGGGGGAGGCTTTAGGAGAAATTGGGGGGGGGGGGGGGGGGGGTGGTGGAGGTTGGGTGTTGGGGGTGGTAGGAGAGTGAGACCCTAAGCGAAACGCTGGCTGTGGCCCTAACTGGTCGTGTTGTCCTTAAGTGTATGTCTGTCCGTTGTTCTTCCTCAAAGGCGGCATAATAATGATAATAATAATAATGGATACTTATATAGCACACTATCCAGAAATCTGCTCTAGGTGCTTTACAAAAACGCTTTGTTAACATAAAACATTACATCTATGTTACATACACACACCAAAATGTGACTACACACACACACACACACACACACACACACACACACACACACACACACACACACACACACACTACACTGCATACATACATTTTAACAATACATGTGTATCCAACAACTACCCTAACACATACGCACACATAGGCAGGCACAAACTTACATAAACTCACGCACACACAATACACATTCATATACATGCATGTAGTTATGTACATATACATATGTATGCACACATAGTCAAGCACAGCTAACGCAAAGGAAGTGGACCTGCTACAATTGAACTTACTGCTGAGGGAAAAGGTGGGTTTTGAGACAAGATTTAAAATATGCGAGGGAATCAGAATGACGGAGGTTATCAGGGAGCATGCTTGAATGGCGTGTTTCCTCCCCGTTTTCTCATTTCTTGTCAAGTGTAGAATGGTACGTGAATGGTCAGGATTAAATGACGAAGTAACTGATTTGTGTATTTTTATTTCTTTTCATCACAACAGATTTCTCTGTGTGAAATTCGGGCTGCTCTCCCCAGGGAGAGCGCGTCGCTACACTACAGCGCCACCCATTTTTTTTTTTTTGTATTTTATCCTGTGTGCAGTTTTTATTTGTTTTTCCTATCGAAGTGGATTTTTCTACAGAATTTTGCCAGAAACAACCCTTTTGTTGCCGTGGGTTCTTTTACGTGCGCTAAGAGCATGCTGCACACGGGACCTCGGTTTATCGTCTCATCCGAATGACTAGCGTCCAGACCACCATTCAAGGTCTAGTGGAGGGGGAGAAAATATCGGCGGCTGAGCCGTGATTCGAACCAGCGCGCTCAGATTCTCTCGCTTCCTAGGCGGACGCGTTACCTCTAGGCCATTACTCCACTATTATCATGTGAAGCATGTTCTGTTTTATACAGATTATGTTCCCATACAGATTTCCCATCAAAGTGGCTAAACTTCATCCGGGATATTTTGATAAGCAGCTGTTATGACTGTTTGGTTTTTACAAACATTCCGTTTGCCGGAATATCACGCAAAGTCTTAAAGGTATGTACATTCAGTCATGGAGAAAATCGCTTGAAGATAGTGCAGAATATATCTTCTATGGGAGCATCAAACGTAACTTTTGTCAAGAAAAATGTATTTTACAACTTCCATATACTTACATAATAATCATATCCTTTAATAAAGTTGCGTTGCGAAAACAAAGAAAACATAATTTGCAAGGAATGTAATATTGGGATGAATCTTATTTTGTTTTTGAATGTCCTGAAAAATATTGTAATTCGAAATAAATTGATATCATATATCATAAATATCAATCGCATTTGTCAATGTCCGGTTTATGCAATTTATTACGTGCAATTTCAGTAAATTCACAAAACTTGGAAAGGCTGTGTAAATTTTAGATTTGGCATATGCATGTCAGCAT
>NC_134895.1:37533280-37535780 GCF_041734735.1 Babylonia areolata | reverse complement strand
TGTCTTGTCTTGTCTTGTCTCCTTCTCTCTCTCCCTCCCTCTCTCTCTCTCCCTCTCTCTCTCTCTCTCTCCCTCCCTCTCTCTCTCCCCATCCCTCTCTCACACACTCTCTCACACTTTCTTTCTCTCCCCTCTCTCTCTCTCCTCCCTCTCTCTCCCTCTCTCTGTGTCTGTCTGTCTGTATCCCTCATTCCTCCCCCCCTCTCTCTCCCTCCCTCCCCCCTATCTCCCTCTCTCTGTCTGTCTGTCTGTCTCTCTGTGTCTGTCTGTCTGTCTGTCTGTCTCCCTCCTTCCTTCCCCCTCTCTCTCCCTCCCTCCCCCCCTATCTCTCTCCCTCTCTCTCTGTCTGTCTGTCTGTCTGTCTCCATCATTCCTTCCCCCCTCTCTCTCTCCCTCCCTCCCCCCCCTATCTCTCTCCCTCTCTCTGTGTCTGTCTCCCTCATTCCTTCCCCCCTCTCTCTCCCTCCCTCCCCCTATCTCTCTCCCTCTGTCTGTCTGTCTCTGTCTCTCTGTCCGTCTGTCTGTCTCTGTCTCTCCGTCTGTCCACATCCCCACTCCCCTCTCTCTTACAATGGTTGAATCTATTTCATTTTTTTTTCACGTAGGCTTTCTTGTTTTTCTCTCCTTCTACCTGTCTGTCTGTCTTTCTGTGTGGCTGTCTCCCACTTCCTCTTTTCCACAATCTGCCAGCTGTGGCTGAGACGTTCCAGAAGCTCACCCGTGTTCAAGACGTATCATAATTATTATTATTTTTTTTTTCGTTTTTTTTTTGTATTTCTTTTTATCACAATAGATTTCTCTGTGCGAAATTCAGGCTGCTCTCCCCAGGGAGAGCGCATCGCTACACTACAGCGCCACCCATTTTTTTTTTTTTGTGTGTGTGTATTTTTCCCTGCGTGCAGTTTGTCTTTCCTATCGAAGTGGATTTTTTCTACAGAATTTTGGCAGGAACAGCCCTTTTGTTGCCGTGGGTTCTTTTACGTGCGCTAAGTGCATGCTGTACACGGGGCCTTGCTTTATCGTCTCATCCGAATGACTAGCGTCCAGATCACCACTCAAGGTCTAGTGGAGGGGGAGAAAATATCGGCGGCTGAGCCGTGATTCGAACCAGCGCGCTCAGATTCTCTCGCTTCCTAGGCGGACGCGTTACCTCTAGGCCATCACTCCACACATCGAATTATGCTACACTGCTACATCGAGAGAGACAGAGACACACACACACACAGAGAGAGAGAGAGAGAGAGAGAGAGAGAGAGAGAGAGAGAGAGAGAGAGAGAGAGAGGGGAACAAAAGAGAAAGAGATAGATAGATAGACAGATACATAGATACAGAATCAAATGCTTTGAATATGTACAGGCCTTCAGAATAATTTATCATAGATAGCTAGAAGGCTAGACAGAGAATCACATGGTTTACATATGTTCAGGCCTTTACAGCATCCCTTATAGGTAACATAAACGAAACAATTATGTAAAGGCCTTGAGAGTACAGATAGCTAGACAGAGAATCAAATGTTTTACATATGTACAGGCCTTTACAGCATCCCTTATAGATAACATAAACGAAATAAACTGATTAACGTAAAAATGGTAGGAGAAAGAAAAAAAAAAGTAATGTCCAAGAAAGTGGCATTGTCCTTGCTTCTCCCGGTGACTACATGACTGGAAACAGTAATATGTGCATGGCTTGACTATCCTTGTTTTCTTTCTTTCTTCTTGTTTTCTTTTCATTTTTTTTGTTTTCACGGGAGTAGAATTCTCTTCCTGCAGGCGATGGGCCAATCAGCATGCTAGTTTTTGTTTTAGTGCTTTTAACTTTTTTTGATCTTTGTTTTTCAACCTCTTTATTTTGGAGGTAAACAAGGAAGTGTGGAATGACAGTGTACGCGCGCGCGCGCGCGCGAGCGTGTGCTTTCTATTCTTCTTTAGTTTAACGTCTTTTTAATCGAGCGCGCGCGCGCGTGTGTGTGTGCGTGTGTGTGCGTGTGTGTCTGTGTCTGTGTATGTGTTGTGCGCGTGTGTTTGTGTTTGTGTGTGTATCTGTGTGTGTGTGTGCGTGCGTACGCGCGCGCGCGTGTGTGTGTATGCGTGTGTGTGTGTGCGTGCGTGTGTGTGTGTGCGTGTATGTGTGTGTGTGTGTGTATGTGCGTGTGTGTGTGTGTGTTCGGGAACGAGCGTGCGTGCGTGCGTGCGTGTGTGTGTGTGTGTGTGTGTGTGTGTGTGTGTGTGTGTGTGTGTGTGTGTGTTCGCGTATGCATGAAGGAGTAACCTTTGGGGGAAAAAAAAAGTTCCTCATACGAGCAAGCGCTCTTTTTGCAGGTTAAAAAACAACAACAACAAAAAAACAAAGACAAAAACAAAAAAAAAAACCAACAACAAAAACCCCCAAAACAACAACAGAGGTCAAATTGAGCGAAATGCTCTTTTGAACTCCTGGGGAAGAGAGGGGAAAAGACAGAAAGGGGAAGCACTCCTGGAGAAGCGAGGAGACTGTTTTTCAT
>NC_134895.1:37518280-37528280 GCF_041734735.1 Babylonia areolata | reverse complement strand
GACAGACAGGCAGACAGACAGACAGACAGACAGTCAGACAGACAGACAAACAGGCAGGCAGGCAGACAGACAGACAGACAGATAGGCAGACAGAGACCAGACAATTAGACAGACAGACAGAGACCAGAAAATCAGACAGACAGACAGACAGACAGACAGGCAGGCAGGCAGGTAGACAGGCAGACAGACAGGCAGGCAGATAGACAGGCAGACAAACAGGCATAGACCAATCAGACAGACAGACAGGCAGGGAAGCAGGCAGGCAGACAGACAGTCAGGCAGGCAGGTAGACAGACACACAGACACACAGGCAGTCAGATAAATAAACATACAGGGACAAACAGAAAGAGGAGCGGGTCGGGGGAGTGGGGAGGGGGTTGTTGGAGCGGGAGCGTTTGGGGGTGAGGGGGGAGAAGCACACAGCTGATGGATGAGACGCTCGCTGTGAAAGTTCCATAGAAAGCGAAAGTGGGGGATGAGTCACACACAATGCACTGAGAGATAGAAAAAAAGAGCGAGATGGAGAGAGAGAGAGAGAGAGAGAGAGAGAGAGAGAGTGTATGTGAGTGCGTATGCGTGTGTTTGTGTGTGTGTGTGTGTGTGTGTGTGTGTGTGTGCATCCCTCTGTGTGTGTGTGTGTGTGTGTGTGTGTGTGTGTGTGTGCTTGTGCCCGCGCGCCCGCGCCCGCGCGCATGTTTGTGTGTAAATCAGAAGGTCGACCGGCCCGCAAACTCTGATTAAAAACAGATCCCCTATACTGCCCATGGACACAGTGAAGTGAGGAGTCGGTCCGAAATAGCTGCCTGGGCCAGGCAGGCTCTTGAGTCATCCCTCCCAGCTCCCCTCACCCCCCCCCCCAACCCTCCGCACCCCCACCCCCACCCCCACCCAGCCCACCCTTGAAGGAAAACACGCAATGGATACAAAAAGCAAAAAACAGGAAGTGGATGCTGTGACTATAAAGAAATGACAGTGCGGAGGTTGATATCACCTGCTGTTTGGATAAACGGTCAGCAGAATGCATTCCACCTGCACAAAGCACAGTGCTTCTTGCAATACACAGCATAGCCGTGGTCAGATATTGACCAGTTCTTACGATAATCTGGTGGCGTTTGATGTCAGCGTGGTGCGAAATGCACCTATATTTCCTCTTCTCTACCTTTGTTTTTCTCTTCCTTCTTGCCTTTCTTTTTTTGTTTTTTTCCCCTTCTTTTTCTGTATTTCCTTCTTCTTTCTTTCTTTCCTTATCGTAATTGTACACGTCTACATGGGTGCTTGTTATTTAAGTAAATGACGTATTACTTGGTTATGACGTAGAACTTGTAATTTAAAAAAATATATATTAAAAAAAAGGAGGAAAATACAACGTCAACGAAAAAAAAAGACCAACGATTTTTTCTTGTCGGAAGAGGCTTTCTGTGTAATTTATTTCATGCAGCCAAGACAATTTGGTTAAACTTAAGTCAGTAATGTTGCAAAGATGAGCAATGTAGTCTGATCTATCCTGAGGTTTGATACCAGAAAAATACTACCATCATTTATATTGTGTTTCATATAGTTTGTATTCTGTTTCTGATAGTTATGTTACTTTAATTTGTTTCTGTTTAATTTTGGTGTAAAATACTATTGCTGTCACATAATATCCTCCATGCCGCAAAAGGGGTGAAAGGATTAACTATTCTTGATTCTTGATTCTATCTTATTTAATTTAACACTGACGTTTTATGCCTGCACAAACGTTTTCGGTCTGCACTAAAGCTAGGGTAGTAATATTGACGTTTTATGCTTGCACAAACGTTTTCGGTCTGCACTAAAGCTAGGGTAGTAATATTGACGTTCTATGCCTGCGCAAACGTTTTCGGTCTGCATTAAAGCTAGGGTAGTAATATTGACGTTCTATGCCTGCGCAAACGTTTTCGGTCTGCATTAACTCTCTCCATACGAACGGCGAAAGAAACGACGTTAACAGCGTTTCCCCCCAATTACCATCACCAAAATATTGCAAGCGGAAGGCTCTTATACTGAAGAGGTGAATGTTGGCAAAGAATATCACAATTCTGACGACGGAAGCTAAAGGTTGGGTCATTCAGACACCCACTCGACATCCGAGGGGTCTGTGTAGAGGAGAAGAGGGGACTGGCCGTACTGAGTGAGTTAAAGCTAGGGTAGTAATATTGACGTTCTATGCCTGCGCAAACGTTTTCGGTCTGCAGGAAAGCTAGGGTAGGCAATCAAGGCCTGGTCAGCGCGATGGGTTTATGTGTAGGTCAGGCATCTGCTCTGTTTTATTCCGTTTGTGGATATGGTGAAGCGTATGTGGGTTAGTCTGCACGTTCTGACACTTCACTGATACCGAAACCTTCTTTCTTTCTTTTTTTCTGTGTATGCATTCCTTTTTTTTCCCTTTTTTTTCTAATCATCTTTGTTCCAGGCAGGGAATAAAATTGATTATTTTCGTATTTGTTCTGTGGATGGATGGAAATGCAGTAATGTGGCTCAGCCATAAGGGGGTCCTATTTCGCACCCGACTGAACATTTCCTTCCACGCAGCTCACCCGGAGTGATTCAGGAGGTGGGGTGGGGTGTGGGTAGGGGGGAACCCAAGCATGCACGCACGCGTTCAATCAGATCACATGCGGGGGTAGCACTCCTGCTTCCACTCTGAATATCTATAGGAGGACTGTTCGTGTGTATTATTATCATTATGCTGCGTAAAATGAATAGCAAAATAACCACTTCTCTGTATCTGCTGCACACTGGAATAGCAAACAAACAGCCGTTGGCAAAGTATCAGTTACATAACGGATAACTCGCTCGACATTACTCTCTCGTTGTATCAGTTGTTGCGCTTGTTAAATTAACGACTTCTCTTTTACGAAGTCCATTAAGTTATTTTCTGTAATTGTTCTTTGATGCTTATTTCAAATTCCACCGTCCATTTACCTGGTTTCCCTCAACTCACCATTCACCCGCGCTCTCCCACCTCTCTGCCCGCTCTCACCCCTCTCCCCCACCTCTCCCCCCGCTCTCCGACCTCTCCCCCATCTCTCCCCCCGCTCTCCGACCTCTCTCCCGCTCTCCGACCTCTCCCCCCGCTCTCCCACCTCTCCCCCACCTCTCCCCCCCCCCGCTCTCCCACCTCTCTCCCACCTCTCTCCCCGCTCTCCTCACCTCTCCCCCACCTCTCCCCCCGCTCTCCCACCTCTCTCCCACCTCTCTCCCACCTCTCTCCCCGCTCTCCGACCTCTCTCCCCGCTCTCCGACCTCTCCCCCCGCTCTCCGACCTCTCTCCCCGCTCTCCGACCTCTCTCCCCCGCTCTCCCACCTCTCCCCCACCTCTCCCCCAGCTCTCCCACCTCTCTCCCACCTCTCTCCCCGCTCTCCGACCTCTCTCCCCGGTCTCCCACCTCTCCCCCACCTCTCCCCCCGCTCTCCCGCCTCTCTCCCGCTCTCCCACCTCTCCCCACCTATCCCCCCGTTCCCCCAGCTCTCCCCCCGCTCTCCCACCTCTCTGCCCGCTCTCCGACCTCTCTCCCCGCTCTCCGACCTCTCTCCCCGCTCTCCCACCTCTCCCCTACCCCTCCTCCCGCTTTCCTATCTCTCCCCCCGCTCTCCCACCTCTCCCCTACCTCTCCCCCCCGCTCTCCGACCTCTCCTCCCGCTTTCCTATCTCTCCCCCGCTCTCCCTCCCGCTCTCCCACCTCTCCCCGCTCTATCCCCGCTCTCCCCCCCGTTCCCCCACCTCTCCCCCCGCTCTCCCACCTCTCCCCCGCTCTCTCCCCGCTCTCCCCCCGTTCCCCCACCTCTCCCCCGCTCTCCCACCTCTCCCCCACCTCTCCTCCCGCTTTCCTATCTCTCTCCCCGCTCTCCCCCCCCCGCTCTCCCACCTCTCCCCCCGCTCTCCCACCTCTCTCCCCCGCTCTCCCACCTCTCCGCTACCTCTCCCCCAGCTCCTCCGACCTCTCCCCCATCTCTCCCCCCGCTCTCCGACCTCTCCCCGCTCTCCCCCCGTTCCCCCACCTCTCCCCCCGCTCTCCCACCTCTCCCCCACCTCTCCCCCCGCTCTCCGACCTCTCCTCCCGCTTTCCTATCTCTCCCCCCGCTCTCTCCCCCCCGCTCTCCCACCTCTCCCCGCTCTCTCCCCCCGCTCTCCGACCTCTCCTCCCGCTTTCCTATTTCTCCCCCCGCTCTCCCACCTCTCCCCCCGCTCTCCCACCTCTACCCCCGCGTAATAAATAAACATTGTCACAGAGCGAGTCATAAGCCTGTTTTCAGTTTGTAAAAGTAACGCTAAGTCTGTGTATTAGGCAGAGAGAGAGAGAGAGAGAGAGAGAGAGACAGACAGACAGACAGACAGACAGACAGACAGACAGACAGACAGAGATGAAGAGCGAATCCTATATCCGATCCCCGTGTGGAAGTGGAAGACACGGGGCGGGCAAAATCAAAAATTCTGTCAACGTAATAATAATTATTCCTGCACACTTTTTCCACATTCAGCACGACCTTATCAATGTTTTGTTTTTGAAATAGATTAATCATTTTGTGTAACAATTCTATGATTTCCAACAAGAGCCCTTGTGTAATGGAGAGAGTTACCACTCTTTACTATTTGTTAATCATATCGTCTCCTGGCCTCATTATTTGTATAATTTCCAGTGGATAAACTACCGAGGCAACCATGTATTTGTTCTGTATTGTCCATGTGTTCTGTGTGGCTTATTCAGGATTAAAGAGGCTATGCCAGTCTTGAATAAAAAAAAAGAAGCTAATTTGTGTTTGCACATTTCTTCTGTCTTTGCTGCTGTGTGCACATGTCAAATGATTGGTATAAGGACAGGCCCGGCGCTTCCTTTTTGAGGAAGTGTTTGGGTTTGTTCCAATGTACCTTTTATTTACCTGTGTGCTAGCTGAATCGGTAGCGTAAGCATCACTGACTTGAAGTTGTGTACCTTGTGTAATGGAGAGAGTTACCACTCTTTACTATTTGTTAACTCTCTCCATACGAACGGCGAAAGAGACGACGTTAACAGCGTTTCACCCCAATTACCATCATCAAAATATTGCAAGCGGAAGGCTCTTATACTGAAGACGTGAATGTCGACAAAGAATACCATAATTCTGACGACGGAAGCTAAAGGTTGGGTCATTCAGACACCCACTGGACATCCGAGGGGTCTGTGTAGAGGAGAAGAGAGGACTGGCCGCACTGAGTGAGTTAATCATATCGTCTCCTGGCCTCAATTTTTGTATAATACTCTCTATCCATACATCGCGATGCTGGAAACGGTAACACCCAGTGGCTGCAGAGGGCCAAAACAGAGATCTCATTTTTTCCTGGGTTCCTTGTTGGCCCAACGTCACCTCCCCCCCCCCCTCCTCTGATTCCTATCGTTCAGCAACAGCAGTCTGTAACACTCTGGGGGAGTGGGGGTTGGGGGGGGGGGTCCTGGAAGTCACACCCCCTTCTCTCTCTTCAGCGCTGACAAACAAAAAATTGAAAAATATACCTGCTTTCTTGGGAACATTTTCTTTTTGTTCTTCGTTCGTCTTCAGAATTAAAACAATATTTTTTTTTCTTTCCGTTTTCTCTATTTCTTTCTCTGTCTATTTGTTTGAGACAGAGAAGCAGGAAGTGAGAAACAGTCTTTATGAAAAAAAAAGCCTTATTGATGAATGGGACCTTGTCTGTAACATTTCCTGATGGGAAGCGAGGATGATTCATACAATCAATTCTGCGTCTGCGTGCACGCGCGCGCGTGTTTGTGTGTGTATATATATGTGTGTGTGTGTGTGTGTGTGTGTGAAGTCAAGTCAAGTCAAGATTTTATTTCATGATGGTAAATTGAATATGCAACAATTGCTTTTTTTTTTACATCAAGCCATCAATGAAAAAAAAAATTAATAAAAAAAAGGAAAAAAGGAAGGAAAAACAGAAAAAAAGAAAAGGAGAGAGAGAGAGAGGAGAAGAAACAAGCAGATGAAGAACAACAATAACAACAAAATGCACACACACACACACACACACACACACACACACACACACACACACACATATATATATATATATATATATATATATATATATATATATATATATATATATATATATATATATATACAATAATATTGTGATAAAGAAATACACAATTGCATTTCCATTTCACACACACACACACACACACACACACACCACTGAACACAAATTCTCGGACACAATTATACCATGCCCATCCCACCCACATGCACAGGTTCCCTCATATAGTGCGTGCGTGTGTGTGTGTACGTGTGTGTGTGACAGTGTTTGCGTGTGTGTGTGTGTGTGTGTGTGTGTGTGTGTGTGTACGTGTGTGTGTGTGTGTGTGTGTGAGAGAGAGAGAGAATTACAGAGACAGAGACAGTCCGCTCTGTGGTGAAACAGCGCCCTCGCCACACACGGACAGAACACGGTGCAGTGGTGAGTCAGACCCTGTGCCACACACCTATTATCCCCCACTTCCCACCACAGAAAGTGGTGTTTTTTGTTGGTTTTGTGTGTGTGTGTGTGTGTGTGCTTTTTTTGGTTTTGTTTTTCAGGGTTGCTGCTCACGTTTGTCCCAGTTGCGAAATAATCATTGGCATTTTGCAGGCTTTGGGGGCTTGGTGGGGGTCTTAACGGTCCATCTGTTTTTGGCGTACGAGGACGTCAAGTTCTCTGTGTGGATTGTAACCTTCAATTCTTTGTTTTCACATTTGCGATTGTTTGTATGGGTGAGTAGGGGGAGGGGGGGGGGATAAGCGTGGTACTGAGTGGTTAGAATGTTTGACTTCCGTTCCGTGTGTATGTGAGGTCCGTGGAGTTTAAATCATGACATCCACCCCCTAAAACGGAGTATGGCTGCCTTCATGGCTAGGTAAAAACGGTCATACACGTAAAATCCCACTCGTGTACATACGAATGAACGTGGCCCACGAACGAAGAAGAAGAAGAAGAAGAATCTGGACATCCTGTGGTGGACATTGGGAAATCTAGCTAATTGCCCGACCTACGATACACGTATACTAGCGCTTTAAGATTTAAAACGCCCGTTAAAGATCTTGTAATCCAAGTGGATGTTTGGTGGGTTGAGATCATGGAGAAGTTTGGCTGCCCAAGCAAGTTCATCACAATCGTCCGGCAGTTCCACGACGGCATGTGGTGAACGTTCTGGATGACGGAGACGAGTCAGAGGCCTTTCCAATGACAACAGGCGTCAAACAAGGCTTTGTTCTCGCCCCGACTCTGTTCAGTATGATATTTTCTGCCATGCTGACAGATGGCTTCCGTGACTGCGAAGAAGGAATCCTTGTCGGGTACAGGACAGACAGGAGATTGTTCAACCTCAGGCGCCTGCAGGCTGTTACAAGGGTGAAAGAGATTTATCATCAGATATTTCTTGTTTGCTGATAACTGCGCACTCAACGCCAGCACAGAGCAGAATATGCAGTATGGAATGGACAACTTCTCGCGAGCCTACGACAATTTCCGTTTCACCATCAGTACCAGTCTGCCCAAGGAAAGTCATACCAGGAAGCCACACATCACAGTGAAGGGGCAAAACCTTCAGGCAGTCGACAGCTTGGTGTGTTATATGACAACAAACACACCCAGCATGCACGCTTCACTCACTCAGTACGGCCAGTCCTCTCTTCTCCTCTACACAGACCCCTCGGATGTCCAGTCGGTGTCTCAATGACCCAACCTTTAGCTTCCGTCGTCAGAATTGTGATATTCTTTGTCAACATTCACCTCTTCAGTATAAGAGCCTTCCGCTTGCAATATTTTGATGATGGTAATTGGGGTGAAACGCTGTTAACTTCGTCTCTTTCGCCGTTCGTATGGAGAGAGTTAAGCCAGTGCTGGAGAAAAAGCTCTCGAAACGAAGGCATGAGATCGCTACCGTGACTACAATGATAATTACGGCAGTGTGGAAATGGTGTCAACTCCGTTGTTTCGATAAACGGTTAGCAGAATTTACTCCATCTAAACAAATTCAGTGCTGCTGCCTTGACATGGGCATGCATCCGTTCATGAAGTTCTCTGATGGCTTTTGGTGTCAGCCGAGCGAAAACATATATTTGTTCTTTCATTCTCCTTCCCTTCCTTTCTTAATTCCTTTCGCCTTTTTTTTCTCTCTCTAATTTTCCTTCTGTTTCTGTCTTTCAGGAAGACGGGGGGAGGGATTTACTATTTTCGTATTTATCATGTAGGCGGAGAGAGAAGCATTATTGTGTCTAAACTCTTCGACCCTCTTTCACACCGAATTATATTGTTCATCCAGGCAACTCCTTACCCAGCGCTATTCGTGTGCCAGGGGTAGGGATTGGTGGGGGCTACACACACACACACACACACACACACACACACACACACACACACACACACACACACACACACACACACTCACACACAAACACACACACACACACACAAACAAACACACGTACACACACACACAACACACGCGCACACTCGCACACACACACACACACACAAACGCACACACACTCACACAGTCAGTTTTTGTTGGGTGCCTTCTCATGTAGGCATTCATGGCAATGAATCTGCTGATAAAGCAGCTAAAAGAGGAGCACAAAATTCAGAAAAATCGACAAAAATGCATGCCCGTCTTTCCGTAAAAGAGGCATAAACTTTGTTAGAAAAGTCAGCATGGGGTCGATTTCATAACCGATGGAAGGAAAAGTTTTTAAAACAAAAAGGGACATTATTCCACGATAATATAGTGAAAACAAACAAAACAAACAAACAAACAACAACAAAACAACAACAACCCAAAACAAAAGCGCGCCGTCAGTCTTGATAGTTATGGCAATAACAATATCAAGAGCGCATCGTAGCTGCTCAGTTTGTCAAATCTGAGTGTGATCTGTTTTGGAAATAGGGTTTTTCGTCATGGTACAATGCAGACAAATAGACAGACAGACAGACAGACAGACAGAGCAAATCGTACACCCAACCTTCGTATAGGGAGCGTATAAAATGATAGAAGATAAACATTTTTTTATAGTCTATATAACCTTTTGACGCGAGTTTACCACCCCATCCCATCTTAACTCTTAAAAACAACAACAACAACAACCAAAACCATTCTAGTAGTCTGTTTTTCTTTCAACCTTAGACTTCCATCCACAGTTGGAAAGCCCTGTTGCACTGCAGACAGACATACATACGAAGAAGCAGACAGACCCTTAGACCGAGTGAATACTGTATCTGATCACAATATAGGATAAGGTAAGCATAGGTATGTATATATATATATAAAAGAACAGAAATGAAAAGAAACTTCTCAGCCATCGTAATAACATACGGTTTTATCATCTCCAGCACAAACTTTCTTACCAATTATACACATACACAGCCCAAGTTATACTAGGTTTTCTTCTTTTTTTTTCTATCCTTTTTTGACTCACTTGTGTAAACAAAGTGAGTATGTTTTAACCCGGTGTTCGGTTGCGTGTGTGTATGTGTGTGTGTGTGTGTGTGTGTGTGTGTGTGTGTGTGTGTGTGTCCGTGTGTCTGTGTGTCCATGGTAAACTTTAACATTGACATTTTCTCTGCAAATACTTTGTCAGTTGACACCAAATTTGGCCTAAAAATAGGAAAAAGTCAGTTCTTTCCAGTCATCTTGTTTGAAACAATATTGCACCACTGGGATGGGCACAAAAAAATAAAAAAAGAAGCCTAATTATATGCAAACTGCATTTACTGTTATATTTATATTTTTTGTATTCTCTAAACTTGGCACTTTGACCTCTTATTCTGACACAACAACAAGAGGAGTCATTATTATCAGTTTTTGTTCAAACAGGAACTTCTTTTGCTAAGCATGGAATTTTTATTTATTTTGCAAACGTTTTGGTGCAGATGGTAAAAAAAAAGGGAAATTACTCTGTAATTAATGCTAGGGGACTTAATTTATCACAAGTGAGTCTTGAAGGCCTTGCCTCTCTTGTTTTTTTT
>NC_134895.1:37498280-37513280 GCF_041734735.1 Babylonia areolata | reverse complement strand
CGGTGACGGCGCCTGGTGGGTAAAGGGTGGAGATTTTTACGATCTCCCAGGTCAACATATGTGCAGACCTGCTAGTGCCTGAACCCCCTTCGTGTGTATATGCAAGCAGAAGATCAAATATTCACGTTAAAGATACTTTAATCCATGTCAGCGTTCGGTGGGTTATGGAAACAAGAACATACCCAGCATGCACACCCCGAAAACGGAGTATGGCTGCCTACATGGCGGGGTAAAAACGGTCATACACGTAAAAGCCCACTCGTGTGCATACGAGTGAACGCAGAAGAAAAAGAAGAAGACTCCTGTGTAGTGAATGAGATATTGTCCTTTGAATGACTGTTGGAGTAAAAAAGAAAAAAAAGAAAAAAAAAAGATACCAGCCAACACTGACTCAGCATGAGATGCTTGAGGAAGCAGGAATGGATTGTGTTTGGAGTTGCTGTCTAAATTGCACCCAGTTTTTTTCCCCTCATAAGCTAATGTACGAATTTGTGCTTTCTAATGAATTTGATGAACTTTTCATTTTTTTGGGACGCGGAAATGTTTCTTGTCGAGGGTTTACGTCTTTCCAGACTAAATCTAACAGAGATATTTTTGGCTTTCCTCAGAATGATTCCGTGGGGTGAACTTAGGAGTGGGGAGGGGTCGTTTTGGAGCAAGACACTGGCCGTTTCGACCGGTTTTGTGAGTAAAGCTGGTTTTAACCAATCGTTGGGCATGTGACATGTACGAATTCTGACGCAAAACGTAAGTTCTAAATACATTTCGTTCAGTTTGGAAGATGGATTTCCGCTATGAAATATCAACAACAACTAAAAAAAAAAACTATGACAGCAACAACTGTTGTTTGAAATCAACCTCTCCGCCCCCCCCCCCCCCCCTCCCCCCGCCCCCTCTCCTCCCACCCCACGCCCCCTAAAAGAAAATAATGAGACTCTAGACAATAAATGCCACAGGTGATGCGCACTGTGTCAATTTCCCCTCTGACGGCGTTGGTAAAACAGACGAGGTGATGACGGTGACAGAGATAAGATGACTGTTGTAATTGTCGCGGTTTGGCACTTTTATTGCTGTTTGCATACGAGGAGAACGTCCATGCTGTGGAGAACTCGGGGGGAAATTCCCTGATTGACGATAAAAAAAAAAAAATAAAAAAAGAAAAAAAAAAAAAGAAGAGAAAGACCGTTCCCACTGAGGCACTTTCATTGACAAGCGTAATTTGATTACTGCGGTTCGGTTTTCTCCTGTCCCTCCCTCCCTCCCCTCCTCTCTCTCCCTCTCTCTCTATCTCTCTTTCTCTCTCCTTCTCTCTTTCTCTCCTCCTCTTTCTCTGTCTGTCTGTCTGTCTCTCCCTCCCTCCCTCCCACCTCTCTATCTCTCTCTCCGCCCTCTCTCTTCTCCCTCCCCTCCTCTCTCTCTTTCTCTCCTTCTCTCTCTCTCCTTCTCTGTCTCTCTCTCCTCTCTCTCTGTCTCTCTCCTTCTCTCTCTCTGTCTCTCTCTCTCTCTCCGTCCTCTCTCTTCTCCCCCTCTCTCTTCTCCCCCTCACTCTCCCTCCCGCTTTCTCTCTCTCTCTCTCTCTTGCAGCCGCTTCTCTCTCTTTCACCCTATCTCTCTCTCTCGGACTCGCTAGCCAGCACAAAGGCAATGTTTCACCCATTCTCTTTTTTCCATGTGTTCATCTTTGTTTCTTTGTTTGCCTGTTTATCTCTAAGTTAGTTCGCTACGCGCGCACGCGTGTGTGTGTGTGTGTGTGTGTGTGTGTGTGTGCAAAGCAGTAGGGAGAGGGGCAGAAGACATTGGCAGTGATGGGAATTAGCGTACTCTGATGAAAAAGAAACGAATATAACAACCCCTCCCCCCCCGGCGCCCCCCCCCCCCCCGAAAAAAAAAGACAGAAAAAAATCTCACAATCAGACACACAGAACTGAACATAAACACAGACACAGACACAGACACACACACACACACACACACACACACACACACACATGCACGCGCGTGCGCTCTCTCTCTCTCTCTCTTTATTATTTTTTTTACACACGTGTTCACGGGCACTGACAGACTCACAGCACAGAGAGAGAGAGAGAGAGAGAGAGAGAGAGAGAGAACAAGAACAAAAAACTTTAATCTCCAGGCCTCCGGCCCCTAGAAAGAGGTCAAAAGTACACAATATGGTGATCACGCAGCGAGAGAGACAGAGACACAGAGAGAGAGAGAGAGAGAGAGAGAGAGAGAGAGACAGAACACTGCAGGGACAGACAGAAACAAAAGCAAATCGTGAGACACCAAAATCGAAAGGCGGGGAAGAAAGAACGTGACTGCGGACTCGTCTCAGTGGTGTGTCCCTCATGCATGTATCACAGCGCATGCACGTGCGCGCGCGCGCGCGCGCGTGTGTGTTTGTGTTTCGTTAGTGTGTTTGTGTGAGGTGGAAACCCACACGGAAACGTTACCCCCTTCTCTATGTTATTTGAAGTGAGGAGAGTGGTGAGGGGGTCGGGGGGGGGGGGGTATCGGGGCACAGCGTCAGTGGGGGTGGCGGTTGGGGGGGGAGAGATACTGGTTTGTTTGTTTTTTATACTTTGTGTGTGTGTGTGTGTGTGTGTGTGTGTGTGTGTGTGTGTGTGAAATGACCGGTAGAAAACCGAAAGAAAGAAAAGGAAGGGAAACCTATAAAACACATACATGGTAGCTTCATTCACAGTGTCTGAAAGAGGCGAGGTAGACATGATCTCCCCCCCTCCCCCCACCCCACTCCCATCTTTCTCTCTCTCTCTCTCTCTCTCTCTCTCACTCTCTCTCTCTCTGTCTGGAGGCATTAGACTTGTGGAAGTTCTTTAAGTACGTGCACATTTGATTTTACCACTTGAGTTGTATGTGGATTTTGTATAAGTGCTCGGGTATCTTGAAAGACGTTGTTTCATTCTTCTTCTTCTCTTCCCTTCCCAACCCTACGTCTCTTCCCTACTTCTGTCACTTCCCTCCTCCTCCTCCTCCTCCCTCTTCTCCCTTCCCAACCCTACGCCTCTTCCCTACTCCTGTCACTTCCCTCCTCCCTCTTCTCCCTTCCCAACCCTACGCCTCCTCCCTACTTCTGTCACTTCCCTCCTCCCTCTTCTCCCTTCCCACCCTACGCCCTCTCCCTACTTCTGTCATTTCCCTCCTCCCTCTTCTCCCTTCCCAACACTACGCCTCTTCCCTACTTCTGTCACTTCTTTCCTCCTCCCTCTTCTCCCTCCCAGCCCTACGCCTCTTCCCTACTGTCACTTCCCTCCTCCTCCCTCTTCTCCATTCCCAGCCCTACGCCTCTTCCCTACTCCTGTCACTTCCCTCCTCCTCCCTCTTCTCCATTCCCAGCCCTACGCCTCTTCCCTACTCCTGTCACTTCCCTCTCCTCCCTCTTCTCCATTCCCAACCCTACGCTCTTCCTTACTGTCACTTCCCTCCTCCTCCCTGTTCTCCCTTCCCATCCCTACGCCTCTTCCCTACTTCTGTCACTTCCCTCCTCCTCCTCCCTCTTCTCCCTTCCCAACCCTACGCCTCTTCCCTACTTCTGTCACTTCCCTCCTCCTCCCTCTTCTCCCTTCACAACTCTACGCCTCTTCCCTACTTCTGTCACTTCCCTCCTCCTCCTCCTCCCTCTTCTCCCTTCCCAACCCTACGCCTCTTCCCTACTGTCACTTCCCTCCTCCTCCTCCTCCCTCTTCTCCCTTCCCAACCCTACGCCTCTTCCCTACTTCTGTCACTTCCCTCCTCCTCCTCCCTCTTCTCCCTTCCCAACCCTACGCCTCTTCCCTACTTCTGTCACTTCCCTCCTCCTCCCTCTTCTCCCTCCTCTCCCTTCCCAACCCTACGCCTCTTCCCTACTCCTGTCACTTCCCTCCTCCTCCTCCCTCTTCTCCCTTCCCAACCCTACGCCTCTTCCCTACTTCTGTCACTTCCCTCCTCCTCCTCCTCCCTCTTCTCCCTTCCCAACCCTACGCCTCTTCCCTACTTCTGTCACTTCCCTCCTCCTCCTCCCTCTTCTCCCTTCCCAACCCTACGCCTCTTCCCTACTTCTGTCACTTCCCTCCTCCTCCTCCTCCCTCTTCTCCCTTCCCAACCCTACGCCTCTTCCCTACTGTCACTTCCCTCCTCCTCCCTCTTCTCCCTTCCCAACCCTACGCCTCTTCCCTACTCCTGTCACTTCCCTCCTCCTCCTCCTCCCTCTTCTCCCTTCCCAACCCTACGCCTCTTCCCTACTTCTGTCACTTCCCTCCTCCTCCCTCTTCTCCCTCCTCTCCCTTCCCAACCCTACGCCTCTTCCCTACTCCTGTCACTTCCCTCCTCCTCCTCCCTCTTCTCCCTTCCCAACCCTATGCCTCTTCCCTACTCCTGTCACTTCCCTCTTCCTCCTCCTCCCTCTTCTCCCTTCCCAACCCTACGCCTCTTCCCTACTTCTGTCACTTCCCTCCTCCTCCTCCTCCCTCTTCTCCCTTCCCAACCCTACGCCTCTTCCCTACTTCTGTCACTTCCCTCCTCCTCCTCCCTCTTCTCCCTTCCCAACCCTACGCCTCTTCCCTACTTCTGTCACTTCCCTCCTCCTCCTCCTCCCTCTTCTCCCTTCCCAACCCTATGCCTCTTCCCTACTCCTGTCACTTCACTCCTCCTCCCTCTTCTCCCTTCCCAACCCTACGCCTCTTCCCTACTTCTGTCACTTCCCTCCTCCTCCCTCTTCTCCCTTCCCAACCCTACGCCTCTTCCCTACTCCTGTCACTTCCCTCCTCCTTCCTGTTCTCCCTTCCCAACCTTACTCCTCTTCCCTACTTCTGTCACTTCCCTCCACCTCCTCCTACCTGTTCTCACTTCCCAACCCTACGCCTCTTCCCTACTGTTACTTCCCTCCTCCTCCCTCTTCTCCCTTCCCAACCCTACGCCTCTTCCCTACTTCTGTCACTTCCCTCCTCCTCCTCCCTCTTCTCCCTTCCCAACCCTACGCCTCTTCCCTACTCCTGTCACTTCCCTCCTCCTCCTCCTCCCTCTTCCCCCTTCCCAACCCTACGCCTCTTCCCTACTGTCACTTCCCTCCTCCTCCTCCTCCCTCTTCTCCCTTCCCAACCCTACGCCTCTTCCCTACTGTCACTTCCCTCCTCCTCCTCCTCCCTCTTCTCCCTTCCCAACCCTACGCCTCTTCCCTACTTCTGTCACTTCCCTCCTCCTCCTCCTCCTCCTCCCTCTTCTCCCTTCCCAACCCTACGCCTCTTCCCTACTGTTACTTCCTTCCTCCTCCTCCTCCTCCTCCCTCTTCTCCCTTCCCAACCCTACGCCTCTTCCCTACTCCTGTCACTTCCCTCCTCCTCCTCCCTCTTCTCCCTTCCCAACCCTACGCCTCTTCCCTACTTCTGTCACTTCCCTCCTCCTCCCTCTTCTCCCTCCTCTCCCTTCCCAACCCTACGCCTCTTCCCTACTCCTGTCACTTCCCTCCTCCTCCCTCTTCTCCCTCTTCTCCCTTCCCAACCCTACGCCTCTTCCCTACTTCTGTCACTTCCCTCCTCTTCCTCCTCCCTCTTCTCCCTTCCCAACCCTACGCCTCTTCCCTACTTCTGTCACTTCCCTCCTTTTCCTCCTCCTCCCTGTTCTCCCTTCCCAACCCTACGCCTCTTCCCTACTTCTGTCACTTCCCTCCTTTTCCTCCTCCTCCCTGTTCTCCCTTCCCAAACCTACGCCTCTTCCATACTCCTGTCACTTGCCTCCTCTTCCTCCTCCCTGTTCTCCCTTCCCAACCCTACGCCTCTTCCCTACTGTCACTTCCCTCCTCCTCCTCCCTCTTCTCCCTTCCCAACCCTACGCCTCTTCCCTACTCCTGTCACTTCCCTCCTCCTCCTCCCTGTTCTCCCTTCCCATCCCTACGCCTTTCCCCTCCCCTTCCCTGTTCCAGACCTCTAGTCCCTACCTCTATGCCCCGCTTCCGTACCTCATTCACTTCCCATGTCCCATCTCTGTCAATCGATCTCTCCTCCTCCTCCTTTTCTTTCTTTCCTTCTTTCTTAATGAGTTGATCTTTTGAACGATGATAGTTTGTCGTTGTGTTGTACTTGATTAGGTAATGTATACATGCTTTCATTTTTATGTCTTTTATTTTTTCATATGTAATTGTGTGTGTGTGTGTGTGTGTGTGTGTGTGTGTGTGTGTGTGTGTGTGTGTGTGTGTGTGTGTTGTTGCCTTTGTTCTTTTGTGTTTTCTTTGTTTGTTGTTGTTGTTGTTGTTTTGTTGTTTTTTTCCTCTTGCTTTTCTACGTTGCCCTTGAGGGCTGGATGTAAAAAAAAAGAAATAAAAAAAAAAAGAAAAGAAAACAAAGAAAGAAAAAAAGAAGAAAAAAAAAACAAAACCAGCAGCTGTGCTTATTCCACCACCCTCGTGAAATAAAAATTCGTTTCGTTTCGTTTCGTTAACCCCTCCCTCCATTTTCTCATCACTACCCCTACCCCTCTCACTTCCGTGTCCTCCTGTGTCTTCTGTTCACTACCCCCCACCCCTTTCTCACCCCCACATCCCTCCCTCTTCCTCCATTCCCTACCCCTTCTCTCTTCCATCACCCCGCCCCAGTTATCTTCCATTCCTACCCCTACAACTCTCACTTTCCTGTCTCTCCTTAATCTCCTTCCTTCTATTTCCTGTTCTTCTCACTTCCCGATCCCTCCATCATCTTCCATTCCCCACCCGTCTCACTTCCCTGCTCTCTTCTCTTCAGTTTCTCACTTCCCTGTCCCTCCCTCATCTTCCATTTCCTATCCCTCTCACTTCCCTGTCCCTCCCTCATCTTCCATTTCCTATCCCTCTCACTTCCCTGTCCCTCCCTCATCTTCCATTTCCTATCCCTCTCACTTCCCTATCCCTCACTTATCTTCCATTTCCTATCCCTCTCACTTCCCTGTCCCTCCCTCATCTTCCATTTCCTATCCCTCTCACTTCCCTGTCCCTCCCTCATCTTCCATTTCCTATCCCTCTCATTTCCCTATCCCTCACGTATCTTCCATTTCCTATCCCTCTCACTTCCCTGTCTCTCCTTCATCTTCCATTTCCTATCCCTCTCACTTCCTGTCCCTCCCTCATCTTCCATTTCCTATCCCTCTCACTTCCTGTCCCTCACTCGTCTTCCATTTCCTATCCCTCACTTCCCTGTCCCTCCCTCATCTTCCATTTCCTATCCCTCTCACTTCCCTGTCCCTCACTCGTCTTCCATTTCCTATCGCTCTCACTTCCCTGTCCCTCCCTCATCTTCCATTTCCTATCCCTCTCACTTCCCTGTCCCTCACTCGTCTTCCATTTCCTATCCCTCACTTCCCTGTCCCTCCCTCATCTTCCATTTCCTATCCCTCTCACTTCCCTGTCCCTCCCCAATCTTCCATTTCCTATCCCTCTCACTTCCCTATCCCTCCCTCATCTTCCATTTCCTATCCCTCTCACTTCCCTATCCCTCCCTCATCTTCCATTTCCTATCCCTCTCACTTCCCTATCCCTCCCTCATCTTCCATTTCCTATCCCTACCACTTCCCTATCCCTCTCACTTATCTTCCATTTCCTACCCCTCTCACTTCCCTATCCCTCCATCTTCCATTTCCTATCCCTCTCACTTCCCTATCCCTCCCTCATCTTCCATTTCCTATCCCTCTCACTTCCCTATCCCTCCTTCATCTTCCATTTCCTATCCCTCTCACTTCCCTATCCCTCCCTCATCTTCCATTTCCTATCCCTCTCACTTCCCTATCGCTCACTTATCTTCCAGTTCCTATCCCTCTCACTTCCCTATCCCTCCCTCGTCTTCCATTTCCTATCCCTCTCACTTCCCTATCCCTCTCACCTTTCCATTTCCTATCCCTCTCACTTCCCTATCCCTCACTTATTTTCCATTTCCTATCCCTCTCACTTCCCTATCCCTCCTTCATCTTCCATTTCCTATCCCTCTCACTTCCCTATCCCTCCCTCATCTTCCATTTCCTATCCCTCTCACTTCCCTATCCCTCCTCTCTTCCATTTCTCACTCCCATGTCCCTTCCCTTCTCTTGAATTCCCTTCCCCTCTTCCCATTCCCTGTCCTTCTCCCTTCCCTATTCCCTCCTTCTCGTCCAATTCCCTTAACCCTTGGACAGTCCTATCCCTCCCTCCCTTCCTCCCTCCCACCCTCCCTTTTCTCCTTTTCCTCCTTTCCTACCTGCCCTCTCACTCCGCTGACCCCTCCCTGCCCTCCTTTTCCCTTTTCCTTCCCATCCCACACACACACACACACACACACACACACACACACACAGAGATCTCTCTCTCTCTCTCTCTCTCTATATATATATATATATATACCTCCCTCTCTCCCTCCCCCACTCTCTCTCCCTCTCCCTCCCCCCTTCCCTCTCTCTCTGTCTCTCTGTCTCTGTCTGTCTGTCTCTCTCAGTGAGCCAGTCTCCCAGAAACGTTTTGTTGTCCTGCAGGTGACAGCATGAAATGGAAGAGGTTTGCAGATGACTGCCGGCATCCGGGAAGCAGCTTCGAGATTGGCTTGCTGTTTTTTGGTTTTGTTTTGTTTTGTTTTTTCTTCTTCTTCTTCTTTTTTTTATTTTACTCTTTGTTTTTATTCTCCAGCTTCTACTTAGCTGAAGTTCCTTTTCTTTGTTTGTTTGTTTGTTTCTGTACTTCCTTCCTTCCTTCCTTCCTTTTTTCTTTCTTTCTTTCTTTCGTTTGTTCGTTCATTCTTTCGTTCTTTCTCTTCCGTTGTGTTTGTCTGTTTTATGCCTGTCTATCTGGCTGTTCGTAATACCTTTCTTTCTTACGCTCTTTCTTTATGTATGTCAATCTCTCTTTCCGACTTGTCCACGATTTTTTTTTCTAGTTTCTCTCCATTCCTCCCTCTCTCCCTCACTATATCTGTCTGTCTCTCTCTTTCTTTCTCTGTCTGTGTCCCCCCCCCTCCTCCTCTCTCTCCCTCCCTCTCCTGCTGTTCCTTTTCCTCCCATTTCTTGTTCTTCTTGTTCTTCTCAATGCTTCCTTTATTATTATTATTATTATTATTATTATTATTAATTTTTTGACTCACTTGTGTAAACAAAGTGAGTCTCTGTTTTAACCCGGTGTTCGGTTCTCTCTCTCTCTCTCTCTCTCTCTGTGTGTGTGTGTGTGTGTGTGTGTCCGTGTGTCTGTGTGTCCGTGGTAAACTTTAACATTGACATTTTCTCTGCAAATACTTTGTCAGTTGACACCAAATTTGGCATAAAAATATGAAAAATTCAGTTCTTTCCAGTCATCTTGTTTAAAACAATATTGCACCTCTGGGATGGGAACAAAAAAAAAAAAAATAAAAAAAAGGAAGCCTAATTATATGCAAACTGCATTTACTGTTATATTTATATTTTTTGTATTCTCTAAACCTGGCACTTTGACCTATTATTCTGACACAACTACAAGAGGAGTCATTATTATCATTTTTTGTTCAAACAGGAGCTTCTTTAGCTAAGCATGGAATTTTTATTTATTTTGCAAACGTTTTGGTGCAGATAATAAAAAAGGGAAATTACTCTGTAATTAATGCTAGGGGACTTAATTTATCACAAGTGAGTCTTGAAGGCCTTGCCTCTCTTGTTTTTTTGGGTTTTTTTTAGTGCTCCTTTTCTCATTTGGTTTCCCTTTTCATTTTTCTTTGAATCACTTTTTGTGTACCGGTTTCTCGTTTCTTTGACTGTTCTTTTTTTTCTTTTTCTTTTTTTAAAGTTGGAGTCAATAGAGAACAGCTTTATCAAGGCGTCCATACCAAACGGTTCTCTATAGCAGCATCGTCATCATCCTTATCTTTATTCGAATCCATGATCACAGAAAACACACACACACACACACACACACACACACGTCACGAGCAGGTGCTTGCACTCAGGCGTTGGATGCTATTACTTTCTTGGTTCTGACGATCGCCGGGAATACACCAGTGGAGGGGAAACTAGTTGAGCTTGTTTTTTCTTTCTTTTCTTTTTCTTTCTTTTCTTTTCTTTTTTTTTTTTTTCAATAGAGGAGAATGACAGACTGTGGCAAGAGAAAGGGGCAGTGTCTCAGGGTCTAGAGATCATGAGGAGGAGGAGGAGGAGAAGAAGGAGAAGAAGGAGGACTTGTATTCTTTTTCTTCTTCTGCTTTCTTGGGCTGCAGCTCCCTCAGTTTACTCGTTCGCAAGAGCCGTATTTCACGTGCTTGACTGTTGTTTGTTTTTTTTACCCCACCCCACCCCACCCCCTCACCATGAAGGCAGCCGCACTCCGTCTTCGGGGGTGCGCTTGTTTGGGTATGTTCTTGTGTCCCATAGCTCACCGACCCCCTGATAGAGCCTTGATATGTATCAAGGGGATCGTTAACGTGCGCGTTTGACCTGCATGCGTATGCACACGAAGGGTGTTCAGGCTGTAGCATGTTTTTTTTTGGGTTTTTTTTTTTCACGTCTGTTGCCGGACCTGTGAAAAAAAAGAATCTCTAATCGGTTTCTCAGTTTCGATTTTTGATCCAGGAAAAGGTTTGTGACCGACATCAAGCAGACAGTATAATTATGAGGGACAACAGAGTCGATTTCTTTTGTCTATATGTTAAACCACGTGGAGTGATGGCCTAGAGGTAACGCGTCCGCCTAGGAAGCGAGAGAATCTGAGCGCGCTGGTTCGAATCACGGCTCAGCCGCCGATATTTTCTCCCCCCCCCCCCTCCACTAGACTTTGAGTGGTGGTCTGGACGCTAGTCATTCGGATGAGACGATAAACCGATGTCCCGTATGCAGCATGCACTTAGCGCACGTAAAAGAACCCACGGCAACAAAAGGGCTGTTCCTGGCAAAATTCTGTGTGAAAAATCCATTTCGATAGGAAAAATAAATAAAACTGCACGCAAGGGAAAAAAAAAAATGGGTGGCGCTGTAGTGTAGCGACGCGCTCTCCCCGGGGAGAGCAGCCCAAATTTCACACAGAGAAATCTGTTGTGATAAAAAGAATTACAAATACAAATACAAATAAATTAACGAGCTGAGAACCACTGCGTTTCGTTGCTGCTGCAGTGGTCCATTTAGATTTGAACGACAGCATGGAGGGGTTGTGCCTGATTTTATGTTTTTCTTCTTTCATGATTATATATCACACAGTCAGCCAGGCCTGTCAGGCACATACACCTGCAGTGTTGGTCAGAAACAAAAGCAACAGCAGCATCAACCAACAACATGTGAGCGCGCGACAGTTTCAAAGACAACATCCGCGAAGTGGATGGCACACCATTCCATGCCCCCGCCCCCCTCCCCCGCCCCCCTCCACCTTCCCCTGCCCCCAACCCTCCATTCAATTCAGTAAGCACGCTTGCCTATAGGTGAAATAAAATGAATGCATTTTAACATGATTTCATTCCTGATGTGGACTGAACTAAAAATGGGTGAATAGATCTTCTTTTCTTTTTAAAATTGTATATGTAAGTTTGGTCCGAGTGCGTGCGCGCGCGCGCGCATGTGTGTGGAGGGATTTTGTTTAATGTCCCATCACACATATCAGTGATTCTCTCTCTCTCTCTCTCTCTCTCTCTCTCTCTCTCTCTCTCTCTCTCTCTCTCTCTCTCTCTCTCTGTGCCAAGAGAGACGGGTTGAGGAAGGAATGGAGAGAGATATCTATGCATTTATTTAGTGTGTGTGTGTGTGTGTGTGTGTGTGTGTGTTTGTGCGTGCGTGTGTGTGTGTGTGTGTGTGCGTGTGTGTGTGTGTGTGTGTGTGTTTAAGTCGCTGATTGTAAAATCATATTCAGTCCTACGCATGACAGGACTTTATCCTAAACACTGAACAGATTACACTTTGATCATGATGATGAGTTAGACAGAGAGAAACAGGAGGGTGGAGTGGAGGTGGAGAGGAACGGATATGACCTCAGTCGATTGTTGAATATTGGCCACCAAGGGAGAATGAAAGCTGGATGTTCCCTCTGAAATGCTGGATGTTCCCTCTGAAATGCTGGATGTTCCTCTGAAATGCTGGATGTTCCCTCTGAAATGCTGGATGTTCCTCTGAAATGCTGGATGTTCCCTCTGAAATGCTGGATGTTCCCACCGTCCTGAAAGACAGAAGCCAGCTGCAGTACAAGACTACATCACTAACATGGCAGGAGTGGATATGATTGACCAGCTACTGCAAGTGCAAGGTCTGTGAAGACCTGTTCAAGCGCCACAACACACCAAGACACCAAACTGCCAACTGGTGTCCAAAATGTGGAGTTCCACTGTGTGTGAAGCTGTGCCCAGGACTCAGCATCACCTGCCATGAGCTTTTTCACTCCAGACAAGACTATTGTCAGTGATAATACATCAGGTTTCTGTGTACAGTGAACTCTTTTTTTTATGTAGAGACAATATTTTTTTGTGTGTATGAATTTCAACTTTCTCTACCATCTGTTCATACTTCATTGCATGTACTAGGTCTTCAGTTCCTCAAATAGTATTAGGATATGATGTGGAACATTTGTAGGCTGTTCAAGGACACTTGGTATACCTTTCTGATGGGTGCAAAAATGCTACAAAATACACAAAAAATGGATACCGTGATCAACAACAAGATGGTGAGTAAATAATTTAATTTTTTGCACAAATATGGAACAACATTCACTGAATACACATACTAAATTTCAATTGTGTGGGTGTTTATTTTTTTTTTTTTAGAATTGTTTTCCCATCCTATACAAACCCTGGGTTTTCTGGGATTCGCAAGGGCGTGGAGTGAGTTAAGCAAAGGGCAGTGATTTCCCAACCAAACTCATTTCCACTTTTCCCTAACAATATAATCCTTTTATTTCTCCACTTCACCTCTCTCCTTTTGATGCTCTCTTCATTTTTGTCTTTTTGCTCCACAGAAAGCGCTTCATTACGAGAAGCTGTTGAATCTAAAACAAGAAAAAAAAAAAAAAAAGGTTTATGACAGAAGGCAAACCTTTCAACTTTTGATCATGGTGATCAAAATGAAATCTGTTCAGTGTTTAGGATATCGTCTTATACACGGAATTGAACATATCCAATAATCAGTGCCAGTGGCTTGTAAAGGCTCACACACATGAACAAACAGATATAAATCTCTCTCTGCATCCCTCCCTTCCTCACCCCTCTCTTGGTGTGTGTGTTGTGTGTGTGTGTGTGTGTGTGTGTGTGTGTGTGTGTATGTATGTATGTATGTATGTGGGAGTGGGTGTGTGGGTGTACCAAGAGATAGGGGTTGTGGGAGGAATGGAGAGAGATTTCTATGTATTTGTGCGTGTGCGCGCGCGCGCTTGTGAGGAGAATTTTGTTTAATGTCCCGTCACACATATCAGTGAGTGTGTGTGTGTGTGTGTGTGTGTGTGTGTGTGTGTGTGTTTAAGTCACTGATTATGAATCATATTCAATCCCATGCATGATAGGACTAAAAAGATTACATTTTGATCGTGATGATGAATCAGACAGAGAGAGACAGAAGGGTGGGGCGGAGAGGGACGGATATGACCCAGTCGATTGTTGAATATTGACACTAAGGGGGAGTGAAGCTGGATGTTCCCTCTGTTAAAGCAAAGGGCGGTAATTTCCATCCAAACTCATTTGATTTTGTCCCCTGATGATGTGATCCTATTATTTCTGCGCTTCACACGCAGTTTGACACGATGCGAAAGCATTTGAGTAACTTTACTGGTGCATCACACCTTATCTTTTTGTGAGGTAATGTCTTATGGAAGTCAGGTAATCATGTAAGAGGTGGTTTATTTTTTGGTAAAAGGTGAACAACAACCAAAAAATATGGTAATTATGTCATATCAACTTTTGCAGTAACATTGTATGAAATGAATATGGGGTTTGTGTATTCATGATAAATCAGAAAAGATCCGGAAATCAAAATAAATGAAATTAGGAAATATGCTGAAATTTGATAGTGGATACACCACGAGATGAGGATTTTAGTTTGGTTGGGTGACATTGCCGTGGACAAATGGTGGCAAAACTTAGCTGTGAGTTAGGGCGATCTCTGCGAGGATCACAGCCAATAATTCTACTCCTCCGTTCTTTGGAGGAAAATGTGTCGTGCTCTTTCTTCCAGTTTTGTTTTCTCTTGTGTTGTGAATCGTCTTCAGGTGGAGGGGTTAGCAGGTTAGCCAGGGGAAGGGTAGCAGGGAGAGAAGGGACAGTAGGACTTGGGGGGAGGGAGAGTAGGATGGGTGATATGGAAAGGAGAGGTTGGACAGGGGGTAGATGGGAGAGTAGGATAGGGGTGGGTGAGTCTTTCTCTATCCCCACATTTCTCCACTGTCCTTTTCTCCCATCCCCCCCCCGCCCCCCAGTCATATCCTTCCCATCCACCGCGGTCCCACTATCCCCATGACACACCCTCCCACTCTCATTACCCCAAGTCTGACGTCCCCCTTCACTGCCCGACCTCCTACCCCCTGCAGTAACCCTCCATCTCACGTAGTCACCTGCAGACGCTTCACACATTTTATACTTTCCACTCTCTCTGTCTCTCTCTCTTGTTCTCTCTCTCTCTCCAATCGTAGGGCTGTTTACTTAGTCCCATGCTATTTTCTTTTCTTATCAATGAATTGGCAATTGAACTATCAATAATGGGTAAACATGACATCCAAATGATACCTAATGCTGCAGAAATCTTCTTATTGCTTTTTGCAGATGACGTGATATTGGTGTCAAGTACCCCTATAGGCCTGCAGAATCAACTGAATGTTTTTAAATCATGAAGCTGATCGCTTAGGTCTCACAGTTAATTTAGCTAAAACAAACGTTGTAGTGTTTCGCATGGGTGGATATTTGTCGTCAAGTGAAAAGTGGCTGTATGATAACACTGAAGTGAAAGTTACAAATGCATATAAATACTTAGGGTTGACATTCACGACCAAACTCTGCCTCACTACTTCCCTTGACGAACCGTTCAGGAAGAGTGAAAGAGGAGTAATAAAAATCCTCAACGCCATGAAACGCCTGGGTTCTGTCAGTCCTGCTCTGT
>NC_134895.1:37488280-37490780 GCF_041734735.1 Babylonia areolata | reverse complement strand
GGGGGGAGAAAAAGGGAAAAAAAGGGAAAGGGGGGCCCGGGGGGGTTGGGGGTGGGGAAAAAGGAGTGGGGCGGAGGGTGAAGGAGGATAGTAAGGTGGGAGGGGGGGGGGGGGGAGGGGGGGGGGGAAAGGTTTTTTTGGGGGGGGACGGGGGGGGGGGGGGGGGGGGGGGGGGGGGGGGGGGGGGGGGGGGGGGGGGGGGGGGGGGGGGGGGGGGGGGGGGGGGGAAAAAAAATTTGGGGGGCCCCGGGGGGGGGGGGGAAAGGGGGGGGGGGGGGGGGGGGGGGGGGTTTTTTTTTTAAAACCCCCCCCGGGGGGGGGAAAAACCCCCCCCATGAAATTTAATTTGATTCCCCAACGATGAAAAAACCAACCCCCAAAAAAACCCCCCAAAAAACCAAAAAAACCCAAAAAAACCCCCCGGCTTGAGCAAAGGTATTAAAAAACCCCCAAACAAACAAAAAAAACAAAACCAACCAAAAAAAAACTTTTTTTTTGGGGGGGGAAAAAGAAAAAAAAAAAAATTTGGGAAAAAAAAAAAAAAAAAGGGGGTTTTGGGGGGGGGAAAAAAAAAAAAGAAGGGCGCGATTTTTTTCTTTTAACTCCTTTTTGTCGACCAAGGGGAGCATCTCGAAAAAAAAAAAAAGGGGGTTCTTTCCTGGTGATTGATTCTCTTTTTTGAGTACCCGCTTATAATTACGTCTTTAGAGAAGGTAAAGCCCGGGGGGGGGGGGTTTTTTTTCTGTTAAGGGCTGCAGCTTCTGCCTTGGGAATGTCTTGGAACTGAGATGGGAAGAGGATGAGGAGGGCGAGGTCTGGAGGGAAGTGTGAGAGTAGGACAGGGATGGGAGGGGATCACACCCAATAACCCTACTCCTCCATTCTTGAGAGGAAAAGATGTGTGTGTGCGGGGGCGGGGGGGGGGGGGAGGAAGGGGTTGGTGGAGGTGGAGGGGGGGAGGAGGTGTGTGTGTGTGTGTGTGTGTGTGTGTGTGTGTGTGTGTGTGCGTGTGTGTGTGTGTGTGTGTGTGTGTGTGTGTGTGTGCGTGTGTTTCTTTCTTTCTTTCTTTCTTTCTTTCTAACATTAATACATGCTAAAGAAAGTGAAAACCGAGATCTTTGTAATATTTTGGTGAAATCAGTCTTCAGAGAGAGAGAGAGAGAGAGAGAGAGAGAGAGAGCTAACTCTTCCTCATCTGTGTTCATTGATTGCAATCACCATCGGAATGGAAAATAAGTGGGCTGCACATCTCAGCTGATTAAACGTTTTAGCAGAGCTGGTTGAACAGTGTGTGTGACTCTGTGTGTGTGTGTGTGTGTGTGTGTGTGTGTGTGTGTGTGTGTAGTGATATTTCGGTTGTCGTTTGTTAGCTGGTGTTTGTGATGTATTCGCTGAAGAAGTGTGGGTAGAGCATGCAGATCGTAGTAATAATCATTATTGTCTCTCTGAAGTTGTACGTCCCTCAGGTTCTGGAAATGGACATTTCTCTTTTTTTTTTCTTCTGTCTGTCCCTGCCTCTTTTCGTCTTTTAGTCTGTCAGTCTGTCTATCTGTCTGTCAGTCTTTCTGTATGTCTGTAGCTCTCTGTCTGTCTCAGCTGACGGGCACTGAGCCCTCAAATTACGCGCCTCTGCGGTCGGCTGGTGTATGGTCAATATGATTTTATTTTCCTTGTCCCCTTTCCTGACCCCTTGTCTGTCTGTCTGTCTGTCTGTCTGTCCACCTGTTTGTGCTTATCGATCTGTCTGTCGGTCTGACTGTCCCTGTTTCATTTATTGACAACAACGGTTTGATGAGAGAGGGCTGTTTTGACTGCTCGCCGTGTATCTCCCTTTATCTCTTTCTATCTCTGCCTGTCTGTCTGTCTGTCTGTCTGTCTATCTCTCCCTTTCTCTGTCTTTCTTTCTCCCTCTCTGTCTCTCTACCCCCTCTCTCTCCCTCTCTCCCCCTCTCTCTCTCCCTCTCTCTCTCCCCTCTCTCCCCCCTCTCTCTCTCTCCCTCTCTCTCCCCTCTCTCCCTCCCTCTCTCTCCCCCTCTCTCTCTATCTCTCTCCATTTCCGTCCCCCCTCTCTCCCTCTCTCTCCCCTCTCTCTCTCCCCCTCTCTCTCCCCCTCTCTGTCTCCCCTCTCTGTCCTCTCTCTCTCCCTCCTTCTCTCTCTCTCCCCCTCTCTCCCTCCTACTCTCTCCTCTCTCTCTCTCTCTTTCTCTCTCCTCCCCCCTCTCTCCCTCCCCCTCTCCCCCTCTCTCTTCCCCACCTCTCTCTCTCTCGTCTCTCTCTCCCCCTATCTCTTCCCACCTCTCTCTCTCTCCCCCCCTCTCTCTCTCTTTCTCTCTCTCCATCTCTCCATCCCTCTCTCTCTCTCCCCCTCTCTCCATCCCTCTCTCTCTTCCCACCTCTCTCTCTTTCTCTCTCTGCATCTCGTTTTGCTCTGTGTCTGTCTCCCCTCTTCCTTTCTATTCCTCTCTCCATCACTCAAAGTCTCTGCCTTTCTTCTCTCTCT
>NC_134895.1:37480780-37483280 GCF_041734735.1 Babylonia areolata | reverse complement strand
GGTGGGGTGGGGTGGGGGGGTGGGTGGGGGGGGGGGGGCTGCGGGGGAGAGGGTGTATGTGTGTGTGTGGGGGGGGGGGCGAGGGGGGTGTATGTGTGTGTATGTGGGGGTGGGGGTGGGGTGGGGGATCGAGTGTGTGTGTGTGTGTGTGTGTGTGTGTGTGTGTGTGTGTGCACTCGTGCATTCGTGTGCTTGTGGCTTGTGCGAGAGTGAGAGTACGCATGCACGTACGTGAATGTCTGGGTGAGCCTCACCCCCCCCCCCCCTCACCTACCGCGCCCCCCCCCTTCCTCCCCACCACCCACCCATTTCCCGTCTGCTCTGGATGGGAACATCAAAACCAATCCAATCCATCCAATAATCCCCTCTCTCTTGGAATCGAACCGCAGTTTTTACATGCACTACCTATGGAAATATCAACAGTTGGCTGTTCTGAGCCGATTCTAGAGCACTGTTGTGGAAAATGATTAGGATAGTGTGTAGCAGTTTCAGTTTTGTTAGCATTGTTTGTAGAGAATGACCAGGATGATTTTGAGACAGCTGATTGGATGCTATCACTGTTTGTCGAAAATTACTGGCATGTTTGGTGCTTGTTATTCGTGTTTAACTTGCCTGTGTTTATCAGTCTTATATCTGTTAACCGTGTACAATAAAATGGTGGTGGGCATTTTCATGACTTGAGGGAAAAAAAATATACGGATAAAATTTGAATTGTTTTTCCGCTTGTATGTGTACGCATGTGTGCACACTACACTACACTACACTACACAAGACAACACAACACAAGACCACACAACACAACACAACACAACACACACACACACACACACACACACACACACACACACACACACACACACACACACACACACACACACACACACACACACAATCCTTGCTGGATGTGAAAGCCTAATTTCTCTCATGATCATACTGTGCCCTGTGAATTCGCTGTGAAATTCTACCTGCTCTTGTCTTTACTCCTACCTATGTCATCCAGGCACCCTCCTTACTCCTACCTCTGTCATCCAGGCGCCCTCCTTACTCCTACCTCTGTCATCCAGGCGCCCTCCTTACTCCTACCTCTGTCATCCAGGCGCCCTCCTTACTCCTACCTCTGTCATCCAGGCGCCCTCCCTCCTCCTACCTCTGTCATCCAGGCGCCCTCCTTACTCCTACCTCTGTCATCCAGGCACCATCCCTCCATCCTCCTACCTCTGACATCCAGGCACCCTCCCTCCTACCTCTGTCATCCAGGCGCCCTCCTTACTCCTACCTCTGTCATCCAGGCGCCCTCCTTACTCCTACCTCTGTCATCCAGGCGCCCTCCTTACTCCTACCTCTGTCATCCAGGCACCCTCCCTCCTCCTACCTCTGTCATCCAGGCGCCCTCCCTCCTACCTCTGTCATCCAGGCACCCTCCTACCTCTATCATCCAGGCGCCCTCCTTACTCCTACCTCTGTCATCCAGGCACCCTCCCTCCTCCTACCTCTGTCATCCATGCGCCCTCCTTCCTCCTACCTCTTTCATCCAGGCACCATCCCTCCATCCTCCTACCTCTGACATCCAGGCACCCTCCCTCCTCCTACCTCTGTCATTCAGGCGCCCTCCTTACTCCTACCTCTGTCATCCAGGCGCCCTCCTTACTCCTACCTCTGTCATCCAGGCACCCTCCTTACACCTACCTCTGTCATCCAGGCACCCTCCCTCCTCCTACCTCTGTCATCCAGGCGCCCTCCTTACTCCTACCTCTGTCATCCAGGCACCATCCCTCCTTACACCTACCTCTGTCATCCAGGCACCCTCCCTCCTCCTACCTCTGTCATTCAGGCGCCCTCCTTACTCCTACCTCTGTCATCCAGGTGCCCTCCTTACTCCTACCTCTGTCATCCAGGCACCCTCCCTCCTCCTACCTCTGTCATCCAGGCACTCTCCCCCCTCCTACCTATGTCATCCAGGCACACTCCCTCCTCCTACCTATGTCATCCAGGCACTCTCCCTCCTCCTACCTATGTCATCCAGGCACTCTCCCTCCTCCTACCTCTGTGATCCAAGCACCCTCCTTACTCCTACCTCTGTCATCCAGGCACTCTCCCTCCTCCTACCTCTGTGATCCAAGCACCCTCCCTCCTCCTACCTTTGTCATCCAGGCACCCTCCCTCCTTACTCCTACCTCTGTCATCCAGGCACCCTCCCTCCTCCTACCTCTATCATCCAGGCACCCTCCCTCCTCCTACCTCTGTCATCCAGGCACCCTCCCTCCTCCTACCTCTGTCATCCAGGCGCCATCCCTTCTTACTCCTACCTCTGTCATCCAGGCACCCTCCCTCCTTACTCCTACCTCTGTCATCCAGGCACCTTCCTTACTCCTACCTCTGTCATCCAGGCACCCTCCTTACTCCTACCTCTGTCATCCAGGCACCCTCCTTACTCCTACCTCTGTCATCCAGGTGCCCTCCCTCCCTCCTCCTACCTCTGTCATCCAGGCGCCCTCCTTAC
>NC_134895.1:37468259-37470680 GCF_041734735.1 Babylonia areolata | reverse complement strand
TCAAATGGGTAAACTGACATCCAAATGATACCTAATGCTGCAGAAATCTTCTTATTGCTTTTTGCAGATGACGTGATATTGGTGTCAAGTACCCCTATAGGCCTGCAGAATCAACTGAATGTTTTTAAATCATGAAGCTGATCGCTTAGGTCTCACAGTTAATTTAGCTAAAACAAAC
Organism: Babylonia areolata; assembly: GCF_041734735.1. NCBI lineage: Eukaryota > Metazoa > Mollusca > Gastropoda > Neogastropoda > Buccinidae > Babylonia > Babylonia areolata. The sequence continues at coordinate 37,470,502 of NC_134895.1, read as the reverse complement.
GTTGTAGTGTTTCGCATGGGTGGATATTTGTCGTCAAGTGAAAAGTGGCTGTATGATAACACTGAAGTGAAAGTTACAAATGCATATAAATACTTAGGGTTGACATTCACGACCAAACTCTGCCTCACTACTTCCCTTGACGAACCGTTCAGGAAGAGTGAAAGAGGAGTAATAAAAATCCTCAACGCCATGAAACGCCTGGGTTCTATCAGTCCTGCTCTGTTCTGGAAACTAGTTGACAGCCAGATAGAACCCATACTTACGTATGCCTCTGCAGTTTGGGGTTTAGAACCTGGACCTTTTAGCTAGATAGAAATGGTGCATACATTTTCAGTTCATCATGGCCTGGCTTCGCTGACGAAGATCTAGGAAGGGCGTTGTCCACGTCTGATGCAGGCACGCTCATGGCTGACAAGGCCAATGCGGGAAAAGCAGAGTCGGCCGCAGCGGTTGCAAGGGAAAGTCTGGTCTGGGTTCGCGGCTGCAGCGTCGTGGTTCTTCCTCCTTCTGCGTTTGTCCTCAAGGCTGGCCCTGCGGTTGTTTTCGAAGGAGGAGACAGCTTGGTGGATGGTGCGTCGCCAGGTCTCTCGATCAGCGGCTACTGCGGACCACTGGCGATGGTCAATGTGACAGGCACCGAGAGCTTTCTTCAAGGAGTCTTTGTATCTCTTCTTGGGTGCTCCTCTGTCACGGTGGCCAGTGGACAGTTCGCCATACAGCGCGATCTTGGGCAGGCGGTGGTCCTCCATCATGGACACGTGCCCTGCCCAACGTAGCTGGGTCTTTAGCAGCACTGCCTCGATGCTGATAGTCTTTGCCTGCTCCAGGACCTCGACATTTGTGATGTAGTCACTCCAGTGGATGCTGAGGATGGTGCGAAGGCAGCGCTGGTGGAAGCGATCAAGGAGTCGTATGTGGTTGCCGGTAGGTGACCCAGGTTTCGGAGCCATACAACAGGGTGGGCAGTACAACAGCTCTGTACACGCTGATCTTTGTGTCTTTCTTCAGGTGTTTGTTGTTCCACACTCTCTTGTACAGCCTGCCGAATGCGTTGTTTGCCTTTGCAAGTCTGTTGTCGATCTCCTTGTCGATCTTGGCGTCAGACGAGATGGTGAAGCCTAGGTAGCTGAACTGGTGGACCGACTTCAGCTCTGTCTCACCGATGTTGATGTGAGGAGCGTGGAATTCTTCCTGTGGGGCAGGCTGGTGGAGAACTTCCGTCTTTTTCAGACTGACTTCTAGGCCGAAGAGCTGCGCAGCCTCTGCGAAGCAGGACGTTATACGCTGCAGGGCCGCTTCTGTATGGGCGACGAGGGCAGCATCGTCGGCAAACAGAAGCTCTCTGATGAGTTGCTCCAGTGTCTTGGTGTGGGCCTGTAGCCGCCTCAGGTTGAATAGGCTGCCATCAGTGCGGTATCTGATGAAGATACCGTCGTCGTCGCCAAGATCTTCAGTGGCCTGTTGGAGCATCATGCTGAAGAAGATCGTGAAGAGGGTCGGCGCGAGGACACAACCTTGTTTCACTCCATTTCCAATTGGGAAGGGCTCCGAAAGGTCGTTGCTGTGTCTGACCTGTCCACGCTGTTCCTCATGTAGTTGGATGACCATGCTGAAATTAAACGGTTTCTAAACATGCCTATGCACTCATCAAATGAGCTGTTGTATGGGGAGACAGGCAGGTATCCTCTTTTTATCAGAACTGCAGTGAAATGTGTTAAATATTGGCTCAGACTAATACAACTGCTTTTAACTAGAATTAGCAGACAAACATATAAAATGCTCCATTTACAAAATGAACTAGGAAAAAGTAACTGGGTATCGAAAATACAGAAAATTCTGAATGACAATGATTTTGGTATTGTATAGTTATGCCAAGGTGTTGGGTATGAAAATAACTTCATAGGAGTTTTCAAAGATATACTGATTTCTTGTTACAAACAAAACTGGCATTCAGAAATAGAACACAATGAAAAGTACAGCTGGCACTACTCGTTTAAAGATACATTTGGCGCAGAAAAATATTTGTCATTTATTACCACCAAGAAATCCCGAGATACCCTTACACGATTCCGACTTAGAGCGTGCGGACTGAGGAGTCATAAGGTATGGTGTCTAACTGAGACTGAGGCAAACAGCACTTGCCAATGTACGGCTCCGAAAAAGAAGACGAAATTCACGTTTTATTCCACTGCCCTGCATATGCACACATCCGAAACAGATATCCATTCAACATAGAATCAAGT
>NC_134895.1:37458259-37463259 GCF_041734735.1 Babylonia areolata | reverse complement strand
TTTTTGTTTCACCCTTTTAAAAAAAAATCTTACATAACTACCGTACTAACATAAAACGGTACATGACGAAAAGATAAGATGTGATACATCAATAAAGTTACTCCATTGCTCTCAGCGTGCATACCGATTGGCAAAACACTGCATTGACATCGTGTCAAAATGCATGTGAAACAGAGAAATCAAAGGATTATGTCTTTTGGAGAAAAAAAAAAAAAGCAAATGAGTTTGGTTGGAAATTACTGCCCTTTGCTTAACATACAGAGGGACCATCCAGCTTCACTCCCCTTAGTGCTCAATATTCAACAATCGATTGAGTCATATCCGTCCCTCTCCAATCCACCCTCCTGTCGCTCTCTCTCTCTGTGTGTCTAATCCATCATCATGATCAAAATGTAAGAGAGAGTAGAACAGTGCAAAATTGGGGGAGGGGGCAGGGGGTTAGGGGTGTGGGTGAGATTAGAACAGTGCAAAATTGGGGGAGGGGGGGCAGGGGGTTAGGGGCGTGGGTGAGATTAGAACAGTGCAAAATTGGGGGAGGGGGGCAGGGGGTTAGGGGCGTGGGTGAGATTAGAACAGTGCAAAATTGGGGGAGGGGGCAGGGGGTTAGGGACGTGGGTGAGATTAGAACAGTGCAAAATTGGGGGAGGGGGCAGGGGGTTAGGGGCGTGGGTGAGATTAGAACAGTGCAAAATTGGGGGAGGGGGCAGGGGGTTAGGGGCGTGGGTGAGATTAAGGATGTATGTAACAGGAGGGTGATGGAGATGATAGAACGGTGGGAGTAATTGGGGAAGGGGGAGATGGGGCGGGGAGATGGTGGTCTGTGAGTAGGACGGTGGGTGGGTGGGAGAGTAGGAAGGGTTGGTGAGGGGGGGGCGGGGGGGGTAGGACAGGCTGGAGAGATAGAATAGAATAGAATAGAGTAGAATAGAATAGAATAGAATGTGTCTTTATTACCAAGTGTACCGGGGTCAAGGAATATTGGGGGGTGGGGGGGTTGGGAGGGGGTGGTGGTGGTGCGGAGTGTGTGTGTGTGTGTGGGGGGGTGGGGGTGGGGGGTAGTACTTAACAAGATACGAACATAAATCGAAAATCATACACAAACGCAGATACAGTGGAAATAAGACACATACAAGTGCATATCGATATAAAAACTTGTGCATACACACGCATGCACGCACTGCACACACACACACACACACACACACACACACACACACACACACACACACACACACACACACACACAGACGTTTGAGCAGAAGCTGCATATTACATGTGGATGGGGCGGATGACTAGATATTCAGGAGATGGTTGTTGGTTGCACAATTCTATTTATCACACTGGCTTTGTTCGAGAGACAGGGCATTGACTGCTTTCAGGGAAAAAGATATTGGCGAAGCGATTGGTTTTCGTCCTTATACTCCTGTTTTGTCGACCAGAGGGGAGCATCTCGAAAATCCCAAAAAACTGGATGTGATTCGTCCTGGCTGATTGATTTTGCTTTTTTGAGTAGCCGCTTATAATATATGTCTTCTAGAGAAGGTAGATCAGCCCCGGTAATCTCGGTGGCAGTTTTTACGATTCTGTTAAGGGCTGCAGCTTCTGCCTTGGGAATGTCTTGGAACTGAGATGGGAAGAGGATGAGGAGGGCGAGGTCTGGAGGGAAGTGTGAGAGTAGGACAGGGATGGGAGGGGATCACACCCAATAACCCTACTCCTCCATTCTTGAGAGGAAAAGATGTGTGTGTGCGGGGGCGGGGGTGGGGGGGTGGGGGGGAGGTGCGGGGGGGAAGGAAGGGGTTGGTGGAGGTGGAGGGGGGAGGAGGTGTGTGTGTGTGTGTGTGTGTGTGTGTGTGTGTGTGTGTGTGTGTGCGTGAGTGTGTGTGTGTGTGTGTGTGTGTGTGTGTGTGTGTGTGTGTGTGTGTGTGTGTGTGTGTGTGTGTGTGTGTGTGTGTGTGTGTGTGTGTGTTTCTTTCTTTCTTTCTTTCTTTCTTTCTAACATTAATACATGCTAAAGAAAGTGAAAACCGAGATCTTTGTAATATTTTGGTGAAATCAGTCTTCAGAGAGAGAGACAGACACAGAGAGAGAGAGAGAGAGAGAGAGAGAGAGAGCTAACTCTTCCTCATCTGTGTTCATTGATTGCAATCACCATCGGAATGGAAAATAAGTGGGCTGCACACCTCAGCTGATTAAACGTTTTAGCAGAGCTGGTTGAACAGTGTGTGTGACTCTCTCTCTCTCTCTCTCTCTCTGTGTGTGTGTGTGTGTGTGTGTGTGTGTGTGTATAGTGATATTTTGGTTGTCGTTTGTTAGCTGGTGTTTGTGATGTATTCGCTGAAGAAGTGTGGGTAGAGCATGCAGATCGTAGTAATAATCATTATTGTCTCTCTGAAGTTGTACGTCCCTCAGGTTCTGGAAATGGACATTTCTCTTTTTTTTTCTGTCTCTTTTCGTCTTTTAGTCTGTCAGTCTGTCTATCTGTCTGTCAGTCTTTCTGTATGTCTGTAGCTCTCTGTCTGTCTCAGCTGACGGGCACTGAGCCCTCAAATTACGCGCCTCTGCGGTCGGCTGGTGTATGGTCAATATGATTTTATTTTCCTTGTCCCCTTTCCTGACCCCTTGTCTGTCTGTCTGTCTGTCTGTCTGTCCACCTGTTTGTGCTTATCGATCTGTCTGTCGGTCTGGCTGTCCCTGTTTCATTTATTGGCAACAACGGTTTGGTGAGAGAGGGCTGTTTTGACTGCTCGCCGTGTATCTCCCTTTATCTCTTTCTATCTCTGCCTGTCTGTCTGTCTGTCTGTCTCTGTCTGTCTCTCCCTTTCTCTGTCTTTCTTTCTCCCTCTCTGTCCCTCTCCCTCTCTCTCCCTCTCTCTCCCTCTCTCTCTCCCCCCTCTCTCTCCCCCTATCTCCCCCGTCTCTCCTCTCTCTCTCTCTCTCTCCCCTCTCTCCCCCTCTCTCCCTCCCTCTCTCTCCCCCTCTCCTCTCTCTCTCCCCCTCTCTCTCTCCCCCTCTCTCTCTCCCCCTCTCCCCCCTCTCTCCCTCCCCCTCTCCCCTCTCTCTCCTCTCTCTCTCTCTCTCCTCTCTCTCTCCCCCCTCTCTCTTCCCCACCTCTATCTCTCTCTCCCCTCTCTCTCCTCTCTCTCTCTCTCTCCTCTCTCTCTCCCCTTTCTCTTCCCACCTCTCTCTCTCTCCCCCTCTCTCTCTCTCTTTCTCTCTCTCCATCTCGTTTTGCTCTGTGTCTGTCTCCCCTCTTCCTTTCTTCTCTCTCTCTCTTTCACCTCCTCCTCTCTCTCCCTCTTCCCCCACCCCCCTCTCTCTCTTTCTGTTCCACTCCTCCCTCTCTCTCTCTCTCTCTGTATGTCACCGTGTCTTCACAACGTGGTGTCGACCACCCCCACCCACCCCGCCACCTCCCACTCCACCTCCCTCCTCCCGCAAAAAAATAGTCCGTTAATAAAAGGCTGACCTTTTGGACCTTTCTGACGTCACCAGTGGCCCATTTCTGAACCATCATTTTATCTTGGCCACAGGGGTGAAGGGAGACAATAAAACACGTCGAGCTCTGGTCTTGCGCAGTGGAGAGAAAGATGAGAGAGTAAGATAGCGGTGAGAGAGAGAGAGAGAGAGAGAGAGAGAGAGAGGGAGAGAATGAATAAGAGACAGAGAGAGAGAGAGAGAGAGTATAAAACGACGATGAGAGAAAAGATACGGGAGAGAATGAGAGAAAAATCGAAAGATAGAGAGAGAGAGAGAGAGAGAGAGAGAGAGGTGGAGGAAGAGGAGGGAGAAAGAGAATGATAGAGAGAAAGAGAGAGAGAGCGAGAGATGAGGCAGGAGTACAAGAGAAAAAAGAATGAGATGAAAGAACTTTAGAAAGGTAATAAGAGAGAGAGAGAGAGAGAGAGAGAGAGAGAGAGAGAGAGAGAGAGAGAAGACACACACACGCACACAGACACACACAGACACACAGACACACACACACACACACACAGATAGATAGAGACAGATAGATAGATAGAGAGAGAGAGAGAGAGAGAGAGAGAGAGAGAGAGAGAGGGAGAGAGAGAGATGGGAAGAGAGACACCGCCCTGTTTTCAAACCAGTGTTTCTCTTGGTTCCCACGAGAATGGTCGTTGCGTTTGAAGCTGTCCCAAGTTTGGGCATTTTGACTGACATACGTTTCACTCCGTCTCTGGGTACACAAAGCAACAACAGCAGGAAAGTGCGACTTGAGCAACTGGAAACTGTTTTTGTCGTTATTGTTGTTTTCTACGCGTGGCAGTATCTGCACCTGTGGGACTCGGAGCGTCGGTAGGCGAGAGAGTGGGGAAGAGACTGCACAACTCCTCTTCACTAAAAAAACAAACAAAAAAACCCAGTCACCTGTGCTGGTCAGGCAACCAGGTTAATGTCGGAACGACGAGCTAAATCGGCCTCTTCTCCCAAATGAGGACACACACCGACAGATAAGCCTGCCTGCCTACTCATCCGTCGGTCCGACGGGAGACTCCATGTTTTCTTACTCCCCACACCCGTCACTCTGTCTTTCATTGTATGTGTGTCTGTGTGTCTGTCTGTCTCTGCATCTCTTTCTTGGACACCTCTGTCTTCTCCTTGCTCTCACTTTCACTCCCTTTTTGTCTTTGCCTCTGACTCTCTCTCCCTCCCTCCCCCCCTCCCTCTCCCTCTCTCTCCGTCACAGTTTCACCACTTCATTGGTACGTGCTGTCGAATGCAAATTATATATATATATATATATATATATATATATATATATATATATATATATATATATATATGTGTGTGTGTGTGTGTGTGTGTGTGTGTGTGTGTGTGTGTGTGTGTGTGTGAACTCAGAACTCAGAACTCATTTAATTTGTCGTAAAACCATCATAGGAATTATGGACACTATAAACTAAACATAACAAGCAAACAAAAAGTAAAAGCAATAAGTTGTGAGCACATGCAGGATATTCCATAAGACATAGTTATGGACT
>NC_134895.1:37435759-37438259 GCF_041734735.1 Babylonia areolata | reverse complement strand
ACACGTTTCTGGGAGATTCGGGTGGGGGAACAAGGACTGGGAAAGGGTTGAGTGCAAGTTTGTGATGAATGGAAATGAAGAATGATGATAAAGAAGAGAGAGAGAGAGAGAGAGATACAGGCTGAAAAACCCGATCCCTCGTGGAATGAGAGGATACAGGGAGGGAGGGGTGATGGTGGGCACAGGGTGAGGGGGTGGGGGTGGTGGTGGTGGTGGGGGGATAATCATGGAGGAGGCTGTGGGGGTCTATGGCTGGAAATGAGTTGGTGTTATCGGCAGTAATAAGGTGCTTCTTATTGTTAGTGCTAGCGGATTGTGTGTGTGTGTGTGTGTGTGTGTGTGTGTGTGTGTGTGTGTGTGTGTGTGTGTTTTGTGTGTGTGAGTTTATGCATGCGTTTGCTTGTGTGATTGTGTGTGTGTGTGTGTTGTGTGTGTGTGTGTGTGTGTGTGCGTGCGTGTGCGTGCACGCTTTTGTTCATGAGTGTGCGGTTGTGTTTGTTTGTGTGTGTGCATTTTGTGTGTGTGTGTGTGTGTGTGTGTGTGTGTGTGTGTGTGTGTGTGTGTGTGTGTGTGTTTGCAAGCAGTGGTGGTGGTGGCGGTGGTACACGCACAAAGAAAGAAAGAAAAAAATAATAAAACCACAACAACAAAAACATACAAAAAAAAAGAAACAAAACTCCATAACATGCCCTGTCAAATTTCTGTTTCTCTCACCCAATTGGACAGTCTGTTAGAGCAGTGACCCGAACAGTCTTGCCATTTTCAGTGGGTGGGAGGGGGGGGGGGGGCAAGGGGGGGGAAGGGAAGGGGGGGGGAAGGGGCCAAGAAGGGCAGGGGTAAGATAACGTAGACAACAGGAGAAGTGTGTGTGTGTGTGTGTGTGTGTGTGTGTGTGTGTGTGTGTGTGTGATAGAAAAGGCCCTTTAGGAACAAAAAGATAGATGACGGAAAGTGAAAGTTGGGGAGGGAGGAGAGGAGGTGGGCTTGTGATAGTGAATGCAAGTGTCTGGAAACCAATCAGTACACAGGCGCTTATTAATCAAAGAATGAAGAAGGAATTTCGTGTTAAGGCATTTGGCAACATCAGCAGCAGCAGCAGCAGCAGTATCACGTAGCAGTTATGCAAAAGCAGAGTGCTTGTCGATGTCTTGTACATTAGAAGTATGTGCATTTATGAGGTTATCTTTGTGGCTATCAACAGGAAGAGGCACCACGTGGTTATCAGCAGGAAGGGATACCATGTGGTTGTCAACAGGAAGAGATACCATGTGGTTGATGAGGAAGAGATACCATGTGGTTGTCAACAGGAACACATACCATAGGAAGCATGCGGTCATCAGCAGGAAGAGAAACAACGTGGTTATCAACAGGAAGATGCCAGGTGGTCATCAGCAGGAAGAGATACAACGTGGTTATCAACAGGAAGATGCCAGGTGGTCATCAGCAGGAAGAGATACAACGTGGTTATCAGCAGGAAGATGCCAGGCGGTCATCAGCAGGAAGAGATACAACGTGGTTATCAGCAGGAAGAGATACAACGTGGTCATCAGCAGGAAGAGATACAACGTGGTTATCAGCAGGAAGATGCCAGGCGGTCATCAGCAGGAAGAGATACAACGTGGTTATCAGCAGGAAGAGATACAACGTGGTTATCAGCAGGAAGAGATACAACGTGGTTATCATCAGGAAGAGATACAACGTGGTTATCAACAGGAAGATGCCAGGCGGTCATCAGCAGGAAGAGATACAACGTGGTTATCAACAGGAAGATGCCAGGCGGTCATCAGCAGGAAGAGATACAACGTGGTTATCAACAGGAAGATGCCTTGTGGTCATCATCAGGAAGAGATACAACGTGGTTATCAACAGGAAGATGCCAGGCGGTCATCAGCAGGAAGAGATACAACGTGGTTATCAACAGGAAGATGCCAGGCGGTCATCAGCAGGAAGAGATACAACGTGGTTATCAGCAGGAATATGTCAGGTGGTCATCAGCAGGAAGAGATACAACGTGGTTATCAACAGGAATATGTCAGGTGGTCATCAGCAGGAAGAGATACAACGTGGTTATCAGCAGGAAGAGATACAACGTGGTTATCAACAGGAAGAGATACAACGTGGTTATCAGCAGGAAGAGATACAACGTGGTTATCAGCAGGAAGAGATACAACGTGGTTATCAGCAGGAAGAGATACAACGTGGTTATCAGCAGGAAGAGATACCATGCGGTTACCAGCAGGAAGAGGTACCATGTGGTTGTCAACAGGAAGAGATACCATGCGGTTACCAGCAGGAAGAGGTACCATGTGGTTGTCAACAGGAAGAGATATCATGCGGTTACCAGCAGGAAGAGGTACCATGTGGTTGTCAACAGGAAGAGATACCATGCGGTTACCAGCAGGAAGAGGTACCATGTGATTGTCAACAGGAAGAGATACCATGCGGGTACCAGCAGGAAGAGGTACCATGTGATTGTCAACAGGAAGAGATACCATGCGGG
>NC_134895.1:37428259-37430759 GCF_041734735.1 Babylonia areolata | reverse complement strand
GCGCTCTGTTCGTTTTAACAACAGTGAAGTGTTTGCAGTACGCTGTCAAAAAACAACAATATGTATGTATGTATGTATGTATGTATGTATGTATGTATGTATATATCTATCTATCAGCACCCACAAACATACAACAGTTACGATTGTACGGGAGGATTCTATCTATCTATCCATCTATCTATCAGCGCCCACAAAGATACAACAGTTATGATTGTACGGGAGGACTTGGGTATAACTGTTCTGATTAAATGGCCATTACAATAACATGTTGTAAAAGTATACTTACTGTTTGCTGACTTTTCTGTACAGAACCAGCAGTGTAATGTCCTATCTTAGCACCCTAAATCATTGCACCTTTTGGTTACATTTCCTTGGGCTGTGGGCCGAAAAATGGAAAAAGCAAGGACGGGCGCAATAGCCAAGTGGTTAAAGCGTAGGACTTTAAATCCCAAGGTCCCGGGTTCGAATCTGGGTAACGGCGCTCCCGATGGATAAAGGGTGGTGATTTTTCCGATCTCCCAGGTCAACATATTATTTGCAGACCTGCCAGTGCCTGAACCCCCTTCGTGTGTATACGCAAGCAGAAAATCGAATACTCACGTTAAAGATCCCGAAATCCATGCCAGCGTATGGTGGGTTATGGAAACAAGAAAATACCCAACATGCACACCCCCGAATTTGGAGTATGGCTGCCTACAAGGCGGGGTAAAAACGGTCATACACGTAAAAGCCCACTGTCGCGTGCAACTTTTCAAACTAAAGTTATGGCCAACTCTCTCACGCTCTCCCACCTTTATCCAAACAAAAGCCTTGAATAAACAGATACAAAACATTTACTCCAAATACTTTAACAAATCACAGACACGATACAATGCTTAACAATTAGACACCACAAAGAAAAGTCTGTTCGCTTTCCTCTTGCACATGAGGAACACCCAAAAATTTTCCCTTCGTCACCCTCTTCTGTGACAGTTTTTTTTTTTTTTTCCAGTAACACTCAACTTAGGAGGGGGGGGGGATAGAAACTGGCACCACACAGTTTGCAGTTCGTTGTCCTGGAAGGTGGACTCTGGTGTCGTTCTTGGGGAAACACGTCCACCAGCGACGCTCGAGCTCCCCAGGCGGAAGACGGCCACTCAAACAGCAGGGATAAAGTTGAGTCTCCACACAGGAAGAATGGAGTTCCCTCAACGGTTTCTGAGCTCCGGCCAAAATACCGGCTGAGCGTCTCTCTCCATAGGACCCTACACTTGTAGACCTGGCCAAGTGTCTTGCTCCACTGACTGATGGTGCTGGTTTTCCAAACGAAGAAAACTTTCCATAACTCACAAATCGGAAATCTGCACGTCATGCTTTCCAGTGCAGCACGTGCATTCCATAGACTTCCTTAGCTACATGGAGCACGCGGGAGAGCTTCAAGGAGAGGGGTCTACCAAAAGTGGCAGCGTTCACACACACGCACACACAACCCTCCTTGTCCGTGACACCCACTCGTACGAGTGAACGTGGGAGTTGCAGCCCACGAATGAAGAAGAAGAAGAAAAAGCAAAATGGTGGTACATTAGTTTAGTGACTGAATCCGCATCAAAATAGAGTAAAATAACTTACAAAATAAGAGTCAAAATTCACTGAAAATGGGTTACAACATCTACTCATGGTAATATCGTTTCATACGTGCACAAAAATTGCCGGTAAAATAGGTGCAATAATTTAGGATGATAAATTAGCCGATAATTCAAAGTAGCAGCAGTACATTGCACAATGGTAATGCTTTTTCGTCTTCCGTTTGAAAGTCCTCCGCATCCTCTATGAATCTGGTTTCTCATTGGTCCATATTCTTTAATATCACCACAGCGAGACCTGTAGCAGACGCCTTACTCTGCATTCTATGTTTTGTCTGCCAAGTTAATGATCAGTTCTACCCGCTCAGATCAAGGACAGGCCAAACAAACAAACAAACAACAACAACAACAACAACAAAAGAGAGAGAGAGAAAAAAAAAGAGAGAAGAAAGGCAGAACACTGGCTCCAACATGCCAGGGTGACTGATAGTGCGGAAGGAGGATATGGCCTTGCTGACGCCAACAAATAAGGGGTAGGGGCTGGGGGTGGGTGTGGGCTTTTTTTTTTTTGGTGGGGGGGGGGCGGGGGGGGGGGGAGGTAGTTGGAGTTGCAACGTCAGCCAAAACCCCACACACACGTCTCAAACCTTGTTAAACAAAAACAACAACAACAACAAATGCATTCTGTCCTTAACCTCTGTATAGATTAATTGATTGATATGGATACTTATATAGCGCCTATCCTCGGTCGGACACCAGGCTCTGAGCGCTTTACAAACACGGGGTCATTTACACAACAGGCTGTCTAACTGGGTGGAGCCGACTGACGACTGCGCCACTGGGCGCTCATCATTCGTTTCCTGTGTCATTCAATCAGATTTCAGGCATGCACACATACACACTCAGACTAACAAGTAACATTTAACATTTTACGTGTA
>NC_134895.1:37410759-37415759 GCF_041734735.1 Babylonia areolata | reverse complement strand
GTGACTCGGCAGCAGTGCAGGGTCTCCTCTGGTTGTGTGACCTTTCTGGCAGCCTGCCATCAATATTGAGACTGCGGCAGACGAACCCTGGTGTAGTCGCTGTGTGAAGGGGACTCTAAAAAAAAAAAAAAAAAAAAGCGGTGTGTGTTAGTAGTTATACACGGAAGACTGAGAGAAAAAAAAAAAAAAAAAAAGAAAGAAAGAAAGAAAAGCCGCGTGTTGTAGTGTCCGGGGGACTTGGACCAAAGCGGCGTGTGATAGTAAGACATGAAGGACACTGAAAATAAAAGCGTTCTAAAAAAAAAAAAAAAAAAAAAAAGCGTTTGTGTGCAAGTAATACATTGGGGTCCCTCTAAAAAGATAAATAAATAAATTAAATTAAATAAAATAAGGCGTTGTGTTGTAGCAATGCATACAGGACTCTGAAAACATAAGCGGCGTGTGGTGATGATACTTAGGGGACTCTGACAAAAGCGGTATGTGGTAGTAATACATAGAGAACTTTGAAAACCAAACCAAAAAAACAAAACAAAAAACAAAAAAAAAAACGGTGTGTGATACTAATATCATATAGTGATATATAGGGGACTCCGGAAAAAAAAAGTGGCCTGTGATAATCAATAATTCATGGATGACTGAGAAAACAGTGGCGTGTTGGAGTGACACACAGAAGACTTAACTCACTCAGTACGGCCAGTCCTCTCTTCTCCTCTACACGGATCCCTCGGATGTCCAGTGGGTGTCTGAATGACCCAGCCTTTAGCTTCCGTCGTCAGAACTGTGGTATTCTTTGTCAGCATTCACATCTTCAGTACAAGAGCCTTCCGCTTGCACTATTTTTTCATGGTGGTAATTGGGGTGAAACGCTGTTAACGTCGTCTCTTTCGCCGTTCGTATGGAGAGAGTTATAAAAAAAAAGAAAAAGAAAGCGACGTTTTGTAACAATACCTGAAATAAGAGACCCTGAAAAGAATACATGTATACGAGACTTATGAAAAAATGCGACGTGTGTTGTAACAATACTTGAAATAGAGGACTCTGAAAAGAATACATGCATACGAGACTTCTGAAAAAAATGCGACGTGTTGTAACAATACTTGAAATAGGAGACTCTGAAAAGAATACACATATTCGAGACTTCTGAAAAATTGCGACGTGTGTTGTAACAATACTTGAAATAGGGGTCTCTGAAAAGAATACATGTATACGAGACTTCTGAAAAATTGCGACGTGTGTTGTAACAATACCTGAAATAGAGGACTCTGAAAAGAATACATGCATACGAGACTTCTGAATAATATGCGACGTGTTGTAACAATACTTGAAATAGAGGACTCTGAAAAGAATACATATATACGAGACTTCTGAAAAATTGCGACGTGTGTTGTAACAATACTTGAAATAGGGGTCTCTGAAAAGAATACATGTATACGAGACTTCTGAAAAATTGCGACGTGTGTTGTAACAATACTTGAAATAGAGGACTCTGAAAAGAATACATGCATACGAGACTTCTGAATAATATGCGACGTGTTGTAACAATACTTGAAATAGAGGACTCTGAAAAGAATACATGTATACGAGACTTCTGAAAACATTGCGACGTGTGTTGTAACAATAACCATGGAAACGGCACAGATAATGGGGGAGCAACAAAAGAAAAAAGAAAAAAAAAAAGGTGAAGTCATCGATACATATAACAGGTCAAAGTTCCACAATACAACACAAAGCACCATCCATGGCAACACTGTGACTGCCTACAGAATGCGGACGAAACGTGACCAGTACTTCCTCCTTCCGTGAAAATCGTGTGGTCAGCTACTTGGTGTTGAGGGTGGTAGGGGGGGGGGGGGCGGCGTGATCGGTGGAGGTGGGCGCAAAGCAGGAAGAGTGGTTGGGGTTCATGGGTGGGTTGGGAGGTTGGGGGGTTTGGGGGGGGGGGGGGGGGGGAGAGAGAAGGGGGCTGGGGTTGTGTCTTGAGGTGATGCCACTCTGCGAGGTCCTTCAAGATAATTATGATGACTCTGTGTGTGTGTGTGTGTGTGTGTGTGTGTGTGTTGTGTGTCTGTATATGTGTGTATCTGTGTGTGCGGAAGTCGCTTGCGCGTGTGTCTCTCGCTTGTGCGTCTGTCTGTCTTCCTGTTTGTCTTTTTCTCTTTCTGTCTTTGCTTTTTTTTCCCTGTGTGTCTGTGTCTTTTCGTGAGTGCAGTTTGTATCATTTTCAAACAGACAACTTTCACTGTTCAGTTAACAACTTCAACTGGGCATCATTTCATACACTTACATGTTCGTTCTGCCACGCACTTTGTTGCCCCTCTGTGTTTTTCATGTGTCCACACAGGGCATTTTTTTTTTAAGGAACAAACCTTGGCTTGACTTAATGATAATAATAATGATAACAACAATAACAACAATAATGATGATAATGATAACAATTTATTTTCATATAGCGCTATGATGCAATCATAAGCAAGCTCTAAGCGCTTTACAATCCGGTACCTGAAGTGAAACAAGAAAGCATATAAAAAGTAGTAGAAACATAAAACAGAATCATTAATATTATAAAAAAAAAAAACACAATGCATAAAACTGACAAAGTAACATACTCTCAGTACTTCAACTATTACACTCCAACACTCACATAAACACACACACACACACACACACACACACACACACACACACACACACACACACATGTTTAAACGGCTGAGATAACAGCAATTTTCACTTGAAATACATACATGTAAAAAGGAGCATAATTGTAATCTGCATGCCATAGATTTTGTAAAAAAAAATTGAAAAATAAAGTTTTGAATAGAAAAGGTAAAAGGGGTAAAAATCGGGTCATTCTCCCTTTCGAACCACACCACCACCATCCATTTACCCACCCCCATTCTCTCTACTCACCCATCACACACACTCACATTGCCACGGGCCTGGGACAACAGCACTATCTGAGTTACGACAAGGATTTTTTTTTTTTTTTTTTAAGAGATACGTTTTAAGATTTGCTTTAAAGATGAGTTGTTTGTCTGAGAGCAACAGGCAGAGAATTCCAAGTTGTTGGGCCGAAGACCGATTAACGTGAAGTGCTCCAAGTTGGACAGTGTTCACGTCTCCAAACATAAATTGAATCCTCCGAGGATTTTCGTGAGGCTGCGGGTCGTCTTCTGCGCTGTCTCTGCCTCGCTTGATGTCAGTTGTTGAATGAGGAGGAGAGTTGTTTATCCCTTATCATTCGTGTCAAAGTTATATTCATATCAATGATGCAGTCTATTTGTATGTTCTTCTAACATTTCCTGTGTTGTTCATATGTTTAGATATATGTAACCATATAGGACACAGCATGTTTTGTTCTTCACTCCAAAACTTCGTTCAAATGTTCAAAATACACAACAGAAAAAAAAACACGCACAAAATAGTCAAAAAAAGGACAAAAATAAAATTAGATAAGTCTCTCTCTCTCTCTCTCTCTCTCTCTCTCTCTCTCTCTCTCTCTCTCTCTCTCTCTCTCTCTCTTCATTTACTGGTTTGTGTTGTTTTTCAAATGTACTTTGTATGTAATGCATCCTGTAATATTTCTGGTGTTTTTTTCTTCTTTTTTTTTTTTTTTTTTTAAGGAAAGTTGTGACAAAGGTGTCTTCACCATGCCTCGTTGGAAGTTCTAGGGCGGCATGCCTTTCTCTCTGCAAGTACTTGATTACGACACGGGTGTCCCTTTTCAGAACCATTTCTGTTCTGTCGCTGGCCTTGTCAACTTTCAAAGACCCTCACCTGCAAACCAATATAGGCAGACACTTGAACACTTCGTGAAGAAACTCGAAAGAGATTCTAGTTCATAGTTGCGCTCATGTTTTACAGTTACTGATATTTCCTTTTAGGTTAGGCCGCGAGAACTGTTTGATTTAGTCTCCCAGCGACGGGCGCGATAGCCGAGTGGTTAAAGCGTTGGACTTTCAATCTGAGGGTCCCGGGTTCGAATCTCAGTAACGGCACCTGGTGGGGATTTTTTCCGATCTCCCAGGTCAACATGATGTGCTGAGCTGCTTGTACCCGAACCCACTTCGTGTGTATACGGCAAGCAGAAGATCAAATACGCACGTTAAAGATCATGTAATCCATTTCAGCGGGTTATGGAAACAAGAACATACCCAACATGCACACCCTCGAAAACGGAGTATGGCTGCCTACATGGCGGGCGGGGTAAAAAAATGTTCATACGCGTAAAAGCCTATGAACTCGTCTTCATACGAGTGAACGTGGGAGTTGCAGCCCTCGAACAAAGAAGAAGAAGAAGAAGAAGAAATCTCACAGCTTGGGTGCCACAGAGCACGGAAACTTATAGTGTGAGGCTCATCCGCGGAGGAACTTTTGACGAAGTGAGCGAACGACACTCTTGTGATGAGGACGTCATTTGGTCGACAGACTTTTGGAACTGGGGTGTATAACCTGAAATTGAATGGAAAGAGGTATTTTGAACTGACGTGCTCTGAGGTGTGTGTGTGTGTGTGTGTGAAAGACAGATTGTGTGTGAATGTGTGTGTGTGTGTGTGTGTGTGTGTGTGTGTGTGTGTGTGACTTTTGGAACTGGATTGTTTAACCTGAAATTGAATGGAAAGGGGTATTCTGAATTGATGTGCTCTGAGGTGTGTGTGTGTGTGTGTGTGTGTGTGTGTGTGTGTGTGTGTGTGTGAGAGAGAGATTGTGTGTGAATGAGTGTGTGTGTGCGTGTGTGTGTGCGTGTGCGTACGCGCATGCGCGCGCGCGTATGTGTGTGTGTGTGTGATTGCTGTTTTTTTATGATTTTGTTTCGCGTTCAGATAGGATATTTAGAATAAACGAAAACGAACTGACGAACTGATGTAGCATAAACAAAAAAAACCCAACAACACCAAGAAAAAAAAGGCAACAAAAAAATAATAAAATAAAAACAGAAAAAAACCCGCCTAAAACACTGCTAAATACGATTGCTAATTTTCTTGGTATTCGTCATCCAG
>NC_134895.1:37400759-37405759 GCF_041734735.1 Babylonia areolata | reverse complement strand
TGCATGACAGGAGCAGTCTGTTGGTCGAAACATCGCCTGGTACGCAACAAGATGAACATCAGACTTGCACGCAAGCTCCACCAGCCAGGCAGAAACCCCCTAGGAAGCTGAACATCCACCGCCTCCCTATCACCAAGGACGTGCTGCAGCAGCAAATCCAAGTAGCTCTCCAAGAAATTCCTGCATCGACTGATGTAGAAGAGGTATGGAGCACCTTTAGAGATGCTGTGTACACAGCAGCAGCTGACACACTCGGCTTTGTACAGAGGAGTCACAAAGACTGGTTTGACGAGAACGACTCTGGAATCTCCAAGCTCCTGAACACACTGCATATACGGCATCAGGATCACATTTCCGATAAAGACTGCCAGAGGAAGGAGAACCAGTTCTTGCAAACCAAGCAACTTGTACAGAAGAGGCTGCGTGAGATGAAGAACACCTCGTGGGAGAGAAAGTCCGAAGATCTTCAGTCCGCTGCTGATGCTCACGACATGAAGACCTTTCATGATGGTCTCCGAGCTGTGTATGGGCCGAGAGTCACAGGATCAACCCCTGTCCGAGCCTTGGACCAGACCACCCTCCTGACAGACAAGAAAGACATCCTTGCCCGCAGGGCAGAGCACTTCAACACCCTCCTCAACAGGGACTCGTCTGTATCAGACGAGGCAATTGCAGCCCTCCCACAGCTACCAGTCAGTGACTCGCTAGCTGCTCCTCCCACCAAGGTCGAGACCCAGAAGGCCCTGAAGCTGAGAACATCAGGAAAAGAACCAGGAGCGGATGGAATCCAGGCTGACATCTACAAGTATGGAGGCGAGGTGCTGACAGACAAGCTGACTGCCCTGTTCCAGTCTAGAGGGGAGGTCCCACAGGATTTCAGGGATGCGACTATTGTCCACATTTACAAACGGAAGGGAGACAAAACATCCTGCGATAACCACCGTGGAACCTCTCTCTTCTGCAAGATCTTCGCCCGCATCATACTGAACAGACTGGTTGACCATGTCTCCAACACAGTCATCCCTGAAGCACAGTGTGGCTTCCGCTCAGGCAGGGGAACATGTGACATGGTGTTTGCCGTATGCCAGATGCAAGAGAAGTGCCGTGAGCAGAACAAGGAGCTCCACATGGTCTTTGTAGACCTGACTAAGGCCTTCGACACGGTGAACCGCCGTGGACTGTGGAAGATCCTCCTAAAGTTCGGCTGCCCAGAGAGCCTAATCCAGCTGATTGCGTCTTTCCATGATGGCATGCAGGCGAGAGTACAGGAAAATACTGACATGTCGGATCTGTTCCCTGTGGTAAATGGAGTGAAGCAGGGCTGCGTCCTTGGCACCCACACTGTTCTCCATTCTCTTCTCTGTCATGCTGATTGACGCCTTCCAAGACTGTGACCGGGGCATCTACATTCAGGTTCACACAGATGGCAAACTTTTCAACTTGCGGCGACTCCATGCCAGGTCCAGGGTGATGACTGTGCACTTGCTGCACACACCCATGAGGACATGCAGTTTATTATGGACAGGTTCTCAACCTCCTGCAGGCGCTTTGGACTCACCATCAGCCTCAGCAAGACCGAGTCCATGTACCAACCAGCTAGCTCACATAACGTCAGTGCCTCTCCCCCACCTGCAATCAAGATCAATGACACTGAGATCAAGTCAGTCGACAAGTTTTGCTACCTGGGCAGCACCCTATGCAGCAACGGAGCCCTTGATGCAGAAGTGACGCTGTGCATCGCCAAGGCCAGCTCCGCCTTTGGCAGACTCAACAACAGGTTGTGGAACAACAAAGGCATCAGGCTCTGCACCAAGATGAAAACCTACAGAGCTGTTGTGCTGACCACCTTGTTGTACTGCCGTCACATTCAACAACGAGCAGTTTCACCAGAGATGCCTACGAAAGATCCTCGGCATAAAGTGGCAAGACAGGGTCTCCAACCTTCAGGTCCTAGAGAGGAGCGGCCTGCCCAGCATCGAAAGCCTGCTGATCCAGTGCCGACTACGCTGGACAGGACACGTTGTCCGCATGACAGACAGCAGGATCCCGAAGATGATTTTGTATGGCCAGCCGAAGGAAGGCCACCGTGAACGTGGAAGACCCTGCAAGCGCCTCAAGGACACCTTGAAGACAAACCTCAAAGCCTGTGACATAGACATTGCTTCCTGGGAAAATGATGCCCTTGACAGCTCTCGCTGGAGGATGCTGTGCTCTAGTGACATAAAGACGTTTGAAAACAAGAGAACGCTGGCCATTAAGGAAAAGCATGAGCGAAGGAAGCAGGGCTCAACTTCTGGAGACGTTTTCCCTTGCAACACCGGTGGGAAATGCTGCGCATCCAGAATCGGCCTCTTCTCTCACCGACACACCGACAGATAAGCCTGCCTGCCTACTCATCCGTCGGACCGACGGGAGACTCCATCATCATGTTACATGCTTCTGCTTCTACTTCTTCTTCATCATCTTCTTCCATCTCTTCCTTCTCATTTTCTTTCTTTTCTCTTCGTTCATCTCTTCTTGTTCTTATTTTTCTCCAGTCAAACCTTATGTTTGCTTTCCATTCAATGTGAAAGTTGTTTTGTTTTTTCAGTCCATGAAAATCAATTTTTCGTGGTGCGAATAAAATGGATTCCTTGGGATTTTGTTTTTGTAGATAAGCCGTTCTCTCAATTTGCTAAATGGCACTCGTTTTGCAAATTCATGAAGCTTCCTAAAACGCACGCCGCACTCGAGTTGTGGTATATTTACTCTTAACCTATTCACTGCCAAACTCGCATTTATGCAGCAGCTAGGTAGAAGACCCATATCACTGAAAGGGTGACCAGATCATGGGTCTGTTATCTATGAACCTACTGCTCTTCATAGGTAATATTTTCTACACATGACAGGGGAAATCCCCAGCTATTCTTAAGTTAGACACCATATTTTCTGTGTTTATTGCACAAGGGAATTCCGCACTCTAAACTGACTGGCAGTGAAAGGGTTAAGGGCACAATAACTGCAAGGGGGATTTGTTTTAGGGCAGTCCACTTCAGGATTGAGGTGTGGGGGGCGGGGGCGGAGGAGGAAGTGGGGGTGGAGTGTGTGTGTGTGTGTGTGTGGTTGTGTGCGTGTTTGTGTGGTTGTCTGTGTGTGTGTGGTTGTGTGTGTGTGTGTGTGTGTGTGTGTGTGTGTGTGTGTGTGTGTGTGGTTGAGTGTGCGTGTGTGTGTGTGTGTGTGTGTGTGTGTGTGCGTGTGTGTATGTGCGTGTGTGTGTGTGTGGTTGTGTGTGTGTGTGTGTGTGTGTGTGTGTGTGTGTGTGTGTGTGTCCGTGTGTCTGAGTGTCTGTGTGTGTGTCTGTGTGTGTGTGTGTGTGTGTGTGTGTGTGTGTGTGTGTGTGTGTGTGTTAATGGTCAGTTTATAGACTAGGTGAATGGGAGCTCTGGATTTTACTGGAGGATTGCCTTGTAGAAATGTTTGATTGTTGTTGTTATTGCTGCTGCTGCTGTTGTTGTTGCTGTTGTTGTTTTTTGTTGCTATTGTTGTTGTTGCTGTCGTTGCTGTTATTACTGTTGTTGTTGTTCTTGCTGTTGTTGCTGCTGTTGTTGATGTTGTTGTTGTTGCTGTAGCTGTTATTGTTTTATTGATGTTGGTGCTGTCGTCGTCGTCGTCGTTGTTGTTGTTGTTCTTCTTGATATCATATTATTATGATCATGATGACATTTGATTTAGGATTCAGAGAATGCGATCTTCGTTGTCTGCTGTGGTAGATGTTACAATATTAGTTGTGGATATCACTATGAAAAAAACTCAACGATCTGCCCTCCTTTCTCGCCTCCCTCTGCACAAGTCATACAGTCACCCTGCAGTGGATTCCCTCCCACTGCAACGTGCTTGGCAACGACACTGCTGACTCCCTGGCAAAGGAAGGCACTACGGAAGAGCAGATGGACAGGTCTACCAACTACTCTGAATCAAGGACCATCATTAAGGCCAAGCTGCAGAACAAGTGGAAGCAGCAGCATCCATACCACAACAGAGCAGACCCGTACTACCTGCTGAC
This sequence comes from Babylonia areolata, assembly GCF_041734735.1. Taxonomy (NCBI): domain Eukaryota; kingdom Metazoa; phylum Mollusca; class Gastropoda; order Neogastropoda; family Buccinidae; genus Babylonia; species Babylonia areolata. The sequence continues at coordinate 37,401,717 of NC_134895.1, read as the reverse complement.
TCGTCGAGAGCAGGTAGCCATTTTCAGGCTCAGGACAGGCCACAGCCGCCTGAAACACCACCTATACACGAAACTCCGTATCGGCGACACAGAGCAGTGCCCCTGCAGAACATGCAGCCAGACAACAGAACATCTGCTGCAGTCCTGCCCGCTCCACCAAGCGCTCCGAGAGAAAACCTGCCCCGACCCAATCCCAGCGGCCCAGAAGACCTGCGACGTACTGCCGCCTTTGTCGAGGAGACGGGGGAATCCATCTGATAAATGACGAACGAGACAACAACAACTGTGAAACAACAACAAACTAATAAAAAAAATCATGAAAAGAAAAGGAAAAAGGAAAGAAAAGAAAAGAAAAGAAAGAAAGAATGAAGGATGGAAAGAAAAAGAAAAGAATGAAAGATGAAATAAGGAAATCATAGTTAAAGAACAAATCATGATTTGTTAAGCAAAAAAATGAAGAAAACTGACAGAGAAAGAAACAGAGAAAAGAAGAAGAAGAAGAAGAAGAAGAAGAAGAAGAAGATAAAGCGGCACGGAAAGACAGACACCATCTTCAGTTAAAGGAGGAAATGAGATTCAAAAGAACATGGTTTAAAGAAAGACTGGAAAAGGGTAATGAAACTCAAAAGCAATAGATTGCAATGAGAGAAGAAAACAGACCCCCCCTACCCTCCTAACCCCCCTCATCCCTCCCCCCCCCCAAAAAAAAAAAGAAAGAAAGAGAAACTACAAATGCACATGAAACTCAAAAGCAATAGATTGCAATGAGAGAAGAAAACAGAGACCCCCCCCCTCCCTGCCCCCTAGCCCCCTCCCCCCGACCGCCCCTCCCCCCCCCCCATCCATATCAACCACCACCGACAACAATAACCACATCCATATCAACCACCGCCGACAACAATAACAACATCCATATCAACCACCACCGACAACAATAACAACATCAATATCAACCACC
>NC_134895.1:37383259-37393259 GCF_041734735.1 Babylonia areolata | reverse complement strand
CAAGCACAGCGTAACCCAACGCGCTTAGTCAGGCCTTGAGAAAAAAAAACAAAACCAAAAACCACCAAAAAACCAAACCATATATAGATAAGCGTACATACATAAATAAATAAATAATAATTATGATATAAAAAAAAGATAGTAGTAATGAAAATAATGATAAAATAATAATAATAATAATAAATAAATAATTAGATAAATAAGACAACAATGATGATAAATAAGCAAATAAATATAAAACATGAAGACACACATTCACACATACACCCACACATGCATAACAGATATGCCCCCCAAAAACGCAGTTTCACAGATATGAAAGCACAGTCAAATACATATAAACGTACATGAGCTCCAACACACACACACACACACACACACACACACACACACACACACACACACACCACAAATTTCCCTGCACCTCCCCTACCCCCTCCTCCACACACTGTTCTACCAAAAAACCAGGAAGATGAAGAAAGGAAATAGGCTCGAACGAGAAGAAGAACAGCAACAGCAGAAACGATGGAATTCCATTACAGAGAGGATGGAAAACAGCCACGACGAAAACAAACGAAGCCTGATAAAGAGAGAGACAGAGACAGAGAGAGAGAACGAACGAATGAACGAACGAACGTGCCACGGCCTTTATTGAATAAAAATGTTCTTTCGTTCGTTCATTCGTTTGTTCTCTCTCTGTCTCTGTCTCTGTCTTTCTCTCTCTCTCTCTTTATCAGGCTTCGTTTGTTTTCGTCGTGGGTGTTTTCCATCCTCTCTGTAATGGAAGTCCGTCGTTTCTGCTGTTGCTGTTCTTCTTCTCGTTCGAGCCTATTTCCTTCTTCATCTTCCTGGTTTTTTGGTAGAGCACCCATCGATTTTTTTATTTTTTTATTTTTTTTACACAACTCATCTTCTTCCATGACGTCTGCATTGTTTTATGTGTTCCTTCCTTCCTTCCTTCCTTCGTTTATTTCTTTTGCTGGAAGTTGAACAATTCGGTAACGGGTGCAGCGGGACAGTTGCCATTCTTTTGTCTTTGTCTTTCTGATTTTTGTTTTTGCTTCTTTTTGTTGCCAAGAACACATGCATGCGCTTCTCTGTTTCTCATCTGGGCATTCGTACCTGTACAGTCGCACGCTTTGTTGGCTACATATATACAGACTTCTTCATTTAACTAAAATTCTAGCAATGCACATGCACACACACATGAAGCACAATTAATCACATATCAAACTACGGATTTTGAATGCCTTATACAAGTATATAGCGAACTGTTTTACAATGGGTTCATTTGTTGATGACATTAGTAAGGAAAGTCGAAACAGAGATGGATGTCTATGATCTTTTTTTTGTAGAATTAACTGTAGCCTAAGGTCATTTAAGGCAGGGCAACGTAACACGAAATGAAGTTCATTTCCTTCACAGAGAGAGAGAGAGAGAGAGAGAACAAGGACATGAGGAATGGAAGAAAACGAATGTCAACAAGACGAGAAAGAATGGGAAGACAAAGAAGGAGGAGGAAGAGGAGGAGGAGAAGAAGAAGAAGAAGGAGAAGACGCAAATGACGAATATAAAGAAGAAGAAGACGTAGAAGAAGGAGAACATGAAGAGAAAGGATGAGGAGAAGAAGAAGAAGTATCAGTATCAGTATCAGCAGCTCAAGGAGGCGTCACTGCGTTCGGACAAATCCATATACGCTTCACCACATCTGCCAAGCAGATGCCTGACCAGCAGCATAACCCAACGCGCTTAGTCAGGCCTTGAGGAAAAAAAGGAAAAAAGATAATAATAAATTGATGAAAAAATAAATAAATGAGTGAAAATAAATAAAATAATAATTTAAAAATTATAAATGTAAGAATGTAAAGAAGAAGAAGTAGAAGCAGAATGTAAAGAAGAGGACGTAGAAGCAGAATGTAAAGAAGACGTAGAAGCAGAATGTAAAGAAGAAGACGTAGAAGAATGTAAAGAAGAAGACACAGTAGAAGAATGTAAAGAAGAAGTAGAAGCAGAATGTAAAGAAGAAGACGCAGTAGAAGAATGTAAAGAAGAAGACATAGCAGCAGAATGTAAAGAAGAGGACGCAGTAGAAGAATGTGAAGAAGAAGACGTAGAAGCAGAATGTAAAGAAGAAGACGCAGTAGAGGAATGTAAAGAAGAAGACGTAGAAGCAGAATGTAAAGAAGACGTAGAAGCAGAATGTAAAGAAGAAGACGTAGAAACAGAATGTAAAGAAGATGTAGAAGACGAATGCAAAGAAGAAGACGTAGAAGACGAATGTAAAGAAGAAGACGTAGAAGCAGAATGTAAAGAAGAAGACGCAGTAGAAGAATGTAAAGAAGAAGACGTAGAAGCAGAATGTAAAGAAGACATATAAGCAGAATGTAAAGAAGACATAGAAGAAGAAGAATGTAAAGAAGAAGACACAGTAGAAGAATGTAAAGAAGAAGACACAGTAGAAGAATGTAAAGAAGAAGTAGAAGCAGAATGTAAAGAAGAGGACGTAGACGCAGAATGTAAAGAAGAAGACATAGCAGCAGAATGTAAAGAAGAGGACGTAGACGCAGAATGTAAAGAAGAAGACGTAGAAGCAGAATGTAAAGAAGAAGAAGTAGAAGCAGAATGTAAAGAAGAAGAAGTAGAAGCAGAATGTAAAGAAGAAGAAGTAGAAGACGAATGTAAAGAAGAAGACGTAGAAGCAGAATGTAAAGAAGAAGACGCAGTAGAAGAATGTAAAGAAGAAGACATAGAAGCAGAATGTAAAGAAGAAGACGTAGAAGCAGAATGTAAAGAAGAAGACGTAGAAGACGAATGCAAAGAAGAAGAAGGAGGAGGAGAAGGAGAAGAAGAAAGGAATAAAGAAAGAGAAAGAAAAAAAAAAAGAAACAAAAAAAAGGTGTGAATCAAGACGATAATGAAGATGCAGAAAACGGGGAATAAAATAAAAAAAGAACGAAAAAAAGACGAGGTCGAAAAAAGCAAACAAGATAAATGAATTCAGTTCAGTTCAATTCAGTTCAGAATACTTTATTGTCTGCTTCAACCAGAATAGAAAATTCTCTTTCGGCTCACATAAAATACCCGTCAGTAAAAAAAAAAAAAAAAAAAGAAAAAAAAAAGCCCCCCCCCCCGCCCCCCAAAAAACCAACAACAACAACAAAAAAAACAACAACACAAAAACCACAAAAAACAGCAACAAACCACAAGAAAAACAACGGAAAAAAAAACAACAACAAAAAAACACGAACAAATGACACCCCATCTTCACCGATCACTCTGCACACATCAATTATCATGTAAAAAGAAAAAAACAAACAAACATGTGGTTAAGATACTATTACAATATTATTTAATGTGAAACAACTCTGTGTGTGTGTGCGCGCGCGCGCATGCATAGGTATGTGTGTGCGTGCGCGTGTGTGCCTGCGTGTGTGACAGTGTGCGAAGAGGAACAAGAGGTCAAGGAAAATGTTCCCTTCCTGTGGATGGCCAGTTGTGTAAAGAGAAAGGCAAACAACAACAGCAGCAACAACAACAGCAACGACCACCACAACTACAACTACAACGACAACGACAACAACAACGACGACCACCACAACTACAACGACAACGACAACAACGACGACCACCACAACTACAACGACAACAGCAACAACAACAACAACAACGACCACCACAACTACAACGACAACAACAACAACGACCACCACAACTACAACGACAACAACAACAACGACCACCACAACTACAACGACAACAACAACAACGACCACCACAACTACAACGACAACATCAACAACGACCACCACAACTACAACGACAACATCAACAACGACGACCACCACAACTACAACGACAACATCAACAACGACGACCACCACAACTACAACAACAACAACGACCACCACAACTACAACGACAACAACAACAACGACGACCACCACAACTACAACGACAGCAACAACGACAATAGCAAAACAACAACGACCACCACAACTACAACGACGACGACAACAACAACGACCACCACAACTACACCAACAACGACGACCACAACTACAACAACAGCAACAACAACAACGACGACCACCACAACTACAACGACAACAACAACAACAACGACCACCACAACTACAACAACAGCAACAACAACGACCACCACAACTACAACGACAACAGCAACAACAACAACGACCACCACAACTACAACGACAACAGCAACAACAACAACAACAACGACCACCATAACGACAACAGCAGCAACAACAACAACAACGACCACCACAACTACAACGACAACAGCAGCAACAACAACAACAACGACCACCACAACGACAACAGCAACAACAACAACAACAACGACGACCACCACAACTACAACGACAACAGCAGCAACAACAACAACAACGACCACAACAACGACAACAGCAACAACAACAACGACAACCACAACTACAACGACAACAGCAACAACAACAACAACAACGACCACCACAACTACAACGACAACGATACCAAGTATATCAAGAACAACAAAAAATAAACGAAGGACTATTCCAGCCCCGGTAAGTGGATGGGTGGTGGTGAGTGGTTTATAAAGAACAGAAGTCTTGCTTGTCTTGCCGCGTAACAAGCAAGTCCTCAATGGTCCTAATCAAGCACAGCGGTGGTGGTTGAGACTTCCAGCATCGAAGTGGAGGGAGAAGGGAGATGGGGGCGGGGGGGGGGGGGGGTGGGGGGGGGGGGGGTGGAGGCTGAGGGAGGTAAGGGGGTGGGGAGGGTGCACGGACAGGGGGAATGACGAACCTTCCTTCTCCTTGAGAGATTCGATTTGTCCATTTCTATTGGTTCCTTGCTTTTACCCCCTTTAACCCCGGCCGTCCATTGGTCAGAAGAACATTGACCACTCGCCATGCCTTGAAGCGGAGCACGTGAATGGCATGTCAATTTCCTTCAGTCTGTTTGTCTGCCTGTATGTCTGTCTGTCTATTGTCTGTCTGGCTGTCTGTTTATCTGTATGTCTGTCTATGCGTTTGTTCATCTGTCTGTGTCTGTTTGCGTTGTTTGTCTATTATTTGTTTGTGTGTTTGAAATTGAACAACTTTTGATATGGATTAACAACAAACAAACAAACAAACTAACAAACAAAAACAAAAAAACAAGAGGAGGAGGAAAAGTCAGAACTGAACAGAAAGAGAGAGTGAAAGAGAAAGAAAGAAAGAAAGAATGACAGAATGAAAAGCGAGAAAGGAAACAAAGAGAGAAAGTAAACAAAAATACCATATAAAAAAAATACAACGGTTTAGAATTTTTTTTAATGTTCAAACCACAACACAAAGGGAGGGAAAAAAACCCCAAAAAACAATGGTGCATAAATAAAAACTAAGAACAAAATGATAAGCTCATCAAGAAAGGAAAACAGAAAAGGGTGGGTGGGGGAGGGGGGGGAAGAAATACAGAAAAGGAAGAGAGAAAATGAAACAGAGAAAAGTGAGCATGTGATTTTATAACACCAATAGCTGAGCTTAACAAAAAGACCTAGCCTCATCATACAAACACCCCTCCCCCAGTTTCAGTTTCAGTAGCTCAAGGAGGCGTCACTGCGTTCGGACAAATCCATATACGCTACACTACATCTGCCAAGCAGATGCCTGACGAGCAGCGTAACCCAACGCGCTTAGTCAGGCCTTGAAAAAGCCCCCCCACCCAAAAAAAAAAAACAAACAAAAAAACAACAACAACAACAACAACAACAACAACAAACAACAACAGCAAAAACTGTGACAAATGAATATGTATATTTATCAACAGAAATACCAGTCACTGGCTAGGAAACATAAAACGAGGAGGTGATGGTTGGTTGTTGTTGTTGTTTTTTTTACGAGGAGCATACATACCTCAACGTTAATTACAATTTGAAGAGAAAAAAAAGAAGAAGAAGAAAAGCAAAAGAAGAAGAAGAAGAAGAAGAAAAACAAACTGGTGGCTAATGAATGCTATGAAGACAAGGTGAAGACAGAGAAGTTAGATGAAGGTTTCAGTTTCAGTTTCACTTTCTCAAGGAGGCGTCACTGCGTTCGGACAAATCCATACACGCTACACCACATCTGTTGAGCAGATGCCTGACCAGCAGCATAACCCAACGCGCTTAGTCAGGCCTTGAGTGCATGCTTACATATTTGTGTACCTATGAAAGTGGATTTCATTTTACGTAATTTCGCCAGAGGACAACACTCTCGTTGCCATGGGTTCTTTTTCAGTGCGCCAAGTGCGTGCTGCACACGGGACCTCGGTTTATCGTCTCATCCGAAAGACTAGACGCTCAGTTTGATTTTCCAGTCAAACTTAGGAGAAAGGGCGAGAGCGGGATTCGAACCCACACCCTCACGGACTCTCTGTATTGGCAGCTGAGCGTCTTAACCATTCTGCCACCTTCCTCCTCATGAAGGATGAAGAGGAACACGATGACGAAGGAAAGAGTGGCGCGATGCAAAGGCCGACTGGCCAAAACTTTGAACGTTCGTTCAATCTGAGAGTCCTGGGTTCGAATCTTTATCACGGCACCTGGTTGGTTGAGTGGATCAACACGTGTGTTGGCCTGCAGATGTCCGAACCCATTGATCTAAAAAAAAAAAAAAAAAAAAACAACACATGGATAGCGCATGCCTTCTTTGAGCCCCTTTGCTAACTGAAGCCAGCGGAAGTGTTCAATCAGCCATTTTGCATCTCGTGTCAGTACAGCGCGAAGCGGTGACTTCATATGTGTAGTCGAGCGCTCAGCTGGCTTCAAGGTTAGCTTTCACTTGCTCGCGGCGTTAGTTAAGCTGATATTTCGGTGTGTGTCTCCACTGCAAGTTTGCGCTACGTGTCACTGCACTGTTTTCTTGTAATAACTTTGGTAGATAAACCATTGGCAGATTTCAATCAAGACACAACATTTGGCATTTCGTGGGGGCAAGCTTGACACGATTTCATCGAAGATACACGGTTACAGTTCAGAAACTTTCACCAATTAGCAGACGACTTGTCAACGGACTGACGACCGAATGCGAGAAACAAAATGGCGTACAGTTGGCTTCAGCTTTCTTGGCCAATGAGCTATCCATCTATTTTTAGATTTGTGGTCCGAACCCCATGTTTTTGTGTATAGGCCTTCACATGCAAAAAGATCCAGCGCGCACATGAAAGATCCTGTAATCCATGTCAGTGTTTGGTGGATCATGCAAAAAAAAAAAAAAAAAAAAAAAAAAAAATCCCAATACGCAAACTCGCGGAATGGAGCATAGCTGCCAACAAGGCGGGCCAAAAACCTTCATGAACGTGAAACCTCACTCGTGCACAATGGAAGAACGTGGGAGGGGCAGCCCACGAAAGCAGAAGAAGAAAGCAGCCAAATGTTAGTTGCTTAATCTGGTCTGGCTGACAGCTCAATAAAATAATTAGGTGGGGGTCAAAACGGTAATACAGTGGACTTCGGATATAAGAACACCGCCGGGGCCAGCATTTGGGTGTCCTTATAAGCGAGGGTTCTTATAAGCATACCTCGGATATAAGGTCAGTTGTGCTAGTGTGTGTTCTTATAACCAAGGAAAGAAGAAAATATTGTGGACAAGCTAAAAAGAGTCGTATATCGACCTCTAATGGTCTGTGCGTGCGTGCGTGCGTGCGTGCGTGCGTGCGTGTGTGTGTGTGTGTGTGTGTGTGTGTGTGTGTCCACGGCAATCTCTTGCTTGTTTAAGCCTTTGCGTCAATGAAGTGGAACTTGCTGGTTGGCTTGATCTCGATGCAATATAGTTTACTTCTTTTGCGTACGTGAAACATAAATTTAATGCAAATAACTCTAGAAGTTATGTAACAATAGCTGTCTTAATGAAAATGAGAGAGAGAGACAGACAGACAGAGACAGAGAGAGAGAGTTACGATCACATTTTGACAAAATGACTTTAAAGAATACAAGGATACAAGGATACAAGGAAATTTATTGGGAGTATACGTATTACAGCCTAAACTACCAGACCGATTCACTTTCTCGCCGCCATCCTTTCTCAGCAAGGTTCAAGGTTCACTTTACGGCTGGAAGGGGGTGGTGGTGCCAGCATCAGTTTTGTCGCACGCAGCGCGGCTTCACGCAGCAGCGGAGTTTGCCTTCTCTCTTTTTACGTTTTCTGCGTTTTCTGCCCACACCCACACACACCTACCCACACGAAACAACCCAAGAACGCGCCAATGCACAGGTCTAAAATATAGATAAGCATGCAAGGGGTAAAAAGTCAGCGGTAAAAAGTCAGTGTCATCAGGATTCTTGGGCGCGTTTTCTGAAACAAATACAGTTTCACAGAGCATCATTTCTTTTTTCTATGTTGTTTGGTATACGTAGGAATAGAGTGGGGTGGCATTAAACAAACAAACAAAGGGGTGGGCGAGGTCTGGATTACGCCTGTCCCTCTCGAAAGTAAAATAATCTGCCACGAGAGAGAGAGAGAGAGAGAGAGAGGGAGGGAGGGAGGGAGAGGGAATGTGTGTGTGTGTGTGTGTGTGTGTGTGTGTGAGAGAGAGAGAGAGAGAGAGAGAGAGAGAGAGAGATCAATTACCTTTTCACAGAGAACCACTCCAACAAAGCAGAGTCAACAGTGTGATGTTCGGAGCCTCTTGCACGCTTTCTGGAAAGCTCAGTCTTGCCGCTTTCAAACTGCCCAACGTATTTGGCTTTTTCTCTTACGATGTTGAGCAAAGTCGTCCTCGGAACTTTCATTTTATCAGCGATGAGACTTTTGCTTTTCTGAGGGTTACGCTCGACCTCTCTAATTATTTCGATTTTTTGTTGGAGAGACAATGCTTTTCTCTTACGCTCCGCCATCTTGTAGAAGAAATGTTTCTTGGAAATTCTGGGAAATGAAACGAAACGAAAATGAACCGAGCATAACTTCTACTTTCGGTTCTTATATCCGAGGGGAGGTCGTGTTGGGAACAAGCAGATGGTGTCTTTACAAGCGAGGGTTCCAAAAATAGAATAATCGCAGACTTCCTAGAAATGATCATTCCTACTTGCGGTTCTTATATCCGAGGAAAGTTTGATGTGGGGACCTAGCAAGTGCTGTCCATATAAGCGATGAACCCTATATCAGAGGGTTCTTCTATGCGAGTTTTAATAAGTGATCACAAAGAACAACTTTGGCAGGGACCTGCTTTGGGGTGTCCCTATAAGCGATGGTTCTTATATCGGAGGTCCTTATAAGTGGAGTCCACTGTAATAACTTATATCAATGATGATAGTTATACAGTTTATAACGCGCCTTTCCCACGTAAAACAATCCCAGTTGTGCAAAAACAGTGTCAAATCCGACGTTTAACTCTCTCCATACGAACGGCGAAAGAGACGACGTTAACAACGGCCAGTCCTCTCTTCTCCTCTACACAGACCCCTCGGATGTTCAGTGGGTGTCTGAATGACCCAACCTTTAGCTTCCGTCGTCAGAATTGTGGTATCCTTTGTCAACATTCACCTCTTCAGTATAAGAGCCTTCCGCTTGCAATATTTTGAGGATGGTAATTGGGGTGAAACGCTGTAACGTCGTCTCTTTCGCCGTTCGTATGGAAAGAGTTAATGTAAGGCCACCGACCTGTATACATATAAATGCACGTGTTATGCACATACACATTTGAAAACCCAACCTTGAGTTGAATGAACAACAAATTGTTAGAAAGAATAAACTGATAATATAACAAAACTAAATAAAAATCTAAGGGTAATTGCGAAACATGTCTTTCATCTCAGACTGAGCGCTTTCTGCTCTCTGTTTTAAAGCATAAAAAATAAACTTTGCTACATCTCTTGACACAATGCTGTTGGAATTTTGAAGTAAGTGGGGTAATATGGGAATCCTTAAATTTTGTATATACTTGGATAAGTATTTCTTTCTCAGAATATCGTATTGTGGACAAATTGCCAGTACATGAATTTCGTCTTCATATCTTCCACAAAAGGTACAGTTTTTCAGGC
>NC_134895.1:37345759-37348259 GCF_041734735.1 Babylonia areolata | reverse complement strand
CAAGACCTCCGAAACGCCCTCCACCCCGAACACAACTTCTCCCCCCCCCCCCCCCACCGCCCCCGCCGCCCCCATCCGCCCTCCCACCCCCATCCCCTAAACCCCACCCCCAGCCGCCCGGATCCATCCTTCCTACCCCCCCCCCCCCCGGCCCCCGCGACCCCCCCCCCCCCACCCCCACCCCCACCCGCAGCAGTCTCCAAATCCCCCTCCCTCCTTCCCATTCCAGACAGGGCATCATCAGGATCAGAGTTCACTGACCCACTGATCCTGTCAATGCCCCATCAGCATCTTCCCCCATTTTTTTTTCTCACTCAATGCCTGACTAAAAGCAGCGTTGGGTGGGTTACGCTGCTGGCCAGGCAGGCATCTGTAGCGTATATGGATTTGTCTGAACGCTGTGACGCCTCCTTTAGTAGTTAACTGAACTGGACTGAACTGAACTGAACTGAACGGCACTCAAGGCCTCAGTGACAGCGGTAGGATGGGGGTTAATTGTTGGGCTATTTATTTATTTATTTATTTTTTATTATTATTTTTTTAAATTTTATAGCTATATATAGTTGACTTCATCAAGTTTTTGCGCCTTATACATATTATTAATAGTAGTTCTTTTGATGTATTTATCTATCATTTATTTATTTTTTTTTTTTTTCAAGGCCTGACTAAGCGCGTTGTGTTACGCTGCTGGTCAGGCATCTGCTTGGCAGATGTGGTGTAGCGTATATGGATTTGTCCGAACGCAGTGACGCCTCCTTGAGCTACTGAAACTGAAACTGAAACTGAAAACTGTTGGGTCATGCTACTGGCTTCCTTGCTGATGTGGTACAGCGTACATGAATTTGTCCTGTTTTTTTTTTTCCAGTCGAAGTGGATTTGTCTACAGTACTTTGCCAGGGACAAACAACCTTCTTGTTGCCGTGGGTTCTTTTTGCGTGCACTAAGTTGCATGCTGCACACTGGACCTCGGGTTTATCGTCTCATCCGAATGACTAGCGTCCAGACCACCCACTCAAGGTTTAGTGGAGGGAGAAGGAGAAAATACTGGCGACTGTGCCGGGATTCGAACCAGTGCGCACTCAGATTCTCTGCCTTCCTAGGCGGACGCGTTACCTCTAGGCCATCACCTCTCCACATTTATGACGATCCGTGTTTTGCATTGCGAAAAAGCAAACTGTTTTCTTCTCTCTTTATTATATTTTTCCCCTTTTTTTTTTGACAAGTCAACTCCTATCTACAGAATGCATCACTTTTATCGATCTTCAGAATCGCTTTGGGACTTTCGTCTCTGTGTGCAACCTACCTTCCTACCACGCCCCCCGATCCCCGACCCCTATCCCACTGCACTACCCCACCTCCTTTGTTACATCCCCACCCCCTACTCCGCTCTCCTGCCACCCACCCCCCACCACCCGCCCCCAGCCCCAGCCCAGCCCAGCCCACCCCACCCCAGCCCACCCCCACACCCATCCCCTGTCTGATCATCTTCCCATCTCTTCTCTTCTGGATGACAGGAGCTGAAGAAGAAGAAGAAGAAGAAGAAGAAGAAGAAGAAGAAGAAGAAACGGGAGCAGGAGAAGAATAAAGAAGAAGAAGAAGAAACAGGAGGAGCAGGAGAAGAAGAAGAAGAAGAACAAGAACAACAGAAGAAGAAGAAGAAGAAGAAGAAACAGGAGCAGAAGAAGAAGAAGAAGAAGAAACATGAGCAGGAGAAGAAGAAGCAGAAGAAGAAGAAGAAGAAGAAACAGGAGAAGAAGAAGAAGAAGAAGAAGAAGAAGAAGAAGAAGAAGAAGAAGATAAACAAACAAACAAACAAAACAAAAAACAAAAACAAAAAACATCAAGTTTTCAAATATATATTCTGACAGAGAATGCCTTTGGGGACCCTTGTTATGTAATCATGTCGTAAATCACTGCCTTGCCTTTCCAGGGTCTTTCCAAAGGAAAGAGAGAGAGAGAAAAAAGAAAGGAACATCAGAAAACTAGCTTTTTTAAAAAAGAAGAAATAAAAAGAATCAATAAAAATCAAATACAATGGAGGCACATGTATCTTTTATTTTTTTCTTTCTCTGAAATCTGAGACAAAAATTGACGAATGTGTGGTTTGATGTGATGCGAAAAATGATCACCCGTTCAATGTTTTGTTGGTTGTACGTGAACAATTAAAACATTGACAGTATTTTTTTAATCCAATTTTATTTATTTATGTATCTGTCTATTGTTATCTGTTTATTCAATTATTTATTTATCTTATTTCATTTTTTTTCTTTTTTGCTTTTTGTTTTTTGGGAACTAAGAAACCTAAACTAGTAAAGTTTTCTGTAAACGCAGATGAGTAAACGTTTTTGAAAGATTAAGTTGTTTGTCATGTTGGAAATATGGACTTTTGAAAGTGTGTAGCTTTTAGGGCGCAAGTTGTTGTTAAAAAGGAATGTAGCCTATGTAGGTTTTTGTTTCTTATGGTGTAGCTGTTTAGAGAGAAGAATGTGTCCCAGAATGT
>NC_134895.1:37328259-37340759 GCF_041734735.1 Babylonia areolata | reverse complement strand
TCTCTTCCTCTCTCTCTCTCTCTCTCTTTCTTTCGGTCTATGTCTCTGTCTCACCCACCCTCTCTCCAGCTCTCTCCATCTCCCTCTCTATCTCACACTCGCTCTCTCTGCTTCTGTCTCTCTCTCCCCTTTTCTTTCACGCTCTCTCTTTCTTTCACTCTCACTCTCTTTCTCTGTATCTCTCTCTCTCTCTCCGTCTCATTTTTACTCTCTGTCTGTCTGTCTGTCTGTCTGTCTCCATCTCTCTCCCTCTCTCTCCCGTTCCTCCCTCTCTCTCTTTCTCCCTCCCTCTCCCCACTGTCTCTCCTTCCCTCTCATATCCCATCTTTCTTTCTCTCTCCCTCCCTTTCTCCTATTATCTGTCTCTCTCTCTGTCTCTCTCTCTTTCTCTCTCCCTCTTTCTCTCCTCTCTCTCTCCCCCCACCTCCCATCTGTCTCCCCCCCTCCCTCCCTCTCCAGACTATTGTCCCACACATAGAGACCGTCAGACTTTCATTTTACTAATGGTGATACGGCGACAAAGAAGATTGACTGTACTTTCAACTTTGATATGGCGGTACGGGAAAAAAACAAAAAACAAAAAAAAACCACAACAAACAAACAAACAAAAAAAAAACACCCCTCGATAGGAAAACCTGTGACTCGCCCATCTTCGCACGAGGAACATGTTACATAACACAGCTTCGTGAGCCTTTTAACTCTTTCCATACGAACGGCGAAAGAGACGACGTTAACAGCGTTTCACCCCAATTACCATCATCAAAATATTGCAAGCGGAAGACTCTTATACTGAAGAGGTGAATGTTGACAAAGAATTCCACAATTCTGACGACAGAAGCTAAAGGTTGGGTCATTGAGACACCCACTGGACATCCGAGGGGTCTGAGTAGAGGAGAAGAGAGGACTGGCCGTACTGAGTGAGTTAATGATCGTTTTTGTATTTGTATTGGTATTTGTATTTGTATTTCTTTTTATCACAACAGATTTCTCTGTGTGAAATTCGGGCTGCTCTCCCCCAGGGAGAGCGCGTCGCCATACTACAGCGCCACCCATTTTTTTTTTTTTTTTTTCCTGCGTGCAGTTTTATTTGTTTTTCCTATTGAAGTGGATTTTTCTACAGAATTTTGCCAGGAACAACCCTTTCGTTGCCGTGGGTTCTTTTACGTACGCTAAGTGCATGCTGCACACGGGACTTCGGTTTATCGTCTCATCCGAATGACTAGCGTCCAGACCACCACTCAAGGTCTAGTGGAGGGGGAGAAAATATTGGCGGCTGAGCCGTGATTCGAACCATCGCGCTCAGATTCTCTCGCTTCCTAGGCGGACGCGTTACCTCTAGGCCATCACTCCACTCGGTTTTTTGTTGTTGTTGTTTCAATATTTTTATTCAGACAAAGGTTTACAGATACAGAAGTTATATGTTTTGTGCATTAGAATGTATAGGGTAAGCATATAATTAAGGTCTAGTACTGACAAGTCCACAACAGCAAAACAATATATGTTCAATGGCAAAATTCCAAGGTAGCATTGTATAGCTTAATCTTGTATTAAACAGTTATAAAGTGCCCATTTTTTTCCACAAACTTGTTATATTCCATAATTATGTTAAAGGCATTCTTGAACATTTGTAGTGTTGGTTTTACTTTGTTGATTCTACAGTTGTATACATAAAATTTAGCTATCAATAAAATATATGAGAAACATTCATCAGTTTTCATTTTGTTATGTCTAAAAGCACCAGTGTGCCATTCAGGTTACGTCTATCACAATGTAAACACTTTTCTTTTAAATATCTCACAAACTCCGTCCAAAAATATTGTACATGGTTACATTCCCATAGATAATGCAGAATTGTATCTCTTTCTTCCTTAAAAAAAATTACACATATTATCTGGGAGTATTCCCATCTTCATCAAGGCAGAATTTGTCACAAGAATATGATAATTAATTTCCATCTGGAACCATTTTAACCTTATCTCATGGATTTTTTTTTTTTTTTTTTTTTGAAAAAATAAAAATTCCAGTCAAGCTTGTTTTGAAAAATCAAGTCCCAATTTTTACAGGCATTTGGTTTTTCTGGTTTTCCAATTATCATTTCGTAGAAACATTTCGCTCCTCTTAGGGCCTTTATAATTGCAGTGTATGCTTTATTAAAGCTGATTCCATTGTGATCATCGTTTTCAAACGTTATGTTATTTTCTCTTAAAAAAAACTTTTAACTGAACTAACACAACCAAAGTATTCTAATATTGGGACTCGATTTTCAATTTTATCTTGGAATTCTTGAATATTGAAAAAAAAAAAAAAATTCCATTCCCTTTCACAATGATCAGTTTTAATAAAGAAGCATCAACATCAAAACCCGCATTGTCGGGTTTTAACTCTCTCCATACGAACGGCGAAAGAGACGACGTTAACAGTGTTTCACCCCAATTGCCATCATCAAAATATTGCAAGTGGAAGGCTCTTATACTGAAGACGTGAATGTTGACATAGAATACCACAATTCTGACGACGGAAGCTAAAGGTTGGGTCATTGAGACACCCACTGGACATCCGAGGGGTCTGTGTAGAGGAGAAGAGAGGAATGGCCGTACTGAGTGAGTTAACGAAAGAATATACCGAATGAAGACCCCCCCCCACCCCGCCCCCGCCCCCCGCCCCCCCGGAAACGTTAAATTTTTATTATCTAATCAATCCGTCTCTCCCACTCCAGACATATCTTGATCCACCGCTTCACTCTTCAAACCACTGAAATACAGCCACAGACGGCGTAGCAACCAGTTCACACCCCCGTTGGTTTTTTATTGTACCCCGGGGTCAAAATCTGACTTACCAAGATTAACCCCCGTGGTCTATGTACACTAGACTGGAATGACCCCCAGGGAGTAGCAGGGGTGGTGGTAGTGGTGGTGGTGGTGGTGGTAAACATCAACTAGTCAGAACTGAACCGCCCCCCCCCCCGCCCCCCCACTTCCTCCCCCAACCCCTCGGTTTGATTTTAACCCCACCCCATACCACTCTTCAATCCCCGGACTCTTAATGGATGAGGGGGTTCGGGGAGGGGGTGGGGGTGGAGGCCATTGTATACGTAGCTTGAAAAAACTCCCCCCGAGGAGGTAAATTTGGCCCTGTTAGAGAATCAATACAGGGCATTAAAACAGTACTCGTACCTCCCTGCCCCCACCCCCCCACCCCCCTCCTCCACCCATCACCCCGTTTGCTTCTGTTAAGTTACAATGCGAAAGAATGGGGGGTGGGGTGTGTGTGTGTGGGGGGGGGGGGGTGGTCAGTAAAGTTTCAGGTTCTCAACGAGGCGTCACTGCGTTCGGACAAATCCATATACGCTACACCACATCTGCTAGGCAGATGCCTGACCAGCAGCATATATAACCCAACGCGCTTGTCAGGCCTCGAGTGCGTGTTCATAAATTGTCTGTACCTACCAGTGTGGATTTCTTTTTACGTAATTTTACCAGCGGACAACACTCTCGTTGCCATAGGTTCTTTTTCAGTGCGCCAAGTGCGTGCAGCAAATGGGACCTCGTTTTATCGTCTCACCCTGAAGTCTCTCAGGTCAGTAAAGGCTAGCCCTTAACAACCGTCCTTCCTTTTTCCAATAGCTTGAAGAAACGCGTAGAGAGAGGGTAATTTCCAACTAGGGAGGAGGGTAGGTGGAATTCGAACTTGTCTATCCACAAATGATCTCGGGGAAATCAATCGAGACTAGCCCAGAATGACCCCGAGATAAAGCGTGGAGGGGGCGTGGGGGGAAGGGGTGGAGGGGGTTAGTTTGATTCGGTTACTCCGCTGTCATGCTTTTAACGCAGAATGGAAACCCGCACAGACAGCTATGCCTTTCTAAACGTTGATAAGGCTTCAGGACAGGTGGTTGCGCTTTTATGAACGATGACAAAACTTCCACACGGATACTCTTCAGGGCCTGCTGCTGGCATTCCCATCCTCAGGGTGGGAAAAAAAAACAACCCTGCTCTAAAATGAGATGGATAGCTCATTGGCTAGGAAAGCTGAAGCCAACTTGACGCCATACTGAGACTCGTCTGCTAACTGGTGGTAGTTTCTGAATTGTAATCGTGTATCTTCGATGAAATCGTGTTATGTTTGCCCATACGACATGCCAAATGTTGTGTCTTGATTGATATCTGCCAATGGTTTATTTACCAAAATTATGATAGGAAAACAGTCCAGTGACACAGTGCAAACTTGCTGTGGAGGCACACACAGGATGGTAAGCTTAACTAACGCCGCAAGCAAGTGAAAGCTTGCTGTGAAGCAGTCATCGTAGCCAGCTGAGCGCTCGGCTACATAATTATATGAAGTTACCGCCTCGCGCTGTACTGACACGAGCAGCAAGATGGCTGATTGAACACTTCCACTGGCTTCAGTTAGCAAAGGGTCTCAAAGAGGGCGTGCGCTATCCACCTATTTTTAGACCAGTGGGAAAAATCTCACCACTGACCGCTGCAGCGCCTGGCTGGCTGTCTCTAAGGGGGTTCTGGCGTTTGAGGAGAGGAGGTGCCTTCAGGACATTGACTAGAGGTGTCCATCCCGCAAAGATAGGAGAAGGAGGTGAGACCCATCATTCGCTATTGCCTGTCCACTGTGCGAGCAGCGCATTTTGTGAGGCTGCCTGAAGGATGCATTCTCATCTCCGGAGCCACTGTCGCCTTCATCATTGATTTTTTTTTTTAATCATTGACTTCCCATTGTAATGGATATATATATATATATATATATATATATATATATATATATATATATATATATCAGTTAGTATCAGTAGCTCAAGGAGGCGTCACTGCGTTCGGTCAGATCCATATACGCTACACCACATATGCCTGACCAGCAGCGTAACTCAACGCGCTTAGTCAGGCCTCGAGAAAAAAAAAATAAATAAAAATAACGACAATATTTTTTTAATTAAAAAAAAAGTAAAATAAAATAGAATAAAAATATATAAACCATTGATCATACAGCTCTCACTTTACTGTTGGCCCAAATGTATGCTTATGTTGTATCACAGATTAACATAATGGTTTCTCCATTACAATGGCGAAGTCATTTACAGTTTAGACTTCTGTGAAGGACTATGACTCGCAAACTAGGAGGCAAGGTTGCACTGGCTCTTAGTGATGCAACCTTGGGGGATAGTTGGCCTTTGGGAACTATCCCCAACACTTAACTGTCCTAAAGCCTTCTTGGCCGAGACAGTGGGGATGTAGCTTGGGTAAGACATTCTCCACTATAATAAAATTGTAGCCCAGATAGTCGGGACAGCACTTTTCTCCTCAGCCGTTCCGATGGTCGTAGTCGGACACATGTGGAGTGATGGCCCATAGGTAACGCGTCCGCCCAGGAAGCGAGAGAATCTGAGCGCGCTGGTTCGAATCACGGTTCAGCCGCCGATATTTTCTCCCCCTCCACTAGACCTTGAGTGGTGGTCTGGACGCTAGTCATTCGGATGAGACGATAAACCGAGGTCCCGTGTGCAGCATGCACTTAGCGCACGTAAAAGAACCCACGGCAACAAAAGGGTTGTTCCTGGCAAAATTCTGTAGAAAAATCCCCATCGATAGGAAAAACAAATAAAACTGCATGCAGGAAAAAATACAAAAAAATTGGTGGCGCTGTAGTGTAGCGACGCGCTCTCCCTGGGGAGAGCAGCCCGAATTTCACACAGAGAAATCTGTTGTGATAAAAAGAAATACAAAATACAAAAATACAAATACCATGGCGGGGATGCTGAAGAAGACTTCAACCGGATAGTCCTGCTTTTATAAACTTTGATAAGGCTTCAGCGTGGATTGCGTGTTTTTGTGAAGGTTGATAAGGCTTCGGTACAGAAAAAAAATTGGTTGTGCTTTTATAAGCTCTGATACGAATTCAGTGCTCATGCTTTTATACACGCTGATAAGAGATACCGTTCCTTTTCTGAGATTTCATCTCTCTGTGTCTCTGTCTGTCTGTCTGTCTGTCTGTCTGTTTCTCTGTCTGCCTGTCTGTCTGTCTGTCTCTCTCTTTCTGTCCCTCGCTCTCTCTCTCTGTTTATCTGTCTCTTTCTCTTTTTATCTATCGTGTCTCACGTGTGTGTCTCTGTCTTATTATCTCTCTGTTTCTCTCTGTTCTTCTCTCTCTCTGTTTCTCTCTGTTCCCTCTCTCTCTCTCTCTCTCTCTCTCTCTCTCTCTCTGTCTGTCTGTCTGTTTGTCTGTCTCTCCCTTTCAGTTTTTCTCCCTCTCTCTCTCTCTCTCTCTCTCTCTCTCTCTCTCTCTCTCATAGATCCGTGTCGGTGTGTGTGCATGTTTGTGTGTGTGTGTGTCTGTCTGTCTGTGTGTGTGTGTGTGTGTGTGTGTGTGTGTGTGTGTGTGTGTGTGTGTGAGTCTCTGTGTGTGTGTGTGTCTGTCTGAGTGTGGTGCGAGCGTGCGTGCGTGCGTGCGTGCATGCTAACGCGTGCGCGCGTGTATGTGTGTGTAGTTGTGTGTGAATAAAAATAAATTGTATATGAATATAAAGAACAGCCTTAAAACCACATATAATGTTCGATATCTCCTACACCGACCTCGTCAGTGTTGAGTATCAGTGTACTGATTTATTGCATCTCTACAGATTTTACTACAGAGGTTTGCCAGACACAACCCTTTTGTTTCTGAGGTTGTTGTTGTTTTGTTGTGTGTTTTTTTTTTTTTACATGCGCTAACTGAAGTGCATGCTGCACACGGGACGTCGGCTTATCGTCTCATGTGAAACACTAGCGTCCAGACCACCACTCAAGGTCTGGTGAACGGTGGTGGGAGGGTGGGAGGGGGTGAGGGGGATACTGTTATATATATATATATATATGTGTGTGTGTGTGTGTGTGTGTGTGTGTGTGTGTGTGTGTGTGTGTGTGTGTGTGTGAATGCGTATGTGTGTGCATGCGTGTGTGTGTGTGTGTGTGTGTGTGTGTGTTTATATGAATGTGTGTGTGTGTGCATGCGTGTGTGTGTGTGTGTGTGTGTGTGTGTGTGTGTGTGTGTGTGTGTGTATGTACGTGTATGTACGTGCGTATATATGTGTATGTGCGTGCGCACGTGCGTGCGTGCATGCGTCCGTGCGTGTGCCTATGTGTGAATGTACGTCTGTGATTTATATGGATTGATAACACCCACACCCACACATACTACTTCAGTGTTGAGTGTTCATGAACAGATTTACGGCATCCACCACTACCCTATCTTTACGTATTTCTTTCTTTCTTTCTTTCTTTCTTTCTTATCGTATTCCTTTCTTTCTGTAGCCAAGTGCTCAGCTGGCTACTAACCGAACTTCAACTCACAGCACATGCCGTAAAGCGGACAACAGTTTCACTGCAGTGACGGTGTCCAACCATTCACATGAGGAGGTAACTCCTGTGGCGAAATGCTGTTTAATTTCGAATTTGAAACGTAAGTATCAGCCGGTCATTTTTCTCGAGCGCACATCTCGAGCGCACATCGCGTGTCTCATACAGTCAGCTGCCGAATATGGGTTGCGAAAACTTGCGCGCGCATCACACCCGGCAACCGGAAGCTTCCGCCATCTTGGGTCTATAGAAACAGACTGTGGCTGTGTGTTGTGTTCGAACGAACGCTGTGTCTCTGATCGTTTTTGTATAATGGCGGGGAAGACAAATTTTCGTCAAAACAACATTCGATATGCTGAAACATTACCAAAAGAAGCCAGGGAACGGTACAATGCCAAAATTTCGATTCTTCTTCTTCTTCTTCTTCTTCTTCTTTTCGGTCGCACTTGTCACAGAGTCAGGCTGGCCTGCGAGACAAATGTCGTCGTGGCTTCCAGGTCTTGTCTGCAGCCGTAGAGCTTGGTGTGTAGTGGGGTCGCTTCTGGCCACACGGTGTCTCTCAGTCCCTGGTGGAGGGGACAAGTCTGGAGAACATGTTCTGGTGTTTGGTCTTCAAGACCACAGGGACAGGTCGGTGATGGTGCCAGCTTCAGCTTCTTGAACATGTGCGCGTTGAGGCGGCAGTGTCCTGTGCGTAAGCACATAATTGCTAACTGCTGCCAAAATTTCGATGATCGGCGACATAGATCCCTACGAAATATCGGCTGAAGATAGACAGGGATTTTAGTCAAACCTCAGTCCCAGCGTCTGAGTATTGGGGACCTGTACAATAATTATTTTGTTTTGGGCAAATCTGCGTTACACACAGCAGGACTTCAAGCCACTTAATTGGAGTCTACTGTACTGTCTTATCTCTGTTTCTCTTCTCCACTTCTTCTTATCAGTATTGTAAAAAATAAAATAAAACAATAGAAAAAGTTAAAACCCTTTTGTGACTGACCGTCTGTATGTCCTTGGCTAGCGCGTGGTTCTTTTCCTATCCTTTAATTCAGTAAGTCATTAATTCTTATGTAAGGTCCCTTTATGAAAATACCACCCGGTACATAACAACACGGCTGCTTTTCTTTTTTTCTTTTTTTTCTTTCCTTCCTTTCTTTTATTTCTTTTGTTTGTTTCTTTCGTTTTTTCTTTCTTTTCTGTCATCCTTTTTAACTTTCTTTTTCTTTTCTTTCTTTCTTATTCTTATTTTCTTTCTTTCTTTTGTATGTTTTTGGTATGTTTCTTTCTTTTTTTTTCTTTTTTTTTTCTTTTTCTTTTTTTCTTTCTTTCTTTTGTTAGACACTATGCTAAAAGTCAAGTTCCTCAGTCGAGAATTGGATCCTCTTTTGAAGAACGACGGGGGCTTTCGATTTATTGGTGTTGAAAGCAAACTAGTAAAGCTGTCAGCACTCTAGCGAACGAAAACACAAAACTCTTCTCTGGCAAAACGTTGAAGGGTAAAACAACAAACAAACAAACAAACAACAACAACAACAACAACAAACAACAAAAACAAACAAACAAACAAAAGACGGAAGAAAAGTGACAGTGAAAGTGTGTGAAATAGTTGTTCATGACACATGCCTTGGATCTCTCTCTCTTACACTTTTTTCTGTTTCTTTCTGTCTCTCTCTCTCTTTCTCTCTGTCTCTGTGCGTGCGTGGGTGCGTGCGCGCGCGCGCACGAGCGCTGTGTGTGTGTGTGTGTGTGTGTGTGTGTGTGTGTGTGTGTGTAAAGCAGTTTGTGGGTTTGCATTCGTTGTGATTTTGTGTTCGTTTGTTTTTCTTTTAGCTGGAGCGAGTAGTGCGAGACTCGACAACTGTGGATGTGGGGTAGAGATACGTTCAACTGAAAAAAACTACAGCTTGGGACTAATGAAGGTTTTTCTGTCTCTGTCTCTGTCTGTCTGTCTGTCTGTCTGTCACTCACTCTATTTAATTAATCTGTGTGTCTATAATACAACGGCAGATGTGTGAGTCGGCCAGCGTGCTGATAATTATCTCCACCGTTGGAAAACAAAGATTCATTCATTCATTCATTCCCTGTCTTTCTCTGCATCTTTCTATGTCTGTCTGTCTGTCTGTCTCTCTCTCTATGTCTATCTGTCTGTCAGTGTCTGTCTGTCTGTCTCTGTCTCTGTCTCTCTCTCCCGCTCTACCATTCTACTACTCTGTCTCTGTCTCCCTCCCTCCTTCTTTCTGTATGAGTCAGGGCCGTGCGGTTTATGGCATACATGCAGTATATGGCATAGTCCCCCCTCCCCCCCCCCACCCCCAACCCCGACCCACCTCCACAGAAGAAGCCCAAAATAGCCACTAACCTGTGCACTGACAATGTTATCGCTTCCGGTGTGAACAGGAAGACGCGGTTATCACGTGCACCGTTCTCGCTAAAGATTCATTCATTCGTTCATTCATTCAATCATTCATTCATTTATTCATTTATTCCCTCTGTCTTTCATGACTTTCTCTGTATCTCTATGTCTATTTTTCTGTCTGTCTGTCTGTCTCTCTCTCTAGTCTCTCGCTCTTCCCCATTCGGTTTCTCTGTCACTCTGTCTGTCTCTGTCTCCCTCGCTCCTTTTCTCTATCTGTCTCTGTCTCTCGTTCTGTATCCCAGACATTCTTGGCACAACCACATCACAGTCAGTGCCATGCAGTTTTTGGCGGTTTTTGCTTGTTTGTTTGTTTCCTTTTCTCGCCAGCTCCGTTCTTCCTTTTGATACTCGACTTCTCAGGATACCTCATGTCAGAAGTAAGACCTATGGACACAGATCGTTTTCTTTTCAATCGCCAAAGACATGGAACAAGCTCCCTGACATGATAACCTCCGTCATTCTGATTCCCTTGTATCTTTTAAATCTCGTCTCAAAACTCACCTTTTCCCTCAGCAATAAGTTCAATTGTGGCAGGTCCACTTCCTTTGTGTTAGCTGTGCTTGACTATGTGTGTATACATATGTATGTGTACATAACTACATGCATGTATATGAATGTGTATTGTGTGTGCGTGTGCGTGTGTTTATGTAAGTTTGTGCCTGCCTATGTGTGCGTATGTGTTAGGGTAGCTGTTAGATACACATGTATGTTAAAATGTATGTATGCAGCGCGCGCGCGCGTGTGTGTGTGTGTGTGTGTGTGTGTGCGTATGTGTGTGTGTGTGTGTGTGTAGTCACATTTTGGTGTGTGTATGTCACATAGATATGATGTTTTATGTTAACAAAAGCGTTTTTGTAAAGCACCTAGAGCAGATTTCTGGATAGTGAGCTATATAAGTATCCATTATTATTATTATTATTATTATTATTATTCTTTCTTTCTTTCTCTTTTTTTTTTGTGCGCAGAAGAAGCCCACAAAGCTACCAACCCTGTGCACTGACAATCTTATCTCCTCGGTGTGAACAGGAAGACACGGTTATCACGTGCACCGTTCTCCGGTCGCTGATGACTGGCAAGGGGCTGGGGAATTATGACTGAACGTGTTGTATTGTGTCAGAAGTGGTGTTGTGTGTGTGTGTGTGTGTGTGTGAGGGGGGGGGGGGGGGGTGAGGGGAGGCCCGGGGGGGGGAGGTGGTTAGTGTGTGTGTGTGTGTCTGTGTCTTTTGTCTGTGTCTGTATGTGTATGTGCATGGGTTTGCTTTCACCATTTGCTGTCATTATGAAAACTGGGGAAGCGGGGGAACGGGTGTGTGTGTAGGGGAGGGGGGGGGGGTTAAGTTATGTCAAGTATTATTGTTCTTTAAAATTACCAGACCTCAACATCTCTGTTAAAAAAAACAACAACAAAAAAACGAAGTAAAACAATGATTGCCTGTTAGAAAAAAACAGGAGCACACACACACACACACACACACACACACACACACACACACACACACACACACACACACACACACACACACACACACACACACACAGAGGAGCAAGATCAGATGGGAAACAGTGCCTTTCCCGTTCCTCTCCATTCCTCCTTCCCCTCCCCTCTCCTCCCCTCCCCCTCTCCCTTCCCTCCCTCCGCCCATCACGTTCCCCCCCCCCTCCTCCCGCCCGCACCCCGCCTTCCCTCATTAACACCCCCATTCCATCCACAACACCTTTCGTCTATTCCTTCCATAACCCTACCTTTCCTCCCTCACCCTCTCTCTCTCTCTCCCCCACAAACCACTCCAACCCAAAACCACACTCCGCACCACCCCACACTCACACATGCCCCCCCCCACTCCCCTTCCCCTTGCCCCCCCCCCCCCCCCGTCCCCCCCACCCCTCACAAACCCCAAATAAATTTCTGACGGAATCAATATACAACTTACAGTTTGCCTGTGAGGTAAGAGATGGGTGGAAGAAGAAAAGGGGAAGCGGAGAGGGGGCGGGGGGTTGGGTGGGGGGTGGGGAACGGTAGGGGAAGGAGGGAGGGGGACGCTGGGGTGTGAGGGGGGGTGGGGGGGCCGGGGTTGGGCGAGAGACAAGAGTGGAGAGATATTGCGCTGGAATGGGGGCTGGAGGGAGGGTGGGGGTGGATGGAGATGGCGGGCTGGGGATGTTGGGGTTCTGGAGGAAAACGGAAGTTGGAGAGGTTTTCGGACTGTCTGGGACCTCACGATAGTTAAGAGTCGGATGGCTGGGGGAAGGGGGAGGGTGTGGGGTGGGGTGGGAGTGGGGTGGGGGTGGGTGGGTGGGGGGGGCTTTGGGGGGAAGGGGGCAGGGGAGGGGGTTCGGGGGCCGGGGGTGCATGGCTTGGCTCTTAATGGCTTTTCTGTCATGATGTAGTGGAATAGTTCCAACAGTTTTTGGTGTGAGTGCTTCTCTCTCTCCCCACCCCCTCTCTCTTTCTCTCTCTATCTCTCATTCTGTGTGTGTGTGTGCGTGCGTGCGTGCGTGCCTGCATGCCTGCCTGCGTGCGTGTGGGTGTGTGTATGTGTCTGTCTGTCTGTGTCGGTGTGTGTGTATGTGTTTGTTCATTTGTTTTTGGTCTTGTGGTGTGTGTGAAGTGAAGGAAGGAATTCTGTTCTGTTAAAAAGTCCTGCCACACAGTTTCAGTTTCAGTGTCAGTAGCTCAAGGAGGCGTCACTGCGTTCGGACAAATCCATATACGCTACACCACATCTGCCAAGCAGATGCCTGAC
>NC_134895.1:37293259-37295759 GCF_041734735.1 Babylonia areolata | reverse complement strand
AGGTCTGAATAGTTCCTTGGGGTTGTAGGGTGCCTAGTCGTGTTTAGGTCTGAATAGTTCCTTGGGGTTGTAGGGTGCCTAGTCGTGCCTAGGTCTGAATAGTTCAAGGAGGTTGTAGGGTGCCTAGTCGTGTCTAGGTCTGAATACTCCCTTGGGGTTGTAGGGTGCCTAGTCGTGTCTAGGTCTGAATACTCCCTTGGGGTTGTAGGGTGCCTAGTCGTGTCTAGGTCTGAATACTCCCTTGGGGTCGTAGGGTGCCTAGTCCTGTCTAGGTCTGAATACTCCCTTGGGGTCGTAGGGTGCCTAGTCGTGTCTAGGTCTGAATACTCCCTTGGGGTCGTAGGGTGCCTAGTCGTGTCTAGGTCTGAATACTCCCTTGGGGTTGTAGGGTGCCTAGTCGTGCCTAGGTCTGAATACTCCCTTGGGGTTGTAGGGTGCCTAGTTGTGCCTAGGTCTGAATACTCCCTTGAGGTTGTAGGGTGCCTAGTCGTGTCTAGGTCTGAATACTCCCTTGGGGTTGTAGGGTGCCTAGTCCTGTCTAGGTCTGAATAGTTCCTTGGGGTTATAGGGAGCCTAGTCGCGTCTAGGTCTGAATACTCCCTTGAGGTTGTAGGGTGCCTAGTCGTGTCTAGGTCTGAATAGTTCAAGGAGGTTGTAGGGTGCCTAGTCGTGCCTAGGTCTGAATAGTTCAAGGAGGTTGTAGGGTGCCTAGTCGTGTCTAGGTCTGAATAGTCCCTTGGGGTTGTAGGGTGCCTAGGCGGGTGACCACACTGAGTTCCGACGTTAAGTCCCTGTAGATTGTAGGGTGCCTAGGCATGCGACGACATTGAGGCCTCACTTGAAGTCCTTGATGTTGCAGGGTGTCCAGGCGTGTGACGACCAGTCCTGCCTCAGTTTCCCAGGTGCCTGCCAACACTTCCCTTCCAACACTTGGGAGAAAGAGTCCACGACTCGATACGTTCTGACGTTAAGTCCCTTTTAAGATGTATGGAGCCTAGGCGTGTGACGACACTGAGGTCTGACGTGAAGTCCCTTTAGGTTGTATGGCACCTAGGCGTGTGACGACACTGAGGTCTGACGTTAAGTCCCTTTAGGCTGTATGGAACCTAATCGTGTGACAACACTGAGGTCTGACGTTAAGTCCCTTTAGGTTGTATGGAACCTAGGCGTGTTACGACACTGAGGTCTGACTGACGTAAAGTCCCTTTAGGTTGTATGGTTCCTAGGTGTGTGACGACACTGAGGTCTGACGTTAAGTCCCTTTAGGTTGTATGGTACCTAGGCGTGTGACGACACTGAGTTCTGACGTGAAGTCCCTTTAGGTTGTATGGTTCCTAGGTGTGTGACGACACTGAGGTCTGACGTTAAGTCCCTTTAGGTTGTATGGAACCTAGGCGTGTGACGACACTGAGGTCTGACGTTAAGTCCCTTTAGGTTGTATGGAACCTAGGTGTGTGACGACACTGAGGTCTGACGTTAAGTCCCTTTAGGTTGTATGGCACCTTGGCGTGTGACGACACTGAGGTCTGACGTTAAGTCCCTTTAGGTTGTATGGCACCTTGGCGTGTGACGACACTGAGGTCTGACGTTAAGTCCCTTTAGGTTGTATGGTACCAAGGCGTGTGACGACACTGAGGTCTGACGTTAAGTCCCTTGAGGTTGTATGGCACCTTGGCTTGTGACGACACTGAGTTCTGACGTGAAGTCCCTTTAGGTTGTATGGTTCCTAATCGTGTGACGACACTGAGGTCTGACGTTAAGTCCCTTTAGGTTGTATGGAACCTAGGCGTGTTACGACACTGAGGTCTGACTGACGTAAAGTCCCTTTAGGTTGTATGGAACCTAGGTGTGTTACGACACTGAGGTCTGACGTTAAGTCCCTTTAGGCTGTACGGAACCTAGGTGTGTGACGACACTGAGGTCTGACGTTAAGTCCCTTTAGGCTGTACGGAACCTAGGTGTGTGACGACACTGAGTTCTGACGTTAAGCCCCTTTAGGTTGTAGGGTACCTAGGTGTGTGACGACACTGAGATCTGACGTAAGGTCCCTTGAGGTTGTATGGTACCTAGGCGTGTGACGACACTGAGGTCTGTTTGACGTAAAGTCCCTTGAGGTGAAGGGTGCCTAGGCGTGAGACGACTAGTCCTGGCCCAGTTTTCCAGTTGCCTGCCAACACTTCCCTTCCAACGTTTGAGAGAAAAAAGTCCACGACTCGAAACGTTGTCTCGTCCAATCATCTAAAGGTTCCTTTGATATCATTTAAAAAAAAAAAAATCAATTATTTCATTATTTATTTATTTATTTATTCATTCATTCATTCATTTAATATTTATTTATTTGTTCATTTATTTATTTATTTTTAAACTTATTTATTCAATTATTTGTTCATTTATGTATTCATTTACTTATTTAGTTATTCATTTATTTGCTAGTTTTCAACAAATTTATCTACATATTTGTTTGATTGTTTAGTCATTAATTCAATGATGTATCCTCTTT
>NC_134895.1:37275759-37280759 GCF_041734735.1 Babylonia areolata | reverse complement strand
TGTAAGAAGAGTCTTAAAGTGTTCAAACCACAGATCCTCACTAATATTGTTAACAGGTTGTTTTCGTTTCAATGAAATATTATGAACTTTGTTCCAGAAATCTTCCTGATTTTTAATCGAAGCAACTAATTCTGACAGCAAAGAGGTGTTAAACAGTTTTCGCTTTCTCTTTAGCAGATACTTATATTCCCGTCTGGCCTTCCTAAAGCAATGACGATCGTTAACATCTAAAGTGCATCTAAATTTGTTAAGAAGTATGCGAGCATTTTTTTTTTTTTTTTTTACTGCTGCGACATTCTGCGTCAAACTAGTCTTTCTGTTTCAGTTTATTCCTGACACATATTTGTTTCTTCATACATTCAGCAGCGTCTTTAATGCATTCATTAAACACTTTTAACGCTTGATTTATATCAACATCAATAAGGTTAATTGCAAAGTTAATCTTTTCTTGATATTCTTCAGATGATATATTGTAACTATACATATGATAGTCAGTCGTGTCCGACTATGACCATCAGAACAGCAGAGGAGGCAACTGCTGTTCCGACTATTTGGACTAGAATTTGATTATAGTGGAGAGTGTCTTGCCCAAGTTACATCCCCACTCTCTCGGCCTAGAGGGTTTTAGGACAATCGGCGTTGGGATGGTTCACAAAGGCCAACTAGCCCACAAGGCTGCAGCACAAAGAGCCAGTGAAATTTTGCCTCCTAGTTTGAAAGTCATAGTCCTTCACAAAAGACTAAGCTGTAAATGATTTCCCATTGACTGGAGAAACCATTGATAATACAGCTCTCACCTTGCTGTTGGCCCAAATGTAAACTTACTATAACACATCAGCATAATCCTCATTCCACACGAATTTTTCCAACATCAATTCATTTTTCTAACTTTGTATTTTCCAGCTCAGCACCAATATTCCTAAAATGAAGTTCCACAGGCATCTGAATCAATTCTTTCAGACACTCGCACCTCACATAAATCATACAACAATGCATCAGCAAAAAGCAGCATAAACAACATGTAGCCCATTTTCAATAATTTCGAGGGCAATCTCATTCACAATGAAAATGAAACAGGACTGCACACATCACATTGTTTTACTCCTCTTGTACAAGTTACATAATCTGATGATTTTACGTCTACAAGAGAGAGAAGGAGAGTGAGGGAGAGAGAGAGAGAGAGAGAGAGAGAGAGACAGAGACAGAGAGAGACAGAGACAGAGACAGAGAGAGAGAGAGACACACACACACACACACACACACACACACACACACACAGAGAGAGACCGACAGAGAGGTGGAGATAGTGAGTGAGCGAGAGACAGCCATGTACAAAGAGAGAGAGAGAGTGAGAGACAGATACAGAGGTGGGGAGAATGTGTGTGTGTGTGTGTGTGTGTGTGTGTGTGTGTGTGTGTGTGAATGTGTGTGTGTGTGTGTGTGTGTGTGTGTGTGTGTGTGACAGACAGACAGACAAAGAATAGGAGAGTTGGAGGGAGAGAAAGAGAGACATAAAGACAGACGGACGAACAGGCAGAGACAGACAGACAGACAGACAGACAGACGGACAGAGACAGATACAGAGACAGAGAGACATAGAGAACTCAAGAGATCAAGAACTCGAAGATCTCGAGAATTTTAATGTAAGGTCACCGACCTGTGTACGATTTGCACGTGCACGTGTTTAGACGTACGTTTCGCTCACTGTTTATAGTATTCTTTGTGGTTGATTGGTTCGTTCTGTTTTGGGTTTTGTTTGTGAGAGAGAGAGAGAGAGAGAGTGTGTGTGTGTGTGTATGTGTCTGTGGGGAAGGGGTGGGAGGGGGGAGCGGGGGGAGGTGGCGGAGAGGGTTGAAGGGGGTGGGGGAGGGGTTAAGATCTGCGTTCCTTTCGTTTTGATTTAATTTTGCAGCATGTGGTATAAATCTTGGCATAGAATGTAGCGTTGCGAGAGAGAGAGAGAGAGAGAGAGAGAGAGTATGTGTGTGTGTGTGTGTGTTCGTGTGTGTGTGTGTGTGTGTGTGTGTGTGTGTGTGTGTGTGTGTTAACTGATTCGTTCCTATTCTTTTTGTTTTGATTTTCCTGCGTGTGGTATCAATATTGGAATAATAATAAAATTTAAAAAAAATAGTGTTGCTATTTCACGGGCGAAGAACAGAAAAATCATTACGAAATGGGAGAAAAGAAGGAAAGAACGAAAAAAAGAAGAAAGAGAGAGAGAGAAAAAAAAAGGAAAAACAAAGACGGAAAATGTCAGATACAATTCTGCATTATTTATGGGAATGTAACCATGTACAACATTTTTGGAAGGAGTTTGTGAGATATTTAAAAGAAAAGTGTTTACATTGTGATAGACTTAACCTGAACGACACACTGGTGCTTTTTGGACATAACAAAATGAAAACTGATGAATGTTTCTCATATATCTTATTGATAGCTAAATTCTATATATACAAATGTAGAATCAACAAAGTAAAACCAACATTACAAATGTTTAAAAAAGACCTCAAACAGGCATATGAAATAGACAAGTATGCCTTTAACATAACTATGGAATATAACAAGTTTGTGGAAAAAATGGGCACTTTATAACTGTTTGATACAAGATTAAGCTTTTCAATGCTACCTTGGAACTTTGACATTGAACATGTATTGTTTTGCTGTTATAGATTTGTCAGTACTTAGAACTTAATTATATGCTTACCCTATACTTTCTAAGGCACAAAACATATAAATTCTGTATCTGTAAACCTTTGTCTGAATAAAAAATGTTGAAAAAAAAAAAAAAGACGGAAAATGTCACTGCGTACATTCACATTATAATCATTCTGCATCATACGCTGCATGTCTAGTCTATGAAGTTTATACGCTAGCAACATCAAGCAGCAACAGCGATAATATTAACACCATTACCATGAAGAAACAAACAAAACAACAACAGCAACAACAACAACAACAACAACAACAACAACAGTAACAACATTTATTAACAACAACAATGACACCACCAACACCAACAGAATATCGAGCTTTTCTGTTGTTTTTTTCCTTCTCGTGTTTCATTCCACAAAATGTGATGCTTCGATAGTTGCTGAGGACGATGACGACACTGGATGATAACGATAACGATGACGATGACGATGACGATGACGAAGACTATGATACTGGAATATTGTTGTCCTAGTGGGGTAACGCGCCCGCATATGAAGCGAGAGAATCTGAGCGCACTGGTTCGAATCCTACAGTCGCTAGTATTTTCTCCTCCCCCCCCCCCCCACCCCCTTCCCCTCCACTAGACCTTCAGTGGTGGCCTGGACGCTGGTCATTCGGATGAGACGATAAACCGAAGTCCAGTGTACAGCATGTATGCACTTAGTTCACGTAAAAGAACCCACGGCAATGAAAGGGTTGTCTCTGACAAAATTCTGTAGAAAACCCCCACTTCGGTAGGAAAATAGATAAAACTGCAGGTAGAAAAAAAAAATAAAATAAAATAAAAGAGAAAATGGTGGCGCTGGCAATGTAGTGACGCGCTCTCCCTGGGGAGAGCAACCCGAATTTGACACAGAGAAATCTGTTGTGACAAAAAGAGTAACACAACACAACACAACTCAACACAACGCCACGCAACGCAACGCAAACACAAACGCAACACAACACAGCGCAACGCAACGCAACGCAACACAACGCAACGCAACGCAACGCAACGCAACTCAACACAACGCCACGCAACGCAACGCAAACACAAACGCAACACAACACAGCGCAACGCAAACGCAACGCAACGCAACGCAACACAACGCAACGCAACGCAACGCAACGCAACACAACGCAACGCAACGCAACGCAACACAACGCAACACAACACAACACAACACAACGCAACGCAACGCAACGCAACGCAACACAACGCAACACAACACAACGCAACGCAACACAACGCAACGCAACGCAACGCAAACGCAAACGCAACGCAACGCAACACTATAAATACAATACAATACAGTACAGTGCAGCATAGTGCAATACAATACAATACAATACAATACAATACAATGCAATACAATGCAATGCAATGCAATACAATACAACACTCTTCCTCTTCTTCTTCTTCTTCCCTCTGACAACATAGATAGATAGATAGATAGATAGATAATTTTGGGGACGGAGGGGGCGAGGGGGGTGGTGGTGGTGGTCGGGGGCGGGGTGTTTTCAACTGCTCTTCAGTCTTTCAATACCTTGTACCATTCATTGAAAACGATCTGCGTAACGTTTCACTGTCAGAGTTTTTTTTTGTTTTTTTTTTTTTTTTTTTTTTTACACATAGGTCCTGCTGCTTCTCTGTCTCTCTTTTTTCCCTGTCTGTTTCTGTCTCTGTCTCTCTCTGTGTCTGTCTGTCTCTGTCTCTGTCTCTGTCTCTGTCTCTCTCTCTCTCTCTCTCTCTCTCTCTCTCTCTCTCTCTCTCTCTCTCTTACGTGTTCCATCTCTCCGTCTTCTCACGGAAACCTTCAATCATGGGAGTTAACGCGTACTTGAATATCATTTGGCACATTGTGATTGTCGTTTGTATTTCGCTTTCCTAGATAGAAACTTCGATGATGATGATGCAAACACACACACACACACACACACACACACACACACACACACACACACACACACACACACACACCCGCGCGCGCGCGCGCCCGTGGCAGATGGTTAGCGAATGATGAACTTTACAGACAGTCAGGTAATCTGTTAAAACCGTTGTGACGTTGTGTGCGTTGCCATGTCATAACTTGTCAGGCTTAAACGGATGAAATATGTGCCTGTTGGGTGTGGGTATATATATATGGATAGATAGATAGACATATACAGACAGACAGACAGAGACAGACCCAGCATGTGAAATCTTAATCAATGCGGTGCAATTCTTTTTTCTTTCTTTTTTAATAAAAAAAAAAAGAAATGAATAAAAAAAAAGGCGGGGGAGAAATCAAACAAACAAATGGTAACAA
>NC_134895.1:37240759-37243259 GCF_041734735.1 Babylonia areolata | reverse complement strand
GAACAACCCTTTTGTTGCCGTGGGTTCTTTTACGTGCGCTAAGTGCATGCTGCACAATGGCACCTCGGTTTATCGTCTCATCCGAATGACTAGCGTCCAGACCACCTCTCAAGGTCTAGTAGTGGAGGGGGAGAAAATATCGGCGGCTGAGCCGTGATTCGAACCAGCGCGCTCAGATTCTCTCGCTTCCTAGGCGGACGCGTTACCTCTAGGCCATCACTCCACAATTAATGTATATTAATTTGTGTACTTACCTGTCAGATTGAGATTCCTTTTACATAATTCTGCCAGAGGACAACACTTTTGTTGCCGTGGGTTCTTTGTCAGTGCGCCAAGTCCGTGCTGCACAACTGAGGAACTTCGGTGTAACAAATAAATAAATAAATGATAATGATAGTATTTATATAGCGCTGAGTCTTGTGCAGAGACAAATCAAAGCGCTTTCACACCAGTCATTCACACGCATGCACAACTCAAAAACTCAAGAAGAAACTGAAGACAAGGAAGAGGCAGGGGAGGGAGGCTATCTTGTGAAGAGGTGGGTTTTAAGGCCCGAGACTTGAAAGAGCTAAGTGCGGAGCTCTGACGACGGACGCGAAAGAGGAAGTTCATTCCAAATGCAAGGTCCAGAGACAGAGAAAGAACGGCGTCCAACAGTGGAGTGTTTGAATCTGGGTATGCGTAAACATAGTGGACCTGAAGCCGATCGTAGAGAGCGAGAAGGGAGTGTATAGGTGAAGGCAGCCACAAAGATAGGAAGGGGCAGTTTTGTGAATACATTTATAACATATCGTCTCATTTCGACGGGCGCAATAGCCGAGTGGTTAAAGCGTTGGACTGTCAATCTGAGGGTCCCGGGTTCGAATCACAGTGACGGCGCCTGGTGGGTAAAGAGTGGAGATTTTTACGATCTCCCAGGTCAACATATGTGCAGACCTGCTAGTGCCTGAACCCCCTTCGTGTGTATATGCAAGCAGAAGATCAAATACGCACGTTAAAGATCCTGTAATCCATGTAAGCGTTCGGTGGGTTAAGGAAACAAGAACATACCCAGCATGCACGCCCCCGAAAACGGAGTATGACTGCCTACATGGCGGGGTAAAAACGGTCATACACGTAAAAGCCCACTCGTCTGCATACGAGTGAACGCAGAAGAAGAAGAAGAAGAAGTCTCATTTCGAATAACTAGACTTTCGGTTTGATTTTCCAGTCAAACGTAGAAGAAAGCGGGATTCGAACCCAGACCCTCGCGGACGGACTCTCCGTATCGGCAGATGAGCGTCTGAACCACTCTGCTACCTTGTTCCTTGTTGAAGAGCAGTAAACACCTGATTTTGACAGCAGAATCTGTGAAGGAGGCGAAAATGGACAGCTCTCCGTTTTGTGACAGTGATACTAGGGAGGGTTGTTGGGGGGGCGGGGGGGGCGGGGGGGGGGGGAGAGATTCGAACACAGACCCTCACATCGTACTGTAAGATAGAGAAGGAGGAGGAGGAGAGAGAAGAGGAAGGTGATGAGCTGGGAGAGGGGAGGAGGGAGGATTGGAATCCCACCATCCCCCCGCCCCCCCCCCCTCACCTCCCACACACACATACGCACACACACACACACACACACACACACACACACACACACACCCTCCTCCTTTGCTTAACCCTCCCGTCGGTTCCACACACACACATACACACACACACACACGCAAACGCACACAAACGCGCGAGCGCACACACATACATGTGCACACGCACGCACACACACACACATACACAAACGTACATACACACAGGCGCGCGCGCACACACACGCACGCACGCATGTGCACACACATACACACACACACACATATATATATATATATATATATATATGTAATGTATATATGTGATATATATATATATACATATATACATGCACGGCCACACACACACACACACACACACACACACACACAAAGCCCCGCCCCCCCCCCCACACACACACACACCTCTGCTCCACCCCCAACCCCCAACCCTAACCACACCCCCACACCCTCACCGCAACACACACACACACACACACACACACACACACACACACACAGACACACACACACACACACACACACACACACACACACACACACACACACACACACACACACAGGAACCAAACCAAACCTTACGGTCTCGGGCGGGACGCTGCCGCCGCTGCCATCGCCGTACCCGTAGGACAAGAACACACACACACACACACACACACACAGCTCACAGCTCACAGCCTATAACCCAACCCAGCAACAACCGCTAACCCCCAACAAGTAAAGCACGACCCAACCCAGCACAGACCAGCTCAGCCCAGCCCAGCACAGCACAAGCCAAATCCCGGCGCTGGCCAGCTAGCTGTGATGGTGGTGAAGGAGTTGCCGGTTGTAGTGGTGTTGGTAGCAGTTGTTGTGTCTGTGCTGAGCTTGTTGTTGGGAGGAAGTGTTGGGAGGAAGAGGTAGGAAGTGATAAAGTTGTTG
>NC_134895.1:37223259-37230759 GCF_041734735.1 Babylonia areolata | reverse complement strand
GAGAGAGAGGGAAGGACAGAGAGGGAGAGAGAGAGGGAGGGAGAAAGTCAGAGAGAGAGGGAGAGAGAGGGAAAGAGAGAGAGGGGGAGAGAGAGAGGGGAGAGAGAGAGGGGGAGAGAGAGAGAGGGAGAAAGAGAGGGGAGAGGGAGAGAGAGAGAGGGAGGGAGGGAGAGGGGGAGAGAGAGAGGGAGGGAGAGGGAGGGAGAGAGGGAGAGAGGCGGAGGGAGAGAGAGAGAGAGGGAGGGAGTGAGAGAGAGAGAGAGAGAGGGAGAGAGAATTCCTGACTTCTTATTTTGTCTGTCTGTCTGTCTGTCTGACTGACTTCTTGTTTCCGAGGCTTCTTGTTCTTGTTTGCTTCTTCGTCTGTCTGTCAGTCAGTCTGTCTGCCTGTCTCTCTGTCTGTCTGTCCATCCATCCCTGCGTGTTGTGGTGCTTTCAGTCACTGGTGGTGAAATCGGTTGTCCTCTGTCTTCCCGTAGAGACCGATACACACACTTCCTGACTTTGTTTTTTGTTTGTTTTTTGGTGGGTTTTTTTTTTTTTTGGTCTACGTGTTTGTCTGCTAGTCCGTCTCTGTGTCTGTCTTGTCTTGTCTTGTCTGTGTATCTGTCTGAGACAAGACAGCGTGACGGAAAGACTTCAGGGGTTGAAGGTGAGAGAGTGGGTGGATGGATGTCTTTTCTCCGGTCAGGGACGAAGCCTGCCTGGTGGTGGTGACTTAACGGGTTTTTTGGCATGTCCGACTGTTACTCTTTCACTGCTGTCCTGACTAGATATCTGGGCTAGAATGTGATTAGAGCGGAGAGTGTCTTGCCCAAGTTACATCCCCCAACTCTCTTGGCTAAGAAAGAGGGTTTTAAGACAGTCGGCGCTGGGATGGTTCCCAAAAGTCAACTGCCCCCCCCCACCCACCCCCACCCCCGAGGCTGCAGCACTCTGAGCCAGTGTAATCTTGCCTCCTATGTACAGACAGTGCAAGTGGTTTACTGGTGTGTGTGTGTGTGTGTGTGTGTGTGTGTGTGTGTGTGTGTGTGTGTGTGTGTGTGTGTTCTTTTTTTCTTCTTCATCGTCTTTCTTCGTCTGTCTGTCTGTCTGTCAGTCAGTCAGTCTGTCTGCCTGTCTGCCTGTCTCTCTGTCTGTCTGTCCATCCATCCCTGCGTGTTGTGCTGCTTTCAGTCACTGGTGGTGAAATCGGTTGTCCTCTGTAGAGACTGATACACACACTTCCTGACTTTTTTGTTGTTGTTGTTGTTGTCTATGTGTTTGTCTGCTAGTCCGTCTCTGTGTCTGTCTTGTCTTGTCTTGTCTGTGTATCTGTCTGAGACAAGACAGCGTGACGGAAAGACTTCAGGGGTTGAAGGTGAGAGAGTGGGTGGATGGATGTCTTTTCTCCGGTCAGGGACGAAGCCTGCCTGGTGGTGGTGACTTAACGGGGTTTTTTGGCATGTCCGACTGTTACTCTTTCACTGCTGTCCTGACTAGATATCTGGGCTAGAATGTGATTAGAGCGGAGAGTGTCTTGCCCAAGTTACATCCCCCCAACTCTCTCGGCTAAGAAAGAGGGTTTTAACTCACTCAGTACGGCCAGTCCTCTCTTCTCCTCTACACAGACCCCTCGGATGTCCAGTGGGTGTCTGAATGACCCAACCTTTAGCTTCCGTCGTCAGAATTGTGGTATTCTTTGTCAACATTCACCTCTTCAGTATAAGAGTCTTCCGCTTGCAATATTTTGATGATGGTAATTGGGGTGAAACGCTGTTAACGTCGTCTCTTTCGCCGTTCGTATGGAGAGAGTTAACGGTTTTCGACATGTCCGACTGTTACTCTTCACTGCTGTCCTGACTATCTGGGCTAGAATGTGATTAGAGCGGAGAGTGTCTTGCCCAAGTTACATCCCCCAACCAACTCTCTCGGCTAAGAAAGAGGGTTTTAAGACAGTCGGCGCTGGGATGGTTCCCAAAAGCCGACTGGCCCCCCCGAGGCTGCAGCATCGAGTGTGAATTTGCTCCTTGTACGAGTAAAGTGGTTACTGGTGTGTGTGTGGTTGTGTGTGTGTGTGTGTTGTGTGTGTGTTGTGTCTGTGTGTGTGGTGTGTGTGTGTGTGTCTGTGTGTGTTTTGTGTGTTTCTTTTTTTTCTTTTTCATCGCTTTTCCTCCCCCCCCCCCCTCCCCGTGGGGGAGCCGGAGATCTTTCGTAAAATAGATCCCGGGTCGGGAAAAAATCGTGCTGAAATTTCCTCTTTTTATCACTCTTTTTATTTTCCCTTCTTTTTTTTCCTCCCTTCACTGTTTTCCTTTTTCGCCTTTTCCCTCCTTCCCTTTTTTTTTTTTTTTTTTTCCCCCTTCTTTTTTTTCCCCTCCTTTCCCTCTTTTCCTTCTTTTCTTTTTTTTCTTCTTTTTTTCTCTGTTTTTTTTTTCTTTTTTTTTTCTTTTCTTGTTCTTCTTCTCCTCCCTTCCCCTTTTTTCTCTTCCCCTTCTTTTTTTTTTTCTTCTTTCTTTCTTCTCTCTTCTTTTCTTCTTCTCTCCTCCTTCTTCCGTCCTTCCTCTTCTTCTTCCCCTTCTTCTTCTCTCTTCCTTCTTCTTCTTCTTCTTCTTCTTCTTCTTCCTTCTTCTTCTTCTTCTTCTTCTCCTCCTCCTCACTCCTCACTCCTCCTCGCCTTCTTCTTCTTCTTCTTCTTCTTCTTCTTCTCCTCCTCCTCCTCCCTCCTCCTCCTCCTCCTCCTCCTGCTCTTCTTCTTCTTCATCTTCTCCTCCTCCTCCTGCTTCTTCTTCTTCTTCTTCTTCTTCTTCTTCTTCTTCTTCTTCTTCTTCTTCTTCTCCTCCTCCTCCTGCTTCTTCTCTTCTTCTTCTTCTTCTTCTCCTGCTTCTTCTTCTTCTTCTTCTTCTTCTTCTCCTCTCCCTCCTGCTTCTTCTTCTCTCTTCTTCTTCTTCTTCTTCTTCTTCTTCTTCCTCGTCTTCTCTTCTTCTCTCCTCCTCCTCCTCCTTCTTCTTCTTCTTCTTCTTCTTCTTCTTCTTCTTCTTCTCTTCTTCTTCGTCTTCTTCGTCTTCTTCTTCTTCGTCTTCTTCTCCTCTTCCTCCTCCTCCTGCTACTTCTTCTTCTTCTTCTTCTTCTTCTCTTCCTTCTTTTTTTGACCCAGTTTCAAAATGGATCAATGTGTGAACTGTGGCAAGGGACACACAGCACGATTCAATGCAGCCATGGACTCCTTGGGTTCTTTCAAATGTAACGTGTCTCTGTTGTTTCAATCCATGACTTTCAACGTCAGGGCGACGATTTGAAGTTGCAGATCCAAGCAAAGCAAAAGCAAGCACATTAGGTTAACTGGCTTTGTTGTTTTGTTGATTGGGACACCACTGATTTTTGTTGTTGTTGTTGGGTTTTTTTTGTATGCTTCTTTTGCTTGTTTGTTTGTTCGTTCGTTTGTTTGTTTTTTTGTTGTTTTTAATCTCAAGGTGACTTATCATCCCAGTCCCACTATTTTCAGCCGTGTAAAATTTTGCTTTGACTGGGTTTTGGGGGCTGGGGGGTTGTTGTTGTTGTTGTTGTTTCGGGGTTTTTTTCTGAATCTTTTTTTTTTCTATGACATTCATTATAAACGTTTTCAACCACTTGAACGACCTTCTTACGGCGGTGTAGAGAGTGGAGGGAGGGGGGGGGGGGGTTGGTGGGGGGGGGGGGGGGGGGGGCATGGGTGGTGGCTTGAAGAAGAAAAGGTTTGTTGAATATCAACATTGCAGCTGTTTTCTTTTTCTTTTCCTTTTTTTTCTTTTTTTTTTCTTAAGAAATTGAAAAAAGAAGGAGAAGAAAGTATAAAACTTGAAGAAGAAGAAGAAGAAGAAGAAGAAGAAGAAAGGAAAAAAAAAACAACACCAAAAAAAAAACAACAACAAACAACGGTGGGGTTGTCAAACAGATAGATGGATGGGTTGTACCTCACACGTAGATCTTCGTGTTCGGTAGCTCTCTCTCTCTCTCTCTCTCTCTCTCTCTCTCTCTCTCTCTCTCTCTCTCTCTCTCTCTCTCTCTCTCTCTCTCTCTCTCTCTCTCTCTCTCTCTCTCTTTCAAAAGCGCTTTCTCTTTCTCTTTTTATTTCTTAAGTCTTTTTGCTCTGAGGCCACATGAGAGAGGGAGAGAGAGAGAGAGTGGAGAGAGACAGAGAGAGACAGAGGAGGGTTCTGTCATATGTGTGTGTGTGTGTGTGTGTGTGTGTGTGTGTGTGTGTGTGTGTGTGTGTGTGTGTGGTGTTGTTGTTGTTGCTGCTTGTGTTTTCAGTTGTTGTTGTTGTTGTTTTTTACATTGGTTTTGTTGTTGTGCCTGCGCCCCCCCCCCCACCACCACCACCACCATCTCTCTCTCTCTCTCTCTCTCTCTCTCTCTCTCTCTCTCTCTCTCTCGCGCGCGCGCGCGCGAGTGTGTGTGTCTCTGTCTCTCAGTGTCTGTCATTGTCTTGTCTCTGTCTGTTTGCCTCTTACTCTGCCTCTGTCTGTCTGTCTGTCTGTCTGTCTGTCTGTCTCTCTCTCTCTCTTTGTACCTACCTGTCTGTATGTTTGTCTGTTTGTCTGTCTGTCTGTCTGTCTTTTTTTTATACTGTAACAGTGCAGTATATAGATCCGCAATTCTCTAGCGGCTCAAACTCTGGTTTAGCACATTGGCAAGGTTTTCAAGGGTTGTTGTTGTTTTTGTGTGTGGGTTTTTTTCAGGATTGTTAGAAGTGTTCTGTGTTGGTTGAGTTTACTTTTTATCTTCAGCAAAGATGAAATTTCTCAGAAGCAGTGGACCGGACCATGGTTTTCGATTCGAGAGACTGAGCTAGCCATTGGCTGGGATATGTGGGATGTGTGGTTATTGGGGGGTGGGGGGTGGGTTGAGTTGAGAGCCATGTCAAAGGTATGGACATTATGGATAGGATTTGAAAGAGGGGCATTGGTTTTCCCCCTCCCTCCCTCTCTCTCTCTCTCTCTCTCTCTGTTTTTCTTTCTGTCTCTGTCTCTGTCTGTCTATGTCTGTGTGTCTGTCTATATATATCTGTCTGTCTCTATTTGTCTGTACTCTGCCTGTTCCTATGTTCCTAACCCCCCCTCCCCCCCCCCCTCTCTCTCTCTCTCTCTCTCTCCCTCTCTCTCTGTGTCGCTGACTCCGACTCCAGTCTCCGTTGTAAGTTCATGGGCATCATTGTGTTGTGTCACAACAGAGAGACAGAGGAGGAAGGTGGCAGAATGGTTAAGACGCTCAGCTGCCAATACACAGAGTCCGTGAGGGTGTGGGTTCGAATCCCGCTCTCGCCCTTTCTCCTAAGTTTGACTGGAAAATCAAACTGAGCGTCTAGTCTTTCGGATGAGACGATAAACCGAGGTCCCGTGTGCAGCACGCACTTGGCGCACTGAAAAAGAACCCATGGCAACGAGAGTGTTGTCCTCTGGCGAAATTACGTAAAATGAAATCCCCTTTCATAGGTACACAAATATGTAAGCATGCACTCAAGGCCTGACTAAGCGCGTTGGGTTATGCTGCTGGTCAGGCATCTGCTCAACAGATGTGGTGTAGCGTGTATGGATTTGTCCGAACGCAGTGACGCCTCCTTGAGAAAGTGAAACTGAAACTGAAACTGTGTTGTGTCAAAATAAAAGCTTGAATGCTGAAAAGCTAAATGAATATAAAAAAAAGGGGGGGGGGGGGAGTTACCTCACCATTCTTGCTTCTTTCTCAATGTTTTGAACATCTGTTTATGGAAAGGGGGGGGGGGGTGTCCTGAGTTGAAGAGAGGATGACGGGATGTGGGGGTGTGAGAGAGAGGTGGGGGGTAGGGGGGGGGTAAGGAAGGGGGTTTGGGGACG
This sequence comes from Babylonia areolata, assembly GCF_041734735.1. Lineage (NCBI taxonomy): Eukaryota > Metazoa > Mollusca > Gastropoda > Neogastropoda > Buccinidae > Babylonia > Babylonia areolata. Next base: position 37,224,925 of record NC_134895.1, on the reverse strand, counting down.
GGGAAATGGGAGGTTGGTTGGGGGGGGGGGGGGGGAGTGGGGGGGGGGGTTGCGGAAGAGGTGAGGGGAGGGGGTAAAAATCAGCTGTAATTTGGCAGTCCAAAAGACAGGGCTAAACGAACTGTTTGCTGCTCAATCGAATTTTGTCGGGGAGTTTTCCTCAACGATTTTCTAATGAGAGAGAGAGAGAGAGAGAGAGAGAGAGAGAGAGAGAGGAGGGAGAGACAGACAGACAGATACAGGCACAGAGAGAGGGAGAGACAGAGACAGACCGAGAGAGACGAGAGAGAATGAGAGAGAGACAGAGAAACATACGCACACGGAAAGAAAGATAAGGAGGGACACGGAGATAAAGATACAGAGAGAGAGGAAGAGAGAGAGAGAGGGAGAGAGGCGGGTGTGGTGTGGTCGGTGTGGGGGTAGGATGTGTGTGTATGTGTGGGGGGGGGGGTGGGGGGTGGGGGGGGGGGGGTGGCCAGGAGAGGAAAGGAAAGAGGAAGAGACAGTTATTATTACTGGAATGTCAGGAATGGTTGGAAATGCAGGTGAGTTTCTTTCTTTCTCTTATTCTCTGTTTCTTCTCCCTTAAAATTCAGTCTTGGCCATCTGGTTTTTTTGTTGTTTTTTTTGTTTTGTTTTTTTGTCTGTCTACGTCTGAATCTGTCTGCATCTATTTCTCACTCTGTTTTCTTGTTTGTTTGTTTGTTTCTTTCTTCTTCTTCTTCTTCTTCTTCTTCTTCTTCTTCTTCTTCTTCTTCTCTTATCCTCTGTATATATTTCTCCCCCTGTTTCTGTTTATGTATTCAGCTGATGGGCACAACATAAACCATCCCTGGCATCAAAGCTGGAATGCAATGGTGCAAAAAAAAGAACAGGGTAGGGAGGCGGGGGTGGCGGGTCGGGGGTGTTGGGGGCGTGGGGGGGGGGGCCGCGGGGGGGGGGGGGGGGGGGGGGGATAGCCGGACTATTTCTTGTGCCACATCAAAATTAACAGAATTTTAAAAGTTTCTCTCTCTTATTTTTCCTTTTTTTTTCTCTTCTCTCTGTCTGTCTGTCTGTCTGTCTGTCTGTCTGTCTGTCTGTCTCTCTCTCTCTCTCTCTCTCTCTCTCTCTCTCTCTCTCTTTAGAAAGAGGATTGGGGAAAGGTATGGGTGGAGTGATGGTGGGGGTAGGTAAGTTAGAGATGCCCAATGTAAAAGGTGAACGTAGAGTTGATGTGGATGGTTGTCGGGTCAAGTGTTGCTGCTGACCCTAGCATAACTTATTCATTTAGTGACTTATGCCCTATCTATCTATCTATCTATCTATCTATCTATATATATATATATATATATATATATATATATATATATATATATGATAGTATTATTATGCTCTCTCTTTTTTTTTTTAACATATTCTTGTTTCGTTTGTTACAATGGTACATGATGTGGCATTTTCTTTCTTTCTTTCCTTTCTTGCATATTTGTTTGTCTATATATGTAAAAAAAAAAAAAATAATAATAAAAAATACAATGTTGATTTTTTTTTTTTAAGTTGAAAGCAGATTTCATACTATTTGGAAAATGACTACTGCTTAAAAAAACAACAACAAAAAACAAAGATGAAAAACAAACAAACAAACAAACAAAACCGGCTGAAATATTCGATCATATCGTTTATTTAG
>NC_134895.1:37215759-37218259 GCF_041734735.1 Babylonia areolata | reverse complement strand
CTCTCTCTCTCTCTCTCTCTCTGACGTTTCGAGTTCTGAGTTTTGAGTTCACTTTCTCTGTCTGTCTATCTGTCTCTCCCTATGTCTCTTTCTGTTTCTCTGTCTCTGTCTCTCTCTCTGTCTTTCTCTCTCCCTCTCTGTCTCTTCTTTCTGTCTGTCTCTCTCTTCTATTTCTCTCTTTAGATCTTTCTCCCCTCTCTCTCTCTCTCTTTCTTTAGTCTTTCTCTTTATCTCTCTATCCTTCTCCTCTCTCTCTCTCTCTCTCTCTCCTTTCTTTTCTCTTTATCTCCTTATCTATCTTTCTCTTTACTTCTTTCTTTCTCTCTCTCTTTTTCTCTCTCTCTCTCTCTTTCTCTTTATCTCCTTTCTCTCTCTCTCTTCCCCCCACCCCCCCTCTCTCTCTCCAGGGCAAATGGGGCGAATACGCCAAGCGTCCGGTAAGACAGAGAGAGACAGAGAGAGAGAGAGAGAGAGAGAGAGAGAGAGAGAGACAGACAGACAGAGAGAGAGAGAGAGAGAGAGTGAGAGAAAGAGAGAGAGAGAATAGGGGAAATGTACGGCTCGCTAAGACCCAATCGATTTCTGCCACAGAAAGACAGTAGGGTTAGGGGTGCAGGAAAGGGAGGTGTGTGTGTGTGGGGGGGGGGGTGTTGGAGGGGGTGGAGGGGGCGGAAGGGGGGACTTGGACTTACACACCACAAAGAATGAGTTGGAAGGCGAGTGCTCGGGCGCGCGTACGCGTGCACAAGGCACAAGGCACAAGGCACAATCACGCATAATTAAGTTCATGTTTTCAAAGCACGCAATCGTGTACGGGGTTCACATTGACCGTATGCGCGTGCTTGCACGGACAACGCGTATTCACATTGTTTCTCTTGTTCTTAAAGGGGTGTCCTTCCTTTGTGGTATATAAATGCGCGCGCGCGCACACACACACACACACACACACACACACATACGCACGCACGCACGCACGGACGCGCGCACACACACACACACACACACACACACACACACACACACACACACACACACACACACAAACTTACGCACGCACGCACACACACGCACACACACACACACGCGCGCGCACGCACACACATACACATACACGCACGCACACACACACACACACGCACACACACACATACATACACACACACGCGCACGCACACACATACACATACACGCACGCACGCACGCACACAGACACAGACACACACACACACACACACACACACACACACACACACACACAATTAATCATCATTGAGAGCACTTGTGTATGGCTGAGTAATGATATTGCCGTTCCACCCACCCCCCACCCCCCACCCCACCCCCCATAGTGAACGTAATGCATTTCAATGGAACTGACTTTCATCAATAGATAGAAGCTAGAGGCAAGAGAAAAAAAAAAAAACAAAAAAGATGAACGCTTGAAAATGCTTCCCCTCTCTCTCTCTCTCGATGCTCTTTGGGTTTTGAAGGTTGGAAACTGCGGAAGGGGAGAATTGCCCCCCCCCCCCCCCCCCCCCGACGGGCGCAATAGCCGAGTGGTTAAAGCGTTGGACTGTCAATCTGAGGGCCCCGGGTTCGAATCACGGTGACGGCGCCTGGTGGGTAAAGGGTGGAGATTTTTACGATCTCCCAGGTCAACATATGTGCAGACCTGCTAGTGCCTGAACCCCCTTCGTGTGTATATATGCAAACAGAAGATCAAATACGCACGTTAAAGATCCTGTAATCCATGTCAGCGTTCGGTGGGTTATGGAAACAAGAACATACCCAGCATGCACACCCCCGAAAACGGAGTATGGCTGCCTACATGGCGGGGTAAAAACGGTCACTCACGTAAAAGCCCACTCGTGTACATACGAGTGAACGTGGGAATTGCAGCCCACGAACGATGCTTCTCGTTCTCTCTCTATTGGCTTCTTCCTCCACCACTCGTTTATTATTCATTGTCTTCACTTTATTTATATCTCAGCTTAGTTTTTGTTCAAAACTCATGTATGTTACACGTCTTCTAGTTATGATGACATCCGTCACATATTCAGTATGTACATGTGTCAGGACAGGACTTTATATTATAAGATTTTCTTGTTGTCCTGTTCATCGATATCTGTGTTGTATTGTGACATGTTCCAAATAAAATACTGTTTAAACCATTACAGTGGAATGTCTTACCCAGTTAGTTACATCCCCACTCTCTCGGCCAAGAGGGTTTTTTTTCTTTAAGGACAGTCAGCGTTGGGATGGTTACCAGAGGACAACTGGCCCCTCTCCCCGCCCCCATCCCCCCACCCCCACTCGAAGGCTGCAACACGAAGAGCCAGTGCAGTCTTGCCTCCTAGGTTGAGAGTCATAGTGCTTCACAAAAGACTAAGATCTTAGTAAATGACTTCCCATTATGATGGGAAAGAAACCCCATTATTAATCATACAGCTCAAAACGTTTTTGCTGTTTGGCCTAACTCTAAGCTTATTTCAATCTGTGATGT
>NC_134895.1:37205759-37208259 GCF_041734735.1 Babylonia areolata | reverse complement strand
ACACCTCTGACGTCCCGGCAATGACGGTGACTGATTGGCTGAAGTAAGGATGGGATGGGAAGGGGATGGGGGGGGGGGATGGTGTGTAGTAATTCGTTGTACCCCCTCCTTCGCCCTCCCATCCCCCCTCCACAACACACACACACACACACACACACACACACACACACACACACACACACACACACACAAACAACACACAGAAGACCGTAAGTCCATACCCCATCTGGGAGATGAATAAAGCACATTTTGATGTTAATCACACTGACATGAAAAAGAATGAAAATCCGAATATCATGGCAACGGAAGTCCGAGTACACCTTCAAAATAGGTACTGTGATCATTTACAGATCTACAAGGACAGCTCACTATTAGACAATGGCCAAGCAGGTTCAGCTTTCGTTATACCAAAAGGCCTGACTAAGCGCGTTGGGTTACGCTGCTGGTCAGGCATCTGCTTGGCAGATGTGGTGTAGCGTATATGGTTTTGTCCGAACGCAGTGACGCCTCCTTGAGCTACTGAAACTGAAACTATACCAAAACTGCAAACGGAAAGATCATACTATATTGGTAAAAATCGTTCAATATTCACTGCTGAACTTATTGCTGTTCTTATGGCTCTAAGTCATATTCTTGATCTTCCAGTTTGCCTTCTACAAGTCTTGTTTTGCGTTGATTCCAAATCTGTATTATGTGCTTTAAACTCATCAAATTGTAAGAACAAATCCAAAATCATAATAGAAATCAGCCACATTTTACATCTTTTAAGCTTGAAAGGAACACATATTACGTTTTGCTGGGTTCCTTCACATCTTGGTATTCTCTACAATGAATGGGCTGACAGTGCTGCAAGAAAAGGAGCAAAAAACGAACAGGGAACCATAGAACTTTATGTGCCTCTGTCTGTACAAGAGGGTTATCGAATACTAGAAAAAAAAATCGTGGAACAAAGTCAGAGAATTATACCAGGAAAACGGCAAAACTTTAAACCGTAGTGTAATTAATGTTCAACAACCGGGAACTATCAATCAGTCAAATACATACAGTAATTCAATAAGATTAAGGCAGATCCATACATTATCAAACAGGATAAAACTGAACGCTTTTATAACTAAGTTCAGCAAAGATGTTAGGTGCATATGTGGAGAACATATATCTAGCAACCATATAATATTCGAATGTCAGAATCTAAAATGTTTTTTACCAGACTTCACCAAAAGTTCTTTTGAATGTGTTATTAACAATTCCAATATGTTATTTGCTGTTGCAGAAGGTTTGCTGCGTAGTCCAATAGGACATTTGTTATAGTTGTTTGATGTTGGCGTTTATAACGTTTCCATTTTCCCTAGCGTTGTCTCTCCCTATTCACCCTCCACAAATACACACACTTTTACCCCCACCCCCTCCCACAACCCCTTCCCCCACGGTTTTTTGGGTTTTTTTTTTTTTTTTTTTCGTCTAATATCACTTCAAGTGGAAAGACGTTAAACTGAAGACGAACGAACACACAACACACACAACACACACACACACGAACACACGAACACACACACACACCATTCCCACACCCATTTGAAGGGGTAGTTGAAGGGATGAATGATCGGGAAAAGTGAGGAGGTTAGTTACACTGAAACTGTGTGTTCACGTGAGGAAGTTGAAGGGCCGAAACACTTGACTGAGGGGGGGGGGGGGGAGCGTATACACGCATACGCACAAACACACACAGACAAACGCACACACTCTGTCTCTCCCTGCCCTGTCTCTCTCTCTCTCTCTCTCTCTCTCTCTCTCTCTCTCTCTCTCTCCCTCACTCACACACACACACACACACACACACACACACACACACACACACACACACACATATAAACACACACACCCACATGTAAACACACAGAGACACACACATACACGCGCGCGCGCGCACACACACACACACACACACACACACACACACACACACACGCACACACACACGCACGCAGGCACGCACGCACGCATAGTCGATTGCGCTAGAATCGATCCACCCGCCCCAATCCCCAGGGACTCCCCCACACACACACACCCCCACCCCCAAACACACACACATACCCTCCTTTTCTTCCCAACTCTTCCCCTCTCTCTGTATCTCTGTCTCTGTCTCTGTCTCTGTCTCTCTCTCTCTCTGTCTCTGTCTCTCTCTCTCTCTCTCTCTCTCTCTCTCTCTCTCGGCCAAGAGGGTTTTTAGAACAGTCGGCGTTGGGATGCTTCCTAAAGGCCAGCTGGTCCCCAAGACTGCAGCACTAAGAGCCAATAGAATTTTTGCCTCCTAGTTTGAGAGTCACAGTCCTTCATAAAAGACTAAATCTGTAAATGACTTCCCATTGCAGTTGAGAAACCGTTGATAACGGCCCAACTATGACCTCCCACCCCTCCACACACACACACACACACACACACACACACACACACACACACACAATCGTCCCTCCCCCTCAATCACACGTCTTTCCCCGTTGAA